>NC_067403.1:5957500-6283333 GCF_016432865.1 Antechinus flavipes
TCCCGCGTCCGGTGGGACGCTCTGTGAGGCCTGAGAGCGCCGCTGTTCGGGAGTCCGACCCCCTTCTCTCCGGCGTCCGGTGGGACGCTCTGTGAGGCCCGAGACCGCCGCGTTCGGGAGTCCGACCCCCTTCTCTCCGGCGTCCGGTGGGACGCTCTGTGAGGCCCGAGAGCGCCCCGCGTTCGGGAGTCCGACCCCCTTCTCTCCGGCGTCCGGTGGGACGCTCTGTGAGGCCTGAGACCGCCGCTGTTCGGGAGTCCGTCCGGTGGGACGCTTTGTGAGGCCTGAGAGCGCCGCTGTTCGGGAGTCCGACCCCCTTCTCTCCGGCTTCCGGTGGGACGCTCTGTGAGGCCCGAGAGCGCTGCGCGTTCGGGAGTCCGACCCCCTTCTCTCCCGCGTCCGGTGGGACGCTCTGTGAGGCCTGAGACCGCCGCTGTTCGGGAGTCCGACCCCCTTCTCTCCCGCGTCCGGTGGGACGCTCTGTGAGGCCTGAGACCGCCGCTGTTCGGGAGTCCGACCCCCTTCTCTCCGGCGCCCGGTGGGACGCGCTGTGAGGCCCGAGACCGCCGCGTTCGGGAGTCCGACCCCCTTCTCTCCGCGTCCGGTGGGACGCTCTGTGAGGCCCGAGACCGCCGCGCGTTCGGGAGTCCGACCCCCTTCTCTCCCGCGTCCGGTGGGACGCTCTGTGAGGCCTGAGACCGCCGCTGTTCGGGAGTCCGACCCCCTTCTCTCCCGCGTCCGGTGGGACGCTCTGTGAGGCCTGAGACCGCCGCTGTTCGGGAGTCCGACCCCCTTCTCTCCGGCGCCCGGTGGGACGCTCTGTGAGGCCCGAGACCGCCGCGTTCGGGAGTCCGACCCCCTTCTCTCCCGCGTCCGGTGGGACGCTCTGTGAGGCCCGAGACCGCCGCGCGTTCGGGAGTCCGACCCCCTTCTCTCCCGCGTCCGGTGGGACGCTCTGTGAGGCCTGAGACCGCCGCTGTTCGGGAGTCCGACCCCCTTCTCTCCCGCGTCCGGTGGGACGCTCTGTGAGGCCTGGGACCGCCGCGCGTTCGGGAGTCCGACCCCCTTCTCTCCGGCGTCCGGTGGGACGCTCTGTGAGGCCTGGGACCGCCGCGCGTTCGGGAGTCCGACCCCCTTCTCTCCCGCGTCCGGTGGCTGTAAGGGAGACTCCCGGAACCCCAGACTTTCTGGTGACCGGCACTTGTGTAGCCCGTCAGACACACTGTAAAGGGAAGGTTGGAGTCGGGGGCCAGGGCGCCGCTGCCAGCTCCGAGGGGCGTCAGTGTTCCTCCCTTCTGTCTGGGGGGAGGGCCAGGGGGCACCAAGGGAGAATTTTATCAGGATCAGCTCCATTGGCTTTGAAATAAAACTCTGGAAAACAGTTCTCTTTAGGATTTTGCCAAGGCAGTTTGTAATTTTGTAATTTTGTAAATTTAATTTTTGGGGAAATGTTGTAAATATAAGACGAGGTGGTATTTTACTCTTTTCTCTCTCTCGGCTACATCCTAACACTCTCTCCATCCTGGAGAGACTCGGGAGACGGTTCGGTCCGCGCAGCTCCCGTAATTGCTTGTTCTTCTCTTGAGTATTTCTAGGGATAAAGATTCTTCTTAGTGTCCGTTTTGTTGTCCCAGAAGTCCGTGCTCACTATCCAGCCACCTTCCTCGCGCTTCCATTAAACGCGCTTCTTTTCCCCAAGGCCCGGGGCCAGAGCCGGGCCGCGGTCCCGCTCCCGAGGCTAGGGTGACCGCGGCTAGCCTTTCCAGAGCGTTTGCCGCGCTTTCCCGCGCCCTCTCTCCTTTGTCCCTCGGCCCCACGAAGCAGGAGCCGGCCCTTCCAGTCTGCGAGGAGGAAGGGACGGAGGCGGGAGGGGGGGAAGCGACCCGCTGAAGCTCCGAGACGCCTGAGACGGGAGGGGCTGAAGTCCCGCGGCGGCCGCCCTGGGTAACCTGCTCCCGCGCCGCGGGCTTTCCCAGCGTTGGAGAGGGAATGGCCCGGAGACAAGTCCCGCAGCTCCTGCTGATTCAGGCCGTGGGGCCCGACTTGTGGGACCCGAAGCCGCTGAGACAGCCCAAGAAGGCCAAAGACCGGCGCCCGCTGGGGTGACGCATCTGGGCGGCCTCCTGCCCACGGCAGCAGGCCCCGACCTAACGCGGGTTCTGTGGCTGTGCCCCCGGGGGAGGGCGAGCATCGGGAGGGAGCCGGAAGCGCCCCGAGGCTCGGCTGCTGTCTCGGCTGAGAGACAAGGGGGGCTTTGAGAGGGCTCTTTGGTGACCGTCTGGAGAACAAACCCAGCGCGCAGCCGCGGGCTTTCGGAACATGTCCCCGTGCCTGGTGGCCACCAGGACTTCTACGGATAAAGAATTTTCTGTCTGTCCAGCTTAAAATCTACCTACGAGCTTAACCACAAACGGGTCAATTAAACTGGAGAAAGGATCCATTCACTGAAAGTTGGGAGCAGTCAGGAACTGGAACCAGTCAGGCCCAAGCATCCTCAAAGCGGGCACTTGTTTCTCTCAATGGAAACTTGTATCCTAGTGTTAGGTTTACAATGTTGTTCTGACATGGCCAAGACGCTGCTCAAGCAGCGCATCCCCTCCCCAGAGCTCTCACGGGACTCACGAATGCGCCCATCATTCCCAAGTACGCGGCTGTCCGGCTTAGATGAAAGAAGAGAGATCTGTGAAATTGGGGCAATGTTTTATAAGAAGCGCACAATAATGGTAGAAACCGTCCTGATTTACTAGTTCTTACTTCCTCCATGAAAGTCCTTCTCTGACGTCTCATTGTGATCTGGAAGTGAGGCTAAGCTGTCGAGGGCAGTGTTTTCCAACATCACTTTTGTTCTATTGGCGTGGAAAGCCCTCACGCATTGTCCCCGTGATGCACTTTTGCCTCTGAAAGCTGAGAAATATTTGATTTACATTTGGAGAGGCTTCTCGCCAGAGGACGGCTGTCAGGCAGGGAACATTGTTTGGTTCCATCTGTGGACTCAGGTGAAGGTTCCCAGATAATTTAAATACTTGAAGAAAGTCCTTATTTCTTAGAGTGTATTTAAAAGTTTCTTATTTTGTGTATCCTTAGAGAGACAGGACACAATACAAATCCAAAATTCATGGCATTTCTCCATTATGACCTTTAAAATCCCTCTATATCATATTCCCTACAATTTAGATAATCTGAAGTCCCACAAGTTTCTTCCCTGTTACGTCTGATCACATACATTTCCTGTTTAATTTTTTTCAGAAGTTCTTCATTGCCTAATGCGAAAAATTCATCCTCAGTATGAAATTCAAAGTCCTTCTTAGGGAAGTCTGACCTAACTTCTAACCCTAACCCTAAATATATTTCTCTTTGTGTACTATAACAATTGTAATGATGAGGAGGAGGATAGTTAGCATTTACATAGAACTTTGAAGTTTACAAGTCACATTACAAATGGTATCACTTGATTCTTGCAATAACCATGGGAAATAAATACTATGATTATTATCCCTCAACAAATCTGAAGCAGACAGAAGTAAAATGGCCACAGTCCCAAGTCAAGTGTCAGAGGCTGGATCCCAACCGAAGTCAAACTCTTTCTCCAATGATTGCTTCCCACGTGATCTCGAATGTGGGACTAAACTTCTCTGGGCCTCCATTTTCTCCTCAGTAAAAGTGAGACAACTGCTCTAAATTTATCTCCAAGGTCCTTCTCAGGTCCCAGTTCTCTAAACTATTTCTGCCTCATTCTCTGCCTCATGGAGGAAATAATATTATAGAGGAGGATTTGAATCACTGGACCAGCAGCTAAGATATAAAAATTGATAGTTTCTTGGCCAGGAATGGAGTGGTTGGTAAAAATACATAATTGCCTAGAAACTTATGAATCTGATGAAGACTTTAAGTGGAAATTAGAAGGGAAGGAGACAAGGGGCGAGACATCAGGGACGGACATCTGGATCCCAGCCCGAGCCTGGGGTGGGAGAGGGCAGGAAGACGGATCACCTTCAGAGTCCTGGTCAGACTGGCCCAGATTACGGTGACAGTCTAAGGGAGGGAGGAGGCGGATGGTGGGAGAGCTCTGGAACCTTTTGTGACTCCCTTGTAATTAGAGATCTCCCTCTGGGTCTCTTTTCTTTTTATATGACTCTGTTGCTATACCTTTGAGTTGGTTAAGGTGAAATTTAGTAGGACTAAGTACAGAATAATGCACTTAAATTTAGAAAATATCAAGTATAGATGGGGAAGTAAGACTAAACAAACAGTTTAATTTTAGTAGATGAGAAGCTCAATATAAATTGATAGTGGGACACAGTAGCTCCTCCCCCCAAATGTCCTGCTGAAAAGCACAGAGACTGAGAAATGATAATACATGGAATTCCGCACTGCTGAGGTGCCTTGGGGATTTGGGGTTCATGCCCATTGCATCAAGGAGAACAACACACTCAACCAGTAGACTCTTGAGGATGGGGTGAAGGGAGGGAGGAGGTTCAGATGACTTAGGGTACATGTGATAGCCATCTCCAAGTACCTGACAGAGGTTGTCACGGAATCACCAGGAACATTAAACTCCTTGTGATCTTCCTGGAAGCCACAACTATGGGCAGCAGGTAGTAACGAGAGAGGCAGATTTTAGCTGAAGACATGGAAAAACTCCTAATATTAGAGTTTGCAAAAGGGTAATGAGCGGCTTCAGTGCCTCCATGGGAGTTCTTAGGGTGGAGGCTGGCTGAATGGGCTTAAAACATTTAGTCGGTATTCGTTTTCAGGAATTAGTTGACCTACGAGATCCTTTTCAACCCAGATTATCTGTTTATAAACATTTCCCTTTCCCCAAAGTCCAATAAAATTTATGATTATATTAAGTTAAATTTTAAAAAATTAAAAATAAGAGCAATGCAACCAAGATTAGAAGGAAAGCAGAAAGCTGGGACACAATTTTTATAGCAGGTGATTCTGATAAAGACCTTATTTCTCAACTAAATAGATAAGTGAATTAAATTTATAAGAATACAAGTCATTTGCCAGTTGATGAATGGTCAAAGGAAATAAAGCCAGTTTTCAGATAAAGAGATTAAAGATATCTATACTCATATAAAGAAATTGATTGGAAAAATGCAAATTAAAACATCTCTGAGGTACCAGTCCATACTTATCAGATTGGCCAATATGACAGAAAAAGGAAAAAGATACATGTTAGAGAAGATGTGGGAAAATTGGAATACTATAAAATTATTGGTGGAGTTGCGATCTGATCTAACCATTCTGGAGAGCAATTTGGGACTATGTCTGCACTATCGAAGGGCTATCCAACTGTAATAAAAAGGACATACCCTTTGATCCAGCAGTACCACTACTAGGTCCATATCTCTAAGAGATTACAAAAAGGGAGGAAGGGACTACATGTAGAAAAAAATATTTACACCAAATCTTTTTATGTGGCAGAGAACTGGAAATTGAGGGGATGTCCATCAATTGGGGAATGACTGAACAAATTGTGATATGTGAATTAATGGAGTACTATTTTGCTATAAGAAGCGATTAAGCAAATTTCAGAAAAACCTGGAAAGATTTCTATGAACTGACGCAGAGTAAAGTGAGAAGAATCAGATAGAGCTTGGACACTATGTCAACAACATTAAGCCATGATCAGCTGTGACACTTAGCTCTTTTCAGCAATACAGTGAATTCCCAAAGACTCATGATGAAAAATGCTTATAAAGACTGATGGAGTCTGAATGCAGATGGAAACATACTATTTTCACTTTGCTGATTTTTTTTTTTGCAGTTCTTTTAACCTATTTCTTCTTTTTCAAAGTGATTAATATGGAAATATGTTTTATATGATTGCACATACACAATGTATATCAAATTGTTTACCATCTTAGGGTGGCAATGGTGAGGGATAGAGGTCATTTGGAACTCAAGATTTTTAAAATGAATATTAAAATTGTTCTTTACAAATAATTTGAAAAATACTATTAAAAAGTCAGAATGGGTATATTATATCTTTTTTGTGTATATAAGGAGTGAGTGTAAATTTTGGGGAAAAAAAGAGGGGATATCCTTGAAAGTTACTTGATAGTGGCTTGAATATTTAGCACTTAGACATTTTCTTCTATAAGAATCAACTTTTCATCTGTTGGTTGTGAATGGGTTTAACTGTTTCTGCTACATAAATTTATTTCTACCTATTTGTCCTACTTTCTTATTAGATGCTAAACCCCTTATGGCCAGAGTTTATGTCTAAGTAGAGAGGGAGTGGGGTACAAAGAAGTGAAAATAATATTTTTCCACCAATATCATGATGTGAGCAAATAATATTGTTTGTAGACATTAGACCTAGCCAATTGCTAGGACCATACTCAAGTTATTGTTATTATTGTTTAAAAAAGCACTTTTCTAATTGCAGATTATCATGAATCACTTAAAAGATCGTTCCTACACACGAGTAATATGAGAAATGCATTTCAAAACAACTTCCAGGTTTCACTTTAAACTTTTGCAAACTGGCAAAGATGACAACTGATGGAAGTAATCAATATTGGAGGAGTTGTATGGAAATATGGGCATATCATAAAATACTACTGGTGAAAGTGTGAATTGGTTTGACCATTCTGGAAAGCAATCTGGAGATACTAATACTGGAGATCTGTGCCCTAAGACTCAGTGAGTGCCCCAAGAAAATCAGTGACAAAAAGATCTCAAATACACCCAAAATATTTATGGCAGCATTTTTATAGTAGCAAAGAATTGGAAACAACTAAATCCTTGTGGATTGGAGAAAGGCTCAACGAGCTGGGGCACATAAATGGAATGGAATGTTATAATGTAAGAAATGATGAGTGTGAAATGTGGAATGACTCCTGTGAGTGAGCACCAAGTGGAACCAGAGGGAAACTTTTGGTGACTACCCCCAAATAAATGAAAACAGCAATAACAAATCCCAAAATTGAATGTTTTGAAACTATGGTGATCGAGCTTGGACCAAAGATGAAAAAAACACTTCCCTTCCTCCTTTGAAGGGGTGAGGGGCTAAGGGTATAGAACTAGAGTCCCAGACTCTGCTGATGTGTTGGTCAGTTTTGCTGAGCTGTTTTGTTATTCTTTTTTATTTCTTCATTATAAGGGATGGTTCTGGGAGAGAAGAAAAGGGGATATGCTGGAAAATAAAAAAAAAAAAAAACAAAACCCTATTACTCTCCTAATTGCCGGTATATTATGGGGAGGGAATACCTGCTGACCTAATCCTCATTTCCCACGTTCCTCAAATCACAGATTTTGTAGATTCATCCATAAGCCACCTGACACTGACTTACTGTCACTTTCCCAGCTTCCCTATAATTGTGACATTCTCTAATCTCTTTCTCTTCCACCCTCTCGTCATAGTCGGGGTCTCTTATTCAAACTCTCCACTCACCGACCTATTCTTGATTGCTGTTCTCTTCATAACTCTCTCTTGGCCACTCCATCCCAATCACTAATGTTCATGAGCCATACCTAGTCTACTTATTGCCCCTGTCAAGAGAATATTCTGACTACTTCATTTAGCCAGAGAAAAAGCAGAGCTGGCAGAGGGGGTGATGGAGGGAGAGGTCATGGGGATGGAGATGGTGGAGGTGGAAGAAGGTGATGGAGGGAGAGGTCATGGGGATGGAGGGGGTGGAGGTGGAAGAAGGTGATGGAGGGAGAGGTCATGGGGATGGAGGGGGTGGAGGTGGAAGAAGTCGGCTGTGATAAACAACTAATGGCATTTATCTCCATTTTGACTTACAGCGCTTCTTATTAGTCTTTCACCTGGAGAGCTCACTGGCTCTCAACTGAAGAGATGTTGAAGTTGTAAAATTGGGGATTCTTTACCTTTTTTGCCTGCAAAGGGCATGGAGCCCTTTGGCCCTTTCTGAGAATCATGCCTTTAAGTGTATAAAATAAAATATCTGAGATTACAAAGGAAACCAATTGTGCGAAAATTCAGTGATACACATACTTAAAACCAAGTCCATGGAATCTAGATTAGGAACCTTTGTTCTTAATCATCCAGAATTGGTAATTGCTTATTCTCCTTTCAAATATCCCTAGGGTGATAGAGCCTTAGCTTTCCCTGCTTGTACATTCCTGTCTTTTATTTTTCTAGCAATCGAGATTTTTTTTTCTCTATCCAACTGAAATCTTTTATGCTTTTTTTTTTTTTTGACACAAGTGCCTGAATATTTCTGAATACAAGCTGAATAAGCAGATCAAAGAAATATATGGGCTTTTGCCTCGGAGAAAGGAGAGAAATCATCAAAGAAAGTCACCATTCCATCTCATTAGATTACTGCTCAATGTATATGAAATAAGTCTCTCTAAATATCAAGGCCACACCTAGAACACTACATTCACTTTTAAGTACAGTATTAGTTTTCATGCATTTATCCATACTTTTTATCTTTTCTAGTATTTTACAAACATCACTTAATTGATTTATAGCCATTGGTATAGTTTAGAGAAGAGCAGCAAGAATGATTAAAAGACTGGAGGGATTGATTTATGATGAAAGATTAAGAACTGAACATAATCTGAACTTTGACTAAGCGAAGATCAGGGGAAGACATTTTAGGCATCTAGAATTATCTGAAAAAGGTGCATATTCCCAAGCTGGAGAGAAATTCTTTAGCTCAAACATTAGGGATAAGATTTTTTAAAAAGAAAATTTATAAAAATTATGAAAAAGTTGAGTTGAGCTGTGACTGATTTTTCTACTGGAATAATCTCTTAAGAAAAAGAACAGGCTCACTATTTTAGGTGATGAATAAGGCTGTCTGAAAGGAGGCTTTCTGGGATACTGGAAAGAGTATTGAATTTGAATTTAAAAGATCTGGACTTGAGTCCTGGATCTATAAGTAGCCATGGTTAAATCCTTTACCTCTGAGACTCAGTTTCCTCATCTACAAAATCTGATTTACAGACATGTAAGAAGAAATAGAACCTCTTAGACACACATGCTCTCTTTCTCCATACATATATACACACATATAAATTTGAACATACTTGTATACACTTGTACATACACACACATATATTTATAAACATGTTTGTCTCTAGGCAGCTAAGTGGAACAGTTCTGAAATCAGGGAAACTCCTCTTTCTGAATTCAAATCTGACCTCAGACACTTATTAGCTGGATGATTCTGGGCAAGTCTGCCTCAGTTTCCTCATCTGTAGAACGAGCTCGATAAGATAATGGTAAACCTCTCCAGAAATTTTTGCCATAAATACTCCAAATGGCATCGAAGAGTCGACATGACTGAAAAATTATTGAACAATAACATGTATGTATACACACATATATAAATAATTTCCCCCCACTTTTTATAATTGGTCAAGACCTAAAGGTCAGCCAGTCTGGGCATTTAGTTAATTTTGGCATTTGTTTTGCTCCTTTGACCAAAATAGCTCAAGAAAGAAAATGTTTACTGGTTCCCGAGGCTCTGTATGGTACAATATGGAAAGGGGGGGATTTGAAATAAGAGGACTTCAGTTTGATGCTGGCTGTTTAGCGTAGCATCTTTGTGATTTGGGACAAGCCATTCAACTTCCCTCCGTTTCCTTTGGGAGGCAGCAAGACCTCAGATTAATGGAGTTGGAGGCAGAAAGACGTGACCTTCAGTTCCAGCTTGGATACTCACCAGAGGTGTGATGTTGGACAAGTCCTCCCGCTTCTCTCTGTCTCCAGCAGCTCCCCCGGGCTTACCCCTGAGGTTATAGACTGTTTCTAAGGGTGTTGGTAGAAGGAATCCCATTAGATCTTTTGTATTTGCATAATATATTTTCTTCCTTGAGGTTACCCCAAAGCACCTACCAAGTCAAAAACAACAGTAGACCTCTCTTTTAAAAGACAGGACTTTGGGCGTCTTTGCTATCTCTGTGCCTCTAGGATTACCTCTGCATATATACATAATGAAAACCAAAATCACATCTGCTCCTGGAAATTTTCCACTTCAGAAAGATACTGCTAGTTGTACATTAGCATTGAAATGAAAATTTTACAGTATTAGTGATAGTTCTTCCAAGTTCTTAATAACAACTCTCCGACTCACAGCAAAGGACATTTAGGAATTTTCCTTTCTTTTCAATTCATCAACAGAAAGCATTAGCAAGAAGCTGCTTTGTGCCAGACTCGGTGCCTTGTGCTAGGAATACAGCGATGGGGGGAAAATGACAGTTCCTGACTTCAGGGGACTCATAATCTAGTTGGGGAGGGGGGAATGACATATACTCAAGTAAGATATGAAGCAGAATCTAGGAAGACAGTTCCTTCCTAGTTGCTTATTATTGATTATTGATATCTGAGAATATTAACTGATATATGTGTAACCCTTGAAATTTCGTAAAGTTTTTGCACATATTATGCCCTGTGATCCTCTCAATGACCTTTTTATGCCAGCACTAAATAGGGTTTTACGTATGGGGAAATAGGCTCCAGAGGTTAAAGAGAGGGGATATGGGGAGTTCTGATAACTCCTTCATGGAGGAGATGGCACATCAGCGGAGCCCTGAAGGAGGAGAAAGAGGAGAGAGGGGGGAAAGACAGCATGAATTTCTCTCTTTCAAGTAATTAACTAATTAATTAATATAGAGTTAACAATCATGATTAATTAAATAATGAACTAATAATTAATTGATTAAAGAGTATTAATTGATTAGAAAGTTCGTAGAGTCAGAAGGTGGAAGAGGCAATGGTCTTGTACTCCACAGTGATGGGACCATTTGAAACTTTGTTTTTAGTTCTGGGTGCCATATTGTTGAAGGATGTTGATAAAATGGAGAATGTTTATAAGAAGACAGGATACCGCACTGGAAACTACCGTCTGAGGGCCAAGGGGAGGAAATGGAGAAAAGAATGCTTGGGCGTGAGTGTGGGTCTGTATGTGGGGGGCAGCGGGAGGCTGTACTTGGATAAGTGATGGGCTGTCACTTGGAAGGGGGCTGAGATTTAGGGCCCAAAGACAGAAGTTCCAGGAGGCAGATTTCTGCTTCTTGTAAGGAATAACTTCCCAGCATGATGCTGGAATAAGGGGAAGAAGGGGGCACTTAACCCATTTGGCTCTCCTACAGATCCTGGGAAACAAGTGCTATTACTACACCCATTTTACAGTTAAGAAAACTAAAGAAAGCATCTAATAAGTGTCTGAGATGGGACTTGACTCCAGATCCATTACTCTGTTCATTGGACCACTAAGAGCAGAATGGATTGCTTTCACAGTTAGTGGGTTTCTCCCATACTGTAGGTTTTAAGGGTAAATGTAGATTATGATTTTGGGGAGATGCTGTAGGGGGATTCTTGCTAAGCAGGGATTGGACTGGTGGGCTCTAAGGTCCCTGGTAACTCCAAGAGTCTGTGCTATAAAAACAACTTCATACCTAGGACCGTGCTTAAGAACCCTCTGGTTCTACAGGCCTGGAACCCTGGAATTTCAGACCTAGGAAAATCAGAGAAAACATCTGGTCCAACTGCTTCATTTACAGCTAAGGAGACCAAGGCAGAAAGCAGACATTTCTGACACATTAAGGTCTGAAAAACTCTTATATTCATTTGAGCCATCACTCTTGTGTGAACTAAGTAGTCTTAAGAATTCTCCTTTTAAAGATCAAAGAGCAGAAACTCAGAAAGGTTGGTTTTGTCTAAAGTGGAACGATGAGCTGTTTGGAGATATGAGAATAAATCCAGGTCCTGGATCTGATTCGACAATCCTTCACGACTCGGCTCCGATCTTTACAGCGGACTCTTGGCGGTTCTTCTCAGCTAGCGCCTCTCCCCTGAGATCACTTCTCATCCACACTATATAGATGATAGATAGATAGATAAATTTCACCAAACTTCACAATTTTGTTGGTGCGTGACTCTGCCTGGGAGAGTATCTGCTGCCATTTACTACTGGCCGTGCTGTCGGAATCCCTGAAAATGTTTTATTTGAGCTTGTTTTGTCCCAGAGATTAAGAAGTACATAGAATGATACCACGACATTGTGGCTGTCATTTGGCAAAATAGTTTCATATTATTTAATGGTGTGAGGGATATCATAAATCCCGATAACGTTGCCTGCAAACTTTTTTCTTTTTCCACTCGTGATGATGGATCATATAAAAATCGGGACTCTGCGAAGAGCATTATACAGAACACATAAACTATCTTATACATGGAGAATTTGGATGGTCTTAAGCTTCAGAGTTCAATAATATATGGTATCATAGGAAATGTGATTGAAAAAAAGATCACAGTATATCCAAAACATGACTCTGGCCTCAATTTCTTGAGTTTACAGCTCTTTTCCTAGTTATCTAGTATATGATTGTTGGAAAGCCGTAAAAGAACTCACATATGGGCCTCAATAAAAAAGATTAGTTGTGGAAGAAGGATATAAGGAAACATATAAAAAACTTTTAGAAGGTCAGCGAGACTTTGGGAAATGAAATGCAGTAGTTTTGAGAAAGAAACAGAATGGAATTTGCTCGGTAATGTTCAGAAAAATACAAAAAACTCTCAAGTTAAAAACCATCATGGTGGGATCGATATATAGCAAGGGTGGTTCTCTGCCTCCATCGGCATAGGCTGGGTTAGCTTTTCCCTAAAAGGTGACAAAGCGCAGACCCAGGGATAAGACACAGCTCACGCCGCTGTCTCCCTGAGAGAATTTTTAAGTTTATCGAGGTTTTGTTGATGTGACTTTTGGTGGTCTAGTAGGTCCTCCCAACATGGTCACCAATTCCCTTCAGACTCGGTGGGTGTCTGGAGACCAGACCCATTTCTGCAGGGAGTGAAGCTAAGTCCACTTTATCCTTGTTGCGTAGTGTGGTTATTTCAGGACTAAGTTCCACGGTTCGTCTTGTTCCAACATCAAGCTTTAATAACATGGCTGTCGAGATGGCTGTCTGTGGCTGATGTCATCCCAGTCCCTAACACTCAGCATAAAGCTCTTTTCTTCCGCATGACATGGTCACTCCCACTCCCACATATTTTCCCCTCAAACCCTTAGAACACAAGATGTGAACCTGGAAATAAGTACTCAAAGCTCTGGACAATCACAAGATAATTGTGTAATTGTAAAGTAATCACAAGGTCTGGACCCTAAAGCTCATGTACTACTACTGGGTACAGTCCAACCTTCTGATTTTTTCAGACTAGGAAACTGAGGCCCATAGGAAGGAAGGGACTTTCCAAGGTCGACTTGGTAATATCAGACCATTGACTCCTGCACCATCCCTCTGTGCCGTCCCCACCAAAAAAGGCGGCCTTCCAAGAACTCTATTTGGAGGCTATTTACTTTTACTTTGCACATTATTCTAATATAGCCCATGCTCTGGAATTGTCACCCCAATTCCTCCTAAAAAATGCACATCGTGTCCTCTTCTCTCCCTTCCCTTGGGCTTATGGGGTGTTAGGGGTGGTCCCCTAGTGCCACTGCTCAGGTCGCCCCAGGGGGTACCCTTCCCTCCATGGTCATCAGTTATTGAATCAGAATAGATTAATAGGTATAGGTAATAGGTAAAAAGATACAAACATCCTCCCAAAAGTCAG
Source organism: Antechinus flavipes (assembly GCF_016432865.1). Lineage (NCBI taxonomy): Eukaryota > Metazoa > Chordata > Mammalia > Dasyuromorphia > Dasyuridae > Antechinus > Antechinus flavipes. The sequence continues at coordinate 5,971,044 of NC_067403.1, forward strand.
TGACAAATTTCCACCAGCACGTAGAGAATCCCATGAAAATGGGCTTAAGCTTAAGATGTGGCAAAGAGCACAAATGTACAGCTCCCCAAAACGCTTTTGTGGGAGTCCTCAGGACCTTCCCTTCCTTTTGGTGCTGCTTCCTTTACTGGCACATTTCCTGCGGAGGATCACTTCATTTTTTTAGTGGCTTTCAAGGACTTCTCATACTGGTGTAGTTTCCTTGATGTAAGTGTAATTTCCTTGATGGATTCATCCAATAAAGGTGCTTTCACCTGGGTAAGACTTTAAATGAAGTGGGACGGTTGACTTATGTTAGCTTTGTGCTAACCATCTTTTGTTTCTCGATTTCTCAGATCAGAGCAGATAAATTTTGAGGGAGGATTGTGGAAGGCAAGTTACTCAATGCTTGTGGGTCTAAAACAAAGCAGGTGTAAGGATTTTAATGGAAGAGGGAGAAGGCAAAATGTCCAAGCCATCAGTGGCCTACTGCTGACTTACAAGAACCAAGTCAGTAGTTTGGTTTCTCACTGGAGGAAGAGGGGTGACTTCCATTGGACCCAAGGCTGTAGATCCCAGTAAGAAATCCATTTGGCATGGGAATCTCTGAAAGGAGCAGGATTCCTTTTGAGAGATCAAGCTGATTTTTTTCTTTCTTTTCTTTATTGCATTAGTTTGGAGAAGACCATATAAAGGTAGCAACTTGTTAAGTACCAAGCATACAGAAATGCCAGATAAACTTTGTGAAATATCCTTTGTTTTGGGAGACAATTGTGATTTTCTCCTTTACGTGGTCTAGAGTGTGTCAAATTGTGCCCTGTTGAATGAAGAAAACATGTGGCTAAGTTTGGAGAGGCTTATCATCACGTTGGCCACAGGGGATGATTTTTAAAAAAATAAGTCATTCTCAAAGGTCATATCCTAAGTGACAATGGTATGGAGGGCTAAATAGACTAATAGCTAGAATAAATGCCAGACCTGAAGGTTAGCCCTGGACAGCTGTGTGATTTGGGCACCTACCTAACTTCTTTCTGTTTCACTCTTTTCATCCGTAAAATGGAGACAATAAGCCAGTCACATTAATGACACTTTTAGATTTTAATTATAATGAAATACTTAATTTTAAAAAAGAAATAAATTATGGTAACATTTACTTTACATCAGAGTAAATTCAGAACTAATAGATACATCCCTGTCTATACATTAAGTTGGTTCATCCTTTCTGATCTATACACTCAGCATCTGGGGGAGAGTCACATACACTTACAGAAACCTGCAAAGGAGGACCATGACTGAGAGAAACCCATTTGTTTCAGGGAACTTGCAACTCTGGGACTGTAAAGTTTGGAGTAGAGATGACCCTCATAAGGATTTTGTATGACCAGGAGAGCAAGCATATAGGTCCCTAGCTGATAATGGTTTCTTGATCACTTTTTTTGTTGTTGATCAATAAGGTTTGAAAAGCCCCCCCCCCCCGCAATTCTTTTGATATTGTCCCTTATCTTCTAATCTTGTAAAGTGTTCCCTCAACATCCTCATGATTATTATATTACTGTTAGTATCTTCTCTATATATCTGATTCACTTTGTCTCTCTTCCCCATCTTTGTTTTCCTTGGTGCCATTTCTACTTTTTTTTTTTTTAACAGAAGATGTTGCTATATTTCCTATAGTCCATTTGCCATTTTTTGATTTTCAAGTTTGTTAAAATAATTTAGGACAAAATCTTAATTGTAAGTATTTTGGGGTAAGATATCTTTTTTTTCCCCATTACTTTTCTTTTTCATTGTAAATTCTGATTTTAATTCAGGTAGTTATAGTGGTCTGACTCAGGAGTAACTCCTACATCCGTAGTCATTATTTCCCTACTTACATGTAGTCAGTTTCATTCTTTGAAATGTTGTTTGGGGATCCCCATGGCCAACATCTAACATTTGTTATAAAGAAAATACTTATATAGACACAGAAGGCTTTTCATAATCGACATCTTTGGCGTCTCTAATTTCTTTCCCCTAACCATATGTTTACAGATCTATTTCCCGGTCTTCATTTTCTCCCATCTTTGCACTAAAATCGCCAAGTATCATCAGGGACTGTGCTGTTTAGAGTTGGAAGTCTTATCAAGCTTTTCATACAATTTCTCTATTTGGTTGTCCTCGGAACTCGTATTGGCCCGTGAACTCTACCCAGTGGCCTTTTCGCAAATACTTGTAGATAATACCTCAAGATGTGATGACCAAGAGTCCTATGAAATAATGTCTCTTGTGGGTTGGGGGCGTACAATACGACCTTTCTTATCTCTCTGAAGTGCACCTTTGGTCTATTCTCACAGGTAATTCCAACTCCTTTCTCTCTTCTGGTTTTGTTAAAAGGTGAAGTTTGAGTTGATTGGGCTCCTTCAATAATGTGCCCGCTTCTGGGTCATTGCACAAATATCTCGGAGGTAGAATACCAACAGTCAAATTAAAGCTTACTGACAGCAAGACTTAGGTAATTCTCAAAATCTAATGCTTGCCCCTTCGTTGCAGAAACATAAGGGAACCGGCCCGACTGAGGACTGGTTTTGGGTTTTTCTTTGTTTCATGGATTGTCATGTTCCACAAATTTCATGACCAAGTGGTCAGTCTACCAAAGGGGTTCTTTTCCACGATTAGATAGGCTGGTCCAAGAACACAGACTTATGGGGAAAGTCTGTGTTATTGGCCCTGGGGTTACTGGCTTTGAAAAAGGGATATGGACTTTGGCTTGTATGGAAAGTAGTCGATTCCTGAGTCACCCCCCCAGTTCCCCCAAAGAAAATTTCATGTCCATTTTTCCTTTTTGGAACTCAGTTTAAACCATAACCTCAATTCAGTCCAACTTGACCTTGATTCTCCACCTGAGAATGTTCTGGCAGAACCAAATATAGATGTTCCTGAAGACTCTGGCCCAGCCCTCCCCCCCCCCCTCAAAAAAATATATATTGTAGAGAATGAGTAATATTTGCTGACAAGTGCAGCCATTTCCTCAGAAAGGGTTTTACCAGTAATCTGGCCTGCTTTTATTCATCCCCATTCAGCCTTTTTAGCCTGATGCTGAATGGCAGCCACATTTGATTTACCTTCCAGGATCTTGCTGAATTTTGTTAATTATTTTTTGTTGCCAGCTTGGTTTCAAAGTGGAGCCCCCTTCTCTTTCTGTAGCACCCAGGTGACAGGAGAGGCCATTTTTAATACATGAGATTAAAAGCTCAGTCTCCCAGGGAGCCCTGAACGTTATTCTCATGTTGCTAGCTTATTTTCTATCCCTGTTTTTTGTGCATCATTGTTTCCCAGCCTCAGTTCTCTCTCCCTGTTGGAGTTGGACAGGATCCAAAGTGAACCTCATTGAGAAATGCTCTGGGCGCTGTTTCTCTTTATTTACAAATGTTGAGACTGGATAGGAATTGTATGTGGTTTTGAGACATCAAGTAAAAAAAAGGGAGGGTCTTCTGATCCACATGTTAATTCTTTCTCTCTTCTCTTCTCCTTTGTTCTCTCTCCCTTCTCCTCTCACTCCCATCTTTCCTTTCTCTCCCTCTCTTCTTTCTTCTGTCACTCTCATTTTCCTTTCTCTCCCTCCTCCTGTCACTCCCATCATTCCTTCTTTCCTTTTCTTCCCTCTCCCTCTTTTTTCTCCCTCCTTCTCCTCTCACTCCCATTTTCCCTTCTTTCCTCTCTCTCCTCTTCTTTCTTTCTTCCCTTCACTGCTTTCCTCTCTTCACTATCTCCTCCCTGCCCCTCTTCATTCACTACATCCCTTTGTCTTTCTCTCTCCTTTTATTGCCTTCCTGTCTTTCTGCTTCCCTCTCTTCCCCTTTTTCTTCCTGCTTCTTCTCTTGTTTGTTGAGTTGGGGGGGCACTACCTCTGGCTAAACATCCAGTGTTCCTGTCCAGATCATGATGCTCCCCAGGAAAACAAGGTCCTTTTTCTTATACTCCTCCCCTCCAATCCTCTAGCCCAGTCATGACCTTCACATTCACAGCCCTGTCAATGTTTCTATTGCAAACTGCGTCTCTCTGCAGTCTAAAAAAAAACCTACTCAGTCACATTAGGGTTACAGAAAAGAGATAATCCTCAGAAATTAATCTTTTCAATAATTGTCTCTGCCCTTGTAACAACAAAGAACAGCTTTGAAATTTAATTAAAACTTTGGGAGATGTTATATAATTTTGAAACACTCTATTCCCTTTGGTTATTTCATCAAAACATGGATTTTTTTGTGGCAACTTTCATCTGAAGATCCTGAGATGTGGTGTTAATTTGATAAAATACGTGATTGAGAATGCGGCAATATTTCCGTGCTTCATTTCATCTCGGACCCCCAGGTCCCACCGAGGCACCCTCACCTGGCCCCGGACGCGTGAGAGTCATTCAGAGCCAGAAATCCCACATGGAAAGGCAAGGGGATCTGAACTGTTCTGCTGCTGCCCTCTCTTCAGCATCCTTGGCTACCCCACCAGGGTGAGTGGGGCGGGTGCTGATCAAGGTGACCAGAGACCCTGGAGCTCCGTGACCACGTGGGGGTGAGACTAGCTACCTGCTAGTGAGATCAGGACTGTAAAAAGAAAGCCAGTGTGGCAGCGTAGAGATCTGAGTTCAAGTCTTCCCTGGCTGAAGTTTCTTCACTGGGAAATCACATGTCCAGGCCAAAATAGGAAAACCCATACCTTCCACAATGTCTTCTTATATTACCAAATAGAAAAAAACAAGTTCCTTGGTTCTAGGAACATCACACTGGCAGTCACAAGCAAAGTACATGAAGTCTTAAAGGAACCTTCAAATGTTTTTAAGTGAAAATATGATGAACTGAAACAATTTCTTGGAATACTGTAAATATAATTTAGTAAATAAATAAAGGGGAAAATTTAAATTGCTGTGAAACATCTTGTAAGAGGCTGATATTTCAATTCAAATCAGTTCAACAATTTTTTAAGTGCTTATAATCTGCAAGGCCTTGTACTAAGTGATGGTGTTTCAGCAACAGAAAAGGAAAAGTCCCTGTCTTCACGGAGCTGATGTTTTATGAGGCTAGTAGATGAGTGACCTGTAATGATTTCAGTGTAGGTTGTTCCTCCGGGCCTGAGCAAGTATATCGGAGTTGCCGTGGCTGAAACATTCAGCACCTTGTGCCACTAAAAGGGGACTCTTCAGAGGGAGCCAAGCAATGGCTCAGACAAGCAGCAGACACGGGGTTTGTGGCCAGATGCGACGTGGAAGCCTCTTGGGTTGGGAGCCTATCGGGGCGCTCTCTTGGGAATTCAAGGTTGTCTCAGAGTCACAGTGATGTACAAACGTGATACGTCAGCAGAGACTTTTGTACAATATTGTTCCCAACATTAAGACACTTTCTGGTAGCGCGCCCCTTTTGGAGGAGAGGGGAATGTGGTATTTTCCCTTTCTTGACATGAATCATATTTTAAAATTAGTCTCTATTTTAGTGTAACCAGATGGTTAAATCTACCCCCCATGTTTTGCCTTTCCCTTTCCCAGGTTTTCTAAAGACCAACCAAAAGACAAAAACTGAGTCTATCCTTATTGGATCCTGGGCCATTCAAAGACAGTAAGTTAGGAAGGCTTGGTCCCTTCCCCCCAAATACCCACAAATCCAGTGGCTGCCTGGCTATGAACCCAGCATGGCTTCGGGTTATTACAACTACTCTATGTATCTACGGGAGATGACATGGTCCGAATCATGTCTGCCCCACAGAGACCCTGCGGATCAACCAATCCCTCTCTCTGTCTTGGCTTGTAACTCTGAAGGAAATGAAACTTTAAAAATATCTCATGTTAAACCTACATCAGATTACTTGCTCTCTTGGGAAGGGAGAAGAGGGAGAAAATTTGGAAGACAAGGTTTTACTAAGGTGAATGTGAGAGTTATTTTTGCATGTATTTGGACAAATAAAATACTATTACAAAATAAAATATCTCAGCCTAAATTTTTAGTAAGCAATGGATATAATTCATTTTTAAGATTTAAAGAATCACAGATGAAGATTTAGAAGAGACCTTAAAGATCATCTAATCTAATCTTCCCAATTTACAGAGGAGGAACCGGAGACTCCTGGTGGTGTTGGAAATGCTTTACATGAAGGGCTTGCCCAGGGCCACTACCCCCTGGATCGGAGATACCGGGGTCGGGCACTTTGCCCAAAGAGTGTCCACAAACACTCAGGCTCACAAAATGCCCTCATCTCAAACCATCACCCCCCAAAGCCACTGCGAATAAGGACCAACCATTTATTACCCAAATTCCACCTGATCCAAGCTTTCGGGAGAGGCATTTTCCATTGTGTCCTTGTCCCACTTCTTTAAAAGGGAAAGGAAATCCCCTCGAGATGGGGCACGTTTACAAGGGATGTGGGGCGGTGCAGGAGGCAAACAAACTGGGTATGTCAGAGCAGGAAAAGAAGAAAACAAACCTGTATCTTTCGGCATTTACTTTCCTACAGGAAAAGCTTATTAATCACTACTTTTCTAAAACAAAGAATTCACAAGATCTTTGAACAGAATCAGTTCGTCCTTTCAGGTCTAAGTTTTAGGATCTTAGGACTATGATACTTCACTTAGAGGGATTAAAGATAAGAGTTGACTCTCCTTTATACTCTTTCTCCAGAAGGCACAGTGAAACCGAGAGCATGTGAAAAGTCACACACATGTGTACATGCATGGATACATACAAACATGTGTATGTGCACATACTGCATATGTACACATATCTCTATACCTATATATGTCTGTGTAAAGGGTGTACATGTGTGTACTTACATCGTATAGGAATATGAATCTGGGGCCCGAGGAAGAGTGCACACATGCACGCACACATGTGTATAACATGGATATAAATGAGCATGTGGATGCACACGCATGTGTGTATAAGAGGCGTACCCGTGTATTTACTCTGTGTAGGAGAGTGGCTCTGGGGACTCACATGCACATATTTACATACACTCACGACGCTGTGTATGTACACACACGTTACACACGCCCCTGTGCTCGTGGACGAGTGCACATGTATGTGCTTGCAGCTGTAGGCGAATGTGGGCACACGCGTGTGTGTGCAGATCTTTCTGCTGCAAACACAGGCACAAAATTGCATTTGTGTAAAACAAGGAGCCGGGGGGAGGGACAAAGCAGAGGCTGCTGAGAAAGGCACCCTCAGGGCTGGCGGCTGGAGCACAGACCATTTATTCTTTTGTTACGGGGACACTTAAGCCACCTTTAGTCTGAGGAGACTCCCAGCCAAGATCCCGGTCACCAGCCGGTTCTGACGCGGGCTCCACATACGTTCGTGCCTTCTAACACCCCTGAGAGACCGAGGGACGTCAGTGACTTCCGGCCAGGGGGAGCCCTTGCCTCGGAGCCGCCCGTCCTTTTGGGGGCAGAGTGAATTACTGGGAACACCCCCGGTGTTGGTGGAGGGGTTTGCCCATTGGTGGCTGGGCATGAGTAAGTCTCTGTGGGAGGTACTGGAATATAAACATGGAAAATGGCAGTTCCTCTGTTCAAAGAGCTTGCGGCCTGAGCCAGGAGGGCTGATGAACGCACAGAAGTCACTCTCATACAGATCGCCGGCACGTTGTGGGCCTCTGACGAGGCAATGCGTGTTTTGTAAGCACAGGGGGATAGGAGGGAGGGAAAGCTGGAGTGGGCTGCCCTGGGAGGGAGCTTCAGGCTCGGGACTTACAGAGGCATTTATGAAGGGTTGGATCTGCGTTTAACTACCAGGTAGTCCTGACAGCCACCCACTGGATTATACTCTGTAGAAAAAGCTCCTGATCTTGGTGATCTTTTCTGGACCATTGGGTGGATGGGCTGTGACTCAGGGACCGTCTCTTTCTCCCCCTGGCTCTCTTTGCAGTCTCCGTCACTTCTGTTCTATCTTAGGTGAAGGATGAGAGAGATGGACGGAGAGGGTCGTAACCTCGGGGACTTCTGTGGATCCCAAAGTCAGGCGACCGCGTCCCGTCGGCCATGGCCCGTGGCCAAGCCGTTCCATGGCAGCCCAGAAGTCCCAACAAGTGGTGGTGACGCATCAGGAGCCCCCGCCCTCTGGAACCCAAAGAAGTACAAAGCACGGGCTTTTCTCTCAGAGAAGCTGCAGTTCTGCTAGGGGACACAAGACTAAGACACACGGAGAACATTTGCCTGCTGACCCTGGTGCTGGGCTACAAGAGGCAGTTGTGACTATTGCTAAGAGTGTTGAGTTAGGAATCAGACCCGAGTTCTAAACTGAATTTAAGAGTCTGTGACTTCTCTCTTCTGAACTCAAGTTTCTTGCTCTGACAAGTGAGGCCGTTGAATCGGACAGTTTCCGAGGGCCCTTCCAGCTCTTGGGAAGCTGTCTGGGCCCCTTTGGGGGAAGCCCCTTCTCCACGAAGCCTTTCCGGCTCCCCGGGGATGCCAGGGCTGCCCAGTTTATCCGTGCGCACCATTTCTGTGCAGGGCCGCTTGCTTGCTGCTTTTGCCGTCAGACTGTGAGCCCCCCTTTCTTCCCTGGCCCGCAGTTCAGGGCCTGACACATTGGAGGCTGACGGGGACTTCCTGACTGAAGACGAAGGAGGGTGACAGAAGTCTTCCTTTTGCTCTTGGCCATTCACGTTCCGTCACGATCCTTCCCTTCTGTAACCGGCATCGCCACAATAGTTCTTTTTTTTTTTTTTGGTGGACATCTGGTTGGTTCTGTACCACTAATTGCTAAGGACATAAGTGAAATATCTAAAGGCAATAAACACTCTGAACAAAATTTCTTTTTAAACAAAGTCCTGGTTAAGTAGGACAGCAGTTGTTTTTCTGATTAGTCATCAAAGGATAAACCGCTGTTGCCTCTGTTCAAAGAAATTAAAAAATGGATTCCTATGTTGGGAGTAAATGGGAGGCAGGACCTTGAAGTCTTTTATAACTTAGGATCTGTTATTTTTTCTTTGCAATTAATGGCCAGGAACCTCATTTAGAGACTCTTGGGGGGCGGGCGAGGGAGGGAAATCACATTATGCTCCTAGAAAAGAGGTGGTATGAAAGTGATGGCTTGATAAATTATTTTGCAAAGCTTAATCTTCTCAAAACAAATGGTATGGAAGATAAAAGAAAACATTCACCACTTATTATCCTGTGGCTGGTGGAAACATCCAGGAAAAGTTAAGAATTAAGCTAAAATAGACCTCAAGTTTTTTGTTTTGTTTTTTTTTAAAGTAAAAATGAAAAGTGTTTCTTACAGAGTTCTACAAAAATAAAAACATAACATGACAGTTGCCCTTCTCTTTTCTGTGGAAGGGAGACATTTAAACAGTTTATTTGAGCTACATCAAATTCTCCCTTTTCTCCTGCTTACTTCCGTACCATTTACTTACCTCTGTCTTTCCTGACTTGCTTCTCAGTGTCCAGCCCCACAGCATCGAATGAAAGTCCCTTTAAGAGAATCCCATGGGTCTCGGTTTTTAACAACTGGCTCCCTCTATGTGGAATGAGTTTCCTCCCCACCTCTTCTTTGAGGACTCTGTAGTTTCCTCCTGGTTTCCCAGCAGTTGTCGAGCGGAGAATGGATGACCACTCAGGTTTGTTACAGGGGAACTTCTTTTTGCGGATGGCTTGGACGAAATGGCCACTGAGGTCTTCTCCAAACTCTATGACTGTTGTACTCTGTCCTTTGCCATCCTCTCCCTCATGAAACACGTTGTATTATTTTATGGAAACTTGTCTGCATCCCTCTTGGATTCTCCTCGGTGAGCACAAGGTACTTGAGGATAGACGCTTTGGTCTTTGCCCCTCCTGCCTAACAGAGAGCCTGGCACTTAACAGGCTGCCCATAAAGACTGGATTAATTAGAGGAATTAATTGAATTGAAATCAAGTCACTTCAAGGCTTGTGGAATTGGCAAGGACAGAGCTTGGACCTCGTTTTTGTTCTTTCTTGTTGCTTCCAGAGCCTTGGATTTGGGAGTTTATGGGAACACTCTGCCTGCCTTATGGCCCGTGGAGGTTTTAACCGGCCGCTAGTTCCATAACATGTTTGTAAATGGAAGATGCGCATTTTAAAGACAAATATGACTGGGATAGGAGGCTGTCCACCAGGTTAAGGAAAGAGGTAGTGATGGCCCCCATCAGAGCTCTGGGGTCCAGGAAATGGTTTGTTGGAACCAGAGAAATGTTTCTACTGCATCATGTGGCTTCTCTACGCGAGATTCATGGAAAGACGTGGACGGAAACTGCCGAGGAGAAGAGCATAGGGAAGGCTGTGTTCCCTTCGAGATCCTACATCAACGGAGCACATTTTTAAGCAGCTGGATTTGGACAGAAAACCTTAAAACTGATCTTTACTGAGCCATGCAAATAAAGCAGGACCAAGCAAGGCCGGGCTCTGCGGCTCTGCTTGGATAAGTCAGCAGACACTTGCCCTTCCCCGTGTCAGAGAACGTTGCGGTTGGGCAAAGGGCCTATGCTGAAGGCAGAATCGGTGTCCTGGGTGGGAAGAAACCCACCTTTTTGCTCACCAAGTCTCTGGTGAACTCTAGCTAGTGGTGAAAAAAATCACAGGATTTCCGAGCTGGAATGGATTTTCTCTCTAACCATCTAAAAGTCCTACCTTAAGTTAATTAGTTTATTAATTATGGACAGCAGGCTATTCTTTTTCGATGGTTTTAGATAGAATATAAACTCCCTGAAGACAGGCCCGTCCTCATTTTCTGACTTTTCTATCTCTAGCCCCTGGCGCAGCGCTCTGGACATATTAGGAAGGATCGTTCCATTGGATTGGTTTTGTTTAGTTTTTTTTTTTTTTTTTTAAGAAAAATCCACCAAACTATTCAGAACTAAAGATATCTATGTAAAAGCATTAATCCAATGCTTAAAGGGACAGAAGACTTATTTAAAGATTGGGGGAGAGAGTGAGAGGACAAACTCCCCAGACTTTTTTCTTTGAAACTTTTCTGGAAAAGTAGGGCAACCAGTGCGGCCATGATTTTGAACAGGTAGAAACTGCACTGAAGTCCTAAAGAAACCCCTCACCATTTTTCTGTGGTGTCTATTCCGGATGGAGCGGGGCCTCTGGGCAGGGGGCTGGGATGGCCCTCGAAGCCAAATTATCTGGGCAGCCCGGCTCCGCCTCCCTTCTGGTGCCTGCAGCAGAACCAACTCCAAATAACAGGACGCAATGTCCTCAGACTTGAATCTATGTCCTCAGTCCCTTTGGGCCATTGCTCCCCTCTCCTCTTTCATGCTAATGTTCTCATTCTCTCTCTTTCCCCCCATCTCTCTTTCTCTCCCCATATCTCTGTGTCTGTCTCTCTCTCTCTGTCTCTTCTCTCTCTCTTTTTCTTTCTTTCTTCCCATATCTTCTCTCTGTCTGTCTCTGTCTCTCTCTCTGTCTCTCTCTCTTTGTCTTTCTCTTTCTCTCTCTCTCTCTCTCTCTCTCTCTCTGTCTCTCTTTGTCTCTCTCTGTCTCTGTGTCTCCCTCTATCTTCACTCTTTCTCTCCTCTCATTTTCCTTCTGTCTTTATTTCTTTCTCTCTTTTCCTCCATCTTTCTCTCCTTTTCTCTCTCTTCCTCTTTTTGCTCTTTTTTCTGTCTCTGTTTTCACTCTTTCTCATTTTCTTTCTGTCTCTCTCTCTCCCTCTCTCTTTGTCTTTCTTTCTCTCCCTCCCTCACCTTCTCTCTCCATTTCTCTCTTTCTCTCTTCACTTCTTCTCTTTCATTCTCTCCCTCTCATTCTCTTTTTGTTTTTCTCTCTCATTTTCTCTTTTTCTCTGTCTCTCCTTTCCTCCATCTTTTCCTCCCTTTCTCTCCCTGTCTCTCTGTCTCCCTCCCTCTCGTTTGTCTCTTTCTCTCTCATAGACACACACAGACACACGACATGTACCCAATTTCCCTTCGCCTAGTCTATGTTGCAACTGCTACGAATCACTCCCTGTTTTTATCCTGCCCTCTTTACCGTTATGTATTTGGAAAGGGTGTCTCCCATACCTGGAGTACTACCTCCTGATCCTAGCCTGATCAAAGCCTTCTTTTATTTCAAAGCCCACCTTGGGTATCACAGGTACTAAGGGAAAGGAATAGGAAATAAAAGCTTTGAGAGAAGAGGAGATGTGGTAGAAGATAGGATGACTTCTTTCTTTCTAAATCTGTCATATCCCATCATTGCCAAACTGACAACCCTTTCGTGATTTCCTTCATTCACAAGATCACGTCAAACTTAATTAGCCGAACATTTGACAGGACAGACCCCGGACACAGTGTGCTCAATAGGCATTGTGCGTTGTAGGACTTTGAAGAACACAGACCAAAAGACCCGTTTGGGCTTGGAGATTAACATCTCTGCAAATTTCATTTATTTTTATACTAGATAGAAAACTCCATCTGCCTCAATTTTACTTAACCTTGAGTTTTCCCTAGTTGTGAAATATCCACTTTCCATTTAAAGAGGGAGATTTTTCATAAGATTCCAGACATCCACAGTCAATCCCCCAGATCTTTTTTAAAGATTGGAATAACTGGTGTTATAGCGGGTAACTTGTGTGTGTGTGTGAGTGTGTGTGTGTGTATGTGACGTGAGTGTGTGTGTGAGTGTGTGAGTATGTGTGTATGAGTGTGGGTATGATTTGAGTGTGTGAGTGTGTGTGTGTATGTGAGTGTGTGAGTATGTGTGTATGAGTGTGGGTGTGATTTGAGTGTGTGAGTGTGTGTGTGTGTATGTGAGTGTGTGAGTATGTGTGTGTGTGAGTGTGTGTGAGTGTGAGTGTGTGAGTATGTGACGTGAGTGTGTGTGAGTGTGAGTGTGTGAGTATGTGTGTATGAGTGTGAGTGTGATTTGAGTGTGTGAGTGTGAGTATGTGTGTATATGTGTGTGTGTGTGAGTGTGAGTGTGTGAGTGTGAGTGTGATTTGAGTGTGTGAGTGTGAGTATGTGTGTGTATGTGAGTGTGAGAGTGTGAGTATGATGTGTGTGTGAGTGTGAGTGTGTGTGTGTGAGTGTGTGTATATGTGTGTGTGAGTGTGAGTGTGTGAGTATGTGACATGAGTGTGTGTGAGTGTGTGTGAGTATGTGAGTGTGTGTGTGTGTGTGTGTGTGTGTGTGTGTGTGTGTGTTCATCTGAACGGCTGACACTGTAGATATGGCCACAGACCCTCAGCTTTCTCCTGCTGGCTTAAAACGCTGGCAGACGGCCAGGGTGGGCAGAGGGCACTACTTTGGCCGCCGAGTTCCCATGTCCCCAGAGCTGGGGTTTGCCGTTTATTCCCCGCTCTCTCTGGATTCTTGGGTACCTGAGACACTGTGTCATTAGTTACTGGGCTCGACTTTGGGAATTACTTGCCTGTTCTACATCCCGACTTGTTATAACCCTTGTCGTTACTTGTCCGCATGAAACCCGTGGCTTCGGGTTCGCCTCTTGGAAAGTTTTCTCCCTCTCGGTGTCCAGCTGCCCACTGTGGTCATTCCTTGCCATCCCTCCTGCTCTGGGACAGTGACCAAACTCTGACTTCCCCCGGAAAGGGGGGTCATATCCCTCCCCTCCACCCGCCCCTCTGACCTCCTAACCCCAAACCCCTTCCCCAGCCCCCATCACCGCATAAGGGTCGCCTTCCTGGGCTGCGCCAGGTCTCCGAGGTCAGCGACTGCATTGCTTTATATTTGTCCTCAGGGCTGGGGTCGGGGCTTGGGCCAAAGGAAGGGGTCTGCGTTTCATTCATCCATTATTCATGATGTCTCAAGGTGAGTGGTCAGTGAGGGTGACCCGGGCATTCGGGCAGCCATGGCACGTCCTGCTGAGGAGAACCTGTCAGGGACCTTCCTGGGATGGCACAGCCGGGAGCGGCTCCGAGGGCACGGAAGCCCAGGTGAGCCCAGGTGAGCTAGTGTTCCCTGCCCCACTGGTCTCACCGCGCCAGAGAAGGAGGGGTCCTGCTGTTTCCAGAGCTAGCGCGCCCAAGGATCTCCTCCAGCGCCAACTGGAACCAAGCCGTGACTCGTTTCTCGGCGTTGGGTACCAGCCATTCCCGTCCCCTGCTCGAGGAGCTTTTTTCCTCCTTTTTTCTTCTTCCCTCTGGGATGGCTCTCCCCGGGGCTGGAATTCTGTTTCCTGCTGGGAATGCTGGGTCCCCGACTGCCCTGCGCGGTAGAAGTCTCCCTCCAGGCCTCGGAATTACCCTGGAAGCCTCCCCTCTCCGGGTGGGACTGCCCTGCCTAAGCCACATTCAGCCCCAGCTCAGCGTTCATTGTCTCCCCTGAATGAGAACACTGGGGCATTTCCGCCTCCCCCAGCTTCGGCCAAGTTTTGGAAAAGTTCTCATGGCCCATGAAACTATCCTTGGCCTGGGACCCGAGCTTTGCGGCAAAGGGGTTCATTGTTGTCATTGTTGTTATTTCTGTTCTCAAACCAAAGCAATTTTTTATTCGGTTTAAGCAAGAAAACCTGAGAGAAATCAACATTCTGGCCTTTCCTGTCCTTCACAAAGGGGTGACTCGGGGTGGCTCTGAAGTCCCTGAAGCAGATCTGCTCTCTGCCTCTGTCTCTGTCTCTGTCTCTGTCTCTGTCTCTGTCTCTCTCTGTCTCTGTCTCTCTATCTCTCTGTCTCTGTCTCTGTCTCTGTCTCTCTCTCTCTGTCTCTGTCTCTGTCTCTCTCTCTCTCTGTTTCTGTCTCTCCCTCTGTCTCTGTCTCTGTCTCTGTCTCTGTCTCTCTTTGTCTCTCTCTCTCTCTGTCTCTCTCCCTCTGTCCTTGTCTCTGTCTCTCTCTCTCTCTCTGTCTCTCTCTCTCTGTCTCTGTCTCTGTCTCTGTCTCTGTCTCTCTCTGTCTCTGTGTCTCCCTCTATCTTCACTCCTTCTCTCTCCTTCTCTCATTTCCCCCCCGGGGTAATAATCATGATTTCGGTTTCCTTATTAAGAAGCTACTTGCCATCTTTCTAATGCAGCAATTGCAGAGTTCGCCTGGAGGGACAGTGGAAGTCCCGTAGCCCACCCTCCGCTTGTACAGATGAGGGACCACTCCCTTCCTGAATGCAGTCTTATCCAAGGAACATGGCTTGTAAACATCAGAACCAGAATTTAACCAGCCTCGCGACCTTTCTGCGTCTTTTTTTCCCTATCACTTGTGGATTATGGGCATCTGATCTTGTATCTTATTCCCTTACTTTACCACGAGCTCCAGGCATTATGTTTTATGTGAACTTCTTTGTCTCCATTAATATCCAACACCTTTTTCTGCAGAATGGACAACTAGTAATTGCTTTTAGACAATGGTTAGGGAGAGATTTTCACTATATTTTCAAGTTGCCTTAAAATAAAACTTCCTTTTCTTTGAGAATGATAGAATAAAAAGCTACTTCACAGAGACGTTTGATTTTGAGAAAGTCAAATGTTTTTTAAAATAGTTTTAGAAATAGAACTAAGTCAACAGTAAGAGCTTGATTTTCCCATCCCTGCTCTCTCCCCATATTTTTCCTGTCATTTTAGGCTTTCCCGTTACCTCCATCCAAATGAACCAAACTATTTGTTAGTTGCCTGCTGTGGAGGAGAAGCCAAATCCAGATGAGATGTAGTCGATGCCTTTGAGGAGGCTGGGTTTTAGTAGGGAGCCATGGAACTCAACAGGTAACTGAAATCCCCAGGACTATCTGCATTGGAGAGGCGCAAAGATGAAATTAAGGGGAAGCAAAGTCATTCCTGTTAAGGAGATCAGAGAAGGTTCCCGGACCTTAGACGATGGGGAGGTTTTCTACCACAGGAAACCATGCATACAAAAATATGGGGAAGGGCAAGTCTCTGGGGCATATAGTTTGGTTGGATAATAGAATACATGGAGAGGAGGAGTATAAAGTGAGACTTTGTTGTATCCAAGTGTTAAAGGCTTTGAATGTCACACAAAGAACTCGTACTACTTGGTGAGGTGGAGGGGCCATTGAAAGGTTTGGGGCGGAGCAGGGTTCTGACCCAGAGCCATGCACGAGAAATTGCTTTAGCAGGACAATGAAGGAAGGTTGGCGGGAGAAGAGAATGGAGGTCGGGGTACTTCCTGGGAGGCGGGTCTGGCCAGGCATTAATGAGAGTCTGTATTAGTGACCGGAAGGGCCATGATGCCCTGGACAGAAATGGGAACTCTTAGAAGAGGGACAGACTCTGGAGCAAAGATAACGAGTTCTACTTTGGACACGTCCGGTTCGGAACGTCTCTAACAGAAGTCAGTCTTTCGAAATGTTCAGAAGGCAGTTGGTGATGAGAATCTGGAGCTCGGGAAAGAAAAGAGGGCTAGATATAGAAATCTGGAAGTCAAGTGCATATTAAACTTAGAAAGCGGATGCTGTTACTGAAGGAGAGTGTGGAGAAAGCAGAGAGCAGATCTTCAGGGTACATCTCTGTATGATTGAGGGGGATCCCTCCAATTCAAGATCCTAAGTATTATCTATCTGTTGGGTTCTTATAATCATTAAAGAAAGCTTTATTTGAAAATAAAATAAAATATTTTTAAAAAGAGAAAATAAAAAGCTTTATTTGGCTATTTCAGGATGGGAACCATTCTTTTCACCAATTACCTTCTTACTTTTAGCTAAAATCCAGATGGTCCTTGTTTGGATGCAAAAGACCAGGTTTCACTAGAGAAGGTGAGTACCAGGGTCTTTTTATTGTAAGTCCCCAAGCTCTCCGTATCAGATACCAAATAAAACATCTAGCAAATGTAGTTAGGTTTTATATCTCAGGTATGATTTCCTTAAGGACAATTTTTATGAAAAACATAGTGGAAAGAATGGAGACAAATTTGTTTAGTGCCTACTCTGCAGCTCACCGGGCTAGCCACTACACAGAATAATTTCAACAAGCTAGTTGAGAGATTTAATTGATCCTACATTGGAACTGATTCGGCACTCAATTGTTGAATTACTCTTTTGCCTTCCACATGATGATGATGATGATGATGATGATCTCAAGCTTACATCATGCTGTAGAATTTATGAAGCACTTTCCACGTAACCAGCCAACAAAGTGTCATTAAGGACCTCCACAAAAATCTGTTAATCAAAGCTCTTTTTTCACTTGAGTAATTTTTGGCCGTTAAATAGGATGCCTGGCGTCATGAACTCGAATGCATTAATAGACAACTTTTAGAAAGAAACAGTCATTGGAGGGGCTTTGTGTGGTGTGCGTGGGTATTTAATGAGAATAAGTGGCAAAGCGGGCTTCTGAGGAAATTTCTGCTTCTGTACAAACATGCAAATTCATAAAAGTGACTCCTGTCAATAAAGAATATAATTCTTAACAATAGATCATAAGCCTTCCTGTATTGAGTGTGGAATTAGACTGTGTCTTCTGGTTTCAAGTGGCCCCAAGTCCACACTAGGCCATTTGGAGCTCCCAGAGACAGAGAGAGATGGACAGACAGACATATGTCCATAGGTACAGAAGGCTGAGAGACAGGGAGACAGAGAGAAGCTGCCCATGACGCCCCCCAGATGCATCAGAGCCTGCCCCAAGGACCTTAGGTTCTACTGAGCATTGTAGAAATGTCATTTCCCTCTGTGCCAAGCCTAGGCCGGGTGCAGGGCCAGGATCTCCATCCCCATCCCCATCTCAAGGCTGGCTAACCTTTTAATAATGAAAGTCCCCACTCTTGTCCAGTCTCATGGTTCAGTGGAGCCTGCTTTGCTAAGACCCTGAATTCTGACTGAAGCTAAATGGAGGACAGATGGATGATTATTTCCAAAGAACCGTAAGGAAACTTGATGTCCATTATCATTGTGATATTGGCAAGAGGGACCAAGAAGACAAATTCTAACATTAGAAAAGACAAAGACAAAGAGCCCAGAATCTGAGAACCTAGTTCCAGAGCTGGAAGAGGCTTCTCCAAGCGGCTAGTTCAGTCTGCAGAGCTGAGCAAGAATCCTCCTTGTTACTAAACAGGAGTCAGCCAAAAATAAACATTTATTAAGCACTTACTGTGTGCCAGGTACTGTGCTAGACATATGGAATACCAATACAAAAGGAGACCTTCTCTTGGAGGAAAGCATGGGAAACAACTGGTTCTCCCTGCAAAAGTCTGTGGGGCGCACTCTTCAGTGCGATCCACATTATTGTTTCTGTCACTTAAATCTAGACAAGCAACAGAGCAGTGACCCAGGGGCCGATCGGTAGCATTTACCGGCTTGCAGGAGGTAAACGTGCATGCCGAAAAGTCGGCTCTTAGGAGCCGGTTCGAGCCGGCTGCAGCATCCCTTGGCTCTCGTGGCCCTCGGAGAAGACGGCCCATGGCTGAGCAATGAGGATCTCCCAATGAAGGGAGAGTGATCTGGGAGGGAGCAGAGGTAGGACATGGAATGTTTTCTGTAGGAAGCAGAAAGGCCAAATTATTAGTAACGAGAGACCTTGGAAAACTAGGTAGGAACTAACTGTGAGGCCCTCTGGGTGTCTCATATCTTATTGCAGATACAATGAGAATCATTGATACAAAACTAGCAGTGGGCAACTCGGAAAGAAATGTCTTCTATTTCAACAGAAAGCTGGAATGATCCAGCTCCCTTTTGTCAGCCGCACTGGTTTGTTCTGAGACAAGCGCTAGCAGAAAGATGTCACCTGATGGGATGTGGAAGGGGAGTTCCCTTTGACCCCAACCCCTCCCCCCAAACAACCCCCACTCCCCAAATCCAAGTCTTACTTGTGGATCTTGTGTCTTACATCTCTTCTTGGCAGTCATGCTTGTTCACTGGAATTTTGAATTTGTAGATGTGTGTGTGATGGTACTTTCCATTAACCTTGTTGTAGTCATTGTGTATATTATTTTCTTGGCTCTCCTTACTTTACTCTTCATCAGTTCACAGAGGTCTCATTTTTTGGTAGTAGTCACCATATGAGTAGTTCTATTCATGTACCACAATTCATTTAATCATAATCCAATGAATGGATAACAACTTTGTTGCATTTCTTTTCTATCACAAAAAGTGCTGCTGAAAATATTTTGGGGTATGTGGACATTTTCTTCCCGGGTATAGGTCTAGTCGTGGAATCTCTGGGTCAAAGGAGATAGATATTTACTCACTTTCTTTGAATAATTTTAAATTGCTTTCAGGATGGTTGAACTTCTCCACAGCTTTACCAATAATGCACTTGTGTTCCTAGATTCCTCTCCAACACTCCTTGGACGGCTCGGTCGTGGAACCTCATTATCCTGGAAGATCACATCCACCCTGGTACTCAGCTCATCAGGACCCGTTGCCCAGATACCTCTATGACAGGAAAGCGGGGAGGAGAGCTCCTCCCAGAACCTCCCTTTAAAGAGGGTCTCCAGAACAGCATCTCTTTATGTCCCACCTGGTTGCACTTCTCCATCTTGCCCCTTCCCATTGTCCTTCCCATTGCCCCCTTCACTCTTCCTCTCCTTCAGATTTCTTTTATGTGTTGTCTTTCCTATGAGATTGTGAGCTTTGAGGGCAGAGAGTGTATTTATATTTATTGCTTAGCACTGCACAAAGAAGGAACTTTATGACTGAATGGCTTCCCCCATCCTCTTGCCTCACTGCCATCGGTGCTTAGAATAGCAATCAAAGCATTATCATGCAACCTTAGAGCTTGAAGAGAGTCGTCCAGTCATCCTTCAGCAAGGTTTCGGAAGCACAGAGTCTGAAGGAAGAAAACCTGTGTCTGTTAGAGGTGATGGATGATGTTTACAGTCATGTTATCTCGAATATTAACCACATCTCAAAGTTACAAATACGAGAAAGGGGGAAAGGAACGATTCACCTAATCCTTGGACAACTCCAAACACGAACCTCCCATCTATGATCAGTGGAGTCGGCCCTTCTGTAGAATCCAGAGTGAGAACCCAGCAGTTGAACAAAGCTTTCCTGAGAGAGCAAGAGAAATTCTGTTTGCTTGGGAGAATGGAATCCTGTAATGAAGGAAAGACAGCCCAACAAATGGGAGCTCCTGGACCCTGAGAGGAACTGGGAGAGCCTTGGAGGGAGGCCGGTGGACTAGGAGAGGGGCAAAGTGGGTCATGTCTCCTACCAGTCAGGTTGCATATGTATGTACCAATGATTAAGAAAATCCTTACATATGTGTGGAATGGGGAATATAGTGGAGAGGAGAAAGGAGCAAGGTTTTAATTGGGAAAAATACATCGTGGAATTCTCTTTTCTTTGTTTCTTACTTATCTCTCTCATCCATTCTGCCCTCTACCCCCAAACTACTATTCTAAGAGAGACCTTCATTTCCAGCTACCTACTTATTATTTTAACTTCCTAAAAATCAGATAGTCAATTAATCAATAAGACTTTATGAGCTCTTCCTGCCTCTCTTGGCTCCAATTCACTCTTAGCCCTGCTGCCTGATTAATCTTGCTCCTTGGCTTAAAATGCGTCAGCTATCCCCTGTTATCTACTGAGAGAAGCTCAAACTCTTTAACTTGACATTCAAGGCTCCTCTAAAATCCCATGCCATGATTTTTTATTTCTCAGCTGCTTAAAAACACTTCAGGTTTAAAAAATGCCAAATAAAAGGGGCATTTCCAAGTGCAAACCAGAACGGGAAAAGAAGGGGTTGGCGTTTATTCTTTGTGCAGGTGTCCACCCCTCTGGGGCTTGGTGGACCACAGCACCCCAGTGCTCTCCTGGGGCTTTCTGGGCAGAGATCCTGGAGTGGTCCTTCCCCAGTGGATTAAGGCAAACAGGGGTAAGTGGCTTGCCCAGGCTCACACAGCTGGTGAGCGTCTGTCCACTGCACCTACTTTGCAGGATCATTGTGAGGACTGAATGAGGTCATCTGTTAAAGTGGTTTGCAGAGTCCCTAGCACGCGGTAGATACTCTATTAATGCTTAGTCCCTTTCCCCTTTATTCTATACTTCATGCAACAGTTATTCTATCTTATTGTGTTTATCTTTTTACTCATATTATATTATAAACTTCATGAACACAGGGACGATCAACCTTATTTTGAATCCCACTCAGTACCTGCTGTGCCCCAATTGGTACTTGATGAATATTTGTTGAATTGAGTTTAAAAAGCACAGATAAGTTTAGAAGTTACCATACCTGTACAAGTCTATCCAATTTTCCTTCCCACTACTTTCTAGCCTTTTGATGGAGTTGGGCTGGTGTAGTTCCTGTCCCCCACAATGTCATGTTCATTCTTGAATTTATCTATTTAATTATATAAAATAACTTACTGTTCAAGCTGAGCTCCTCTTAGTCTCTCCTTCACTTCCCTTCAAATTCAAACCCTCCTCATATTCCAAACCCAGCTTGGGTGTCTTCTTCCTTGACTACCAGTGCTGCAGGACCATCACCCTGTTGAACAGCTCCATCTGGATGTCCTGGAGACATTCAAACTCCACATACTCAAAAAGAGCAATCTCTAATAATCCTTTCCAGACTCCATTACAAGCCAAGCTCCTTTTGCAGTCTGTTTCTGTTGTGGATTCTGCCATCCTTCAGGGCCCCTCATTGGATATCCCAGTCCCTCCTGACTCCTGGCTCTGTCTCATCCTCCATGCTTGGACAGCTGCTGTGTCTTGCCAAGTCCACCTCCACAACTGGTCTGGCATCTTTGCCTTCTGCCCCGCCCCAGCTACATCTGTATTTAAGGTCCTTATCCTGTCTCATGACTCTTGCACTAGACTTCTGGACCCCCCCTCCCATTGTCTGCTTCGGAGCATTTTTCCCTTGAGAAGGGGCAGCTTCCCAGCTGCTTTTTTACAGCACAAGACTCCAGGAGGCCGAGATAAGGAGGAGTAGATCTCGGACGTGGGCCATAACAGTTGGGTACTGCTTGATTTATGGGCTCTCCAGGGTTCACTGTGCACAATTCTGGTTCCATTGGGTTTAGGGGCAGCATCTTCCTGCATTAGGAACAATTTCTTCTCTTTGTATTGATGGGAGACTCAGTGGCAAACTTCTGAAAATGGGATTCAATCTCCATAGTGATGCTGTGATCCAGCATCTAGTTGAAAGGGGTTATTTTTGGTGAACCCCTTTGCGGCAAAGCACACTAATCAATTCTACTTAGAAATGTTTCCTAATATGTAATTATGTAATCAAGTCCTCCCATAAACAAGCTCAGCTTTGACTTTGAGTGATAGGGCAGAGAAATATTTTAAATAAAAGATGAACCAGCAGCCACTTATTTTGCAACCCAATTTTCAGGGCTGGAAACTCTAGGTTAATAATAGTTTAGAAACTAACAGCAAATCTGAATATGAAACAGCCCAAACCAATGCCTCGAACTTAAATGGGCAAAAACCTTAACGTTCTCGCAGCCATTTTTCAAAAGGGGCTAGAACTAAGGGAAACTGCGAAGCTCACAGCAGAGCCAATAGGAGAGTCCTCTCCCTCTGAGAATACCTGCTCACAAATAACAGTTTTGTCTGCAGATGAAACCTAGCAGCTTTCCTGTACCACCCTATACTGCTGCCCATCTGCTCGCTTTCCCCAAGCCTGTGAGCTGCTAGAAAATGACAATACAGGGCATTTTCTCCTGGAGGCCTGTTGTTGTGCACCGAGTCCCAGGCTGCTGAATTAGGACGCCGGCTGAAGAGTCTCCCTGCAGAAGCAGGACGCTTTCTGCATCCCAACGACCGGCTCCAGTGCCGCAGAATCACTGCAGGATGAGCAGAGACCCGTTCTCTCGCCCAATTTAAAAAGCTCTCACGTCCACTCAAGCAGCTGCAGTTTACCAATTGCTGCAGCTTGAATCAAGTGAACCCTTGTGATGGAATGACCCTTTATTTGCTACTGGTGGTGATTCCGTGTGTGTGTGTGTGTGTGTATACCCACTATATATATACACATGTACATACACACATATAATTATACACACACACATCTATATTCTACTATATTCTAACTCTGGGAGTCGTGTGTTCTGGCATAGACTTCAGAATTCATCAGTTCACTGAATTTTAGAATCTTTAGAAACCTTAGTGGACATCTTGCTGAAAACGGGTCCCTCCAGGACAACCTTCACAAGTGGTCATTCCGCCTCTGCCTCCTGACCTCCACTGAGAGAGAACCTTCCTCCTTTCCTACTTTTATGTGGCTCTAATTGTTTTTTCTTTCATCGAGCTCGGATCTGCCTCTTCTGGTTCAATCTCCTGGGCCAAACAGGCCACGATTTTCCATCACATACAACAGCCCTGTCCTCCCTCTTTCCCCCCCCACCTCCTTTGCAGATCTCTTCTTCAGGCTAACTTGTCCTAGTTTCTTGTACCAATCCACAGAGAAAGATGGAGATTTCTAGGCATTGGGCAACCTGGGAATCCTGTCCACGGACAAGTTACCAAGATGATGAAGGTAAGACCTTGAGATCTTGCTTGGGGAGGCAGACTGTAGGGATTCAGAGAAAGGAAAAATCAAGCCATAGGGAAGACCTGGACCTCCCATGTAACTGAGAGGATCAATTTCCTTTGTTTTCTCCATTTGCCTACTAAGGTTTTCCCCCTCACCCATTCATTTAAGAAATACTTGCTTAATGTCTACCTTCTTAAGTCATTAAGATCCTATTTTAAGTTGTAAACACAATGAAGAAGGGGCAGGAAGGAAGTAGCTCCTTCCAGTGGTCATCCATTTCTCTGGCATCCCAAGTCCACTTGAAAACCCTGATTTTTATCTGAGCTCTGGGACACTGAGACAAGAACATGGCCAGCACTTTTTTGTTTTCCCAAATCAAACGGAGATCCTGTACACATATGACAGCTTTCACCTATCTCATCTCATTTGACCCTCACAGTTCAAGGCAATTCAGGCAACGTGTCTATGTTAAGGACAGAGTTTTTTTAAAAAAACCCACAATTTTTAAAGTTCCAAATTCTCTCTTCTCCCTTACCACCGAGAAGGTAAACAGAGGAGGCAAGCCAGTCCTTGCCTTCCAGGAACAGACATTTTCCTGCATTAAATTGATCAAATGAGGCAAGTCCTGCATCTTTAGCCTTGTTTTAGGAATGATGGAGTTGAGGATCTAACAGAGAACTTGCTTGTTTAAAAACTGGCTTTTCTGAACCCAAGATTTTTATTTTCCATTAGGTCACTGCGAGTTGTCTGTCTTTAAGAAATGAAGCAGGAAAGGTGGGAAATAGCTCCAAACAGTATTTTCAGTAGAGAAGAAATAGTTCAGCAGGAGGAAGAAAAAACAGAGTAATTTGAGGCAGAAACAATGCACGAGGATGAGCTAAGAAAAGAGGTTGTGGGAACGTTATTAGAAAACCCCAGCTGACAGAAAATAGGTACCTGGAAATTAGGGGGAAATTGGCCCGTGCAATTTCTTACTTTTGAACGGATTGCTCTAAAACATGTCCTTTTCTTTAAAAAGCAATGATGCTTTGGGGGCAGGAGGCTTTCACGGATACCTAAAACACACGTCTGTCAAGAGAGGATTGAAACGTTATATCGTGCACGATCCAAATGGGACGGTAAATTATATTTGGCCCCATCTTTGTGAATTTATGACACTGCCAAACGTCTATTGTGAGAGCGATGCCCAAGGTCTGCCCAGACCACAGGAGAATGAAGGGATTCGAGAAAGCATCTCTGGGGCTGACGTTCTCTGCTCTCCTGTCCCGGGCCAGCAGGACACCTCCATCTGGCTGGGGCAATGACATCGGCAAAGTCACATTTCTTTAAAAAAAGTTTAAAAACTTTAGAATTGAAAGGAGCCTTCAAGATCACCTAATTCTCCATTCCCTTCCTTCTTGTAGAGGAGGAAGCAGAGCCCCAAAGAAGCAACATGATATTTCTTTCCTTTTAAAAAAATGTTTATTTATTTTTAAACAATTTTTTAGTCCCAAATTCTCCCTTCTCTCGTACCACTGAGGTGAGCAGAACGACACCTGTTATACACGTGAGTCCTCTGTGTTTTTGCACCCCGGCAGTTTTGGGCAGAGCCCAGGCGGGAACTCAAGTTTCCTGACAGCTCGTCCTCGGCTCCCGCCGCCTCCCGCCCGCAGCTCTGGAGGTCTCATCGACTCTGGTCTTTCCGTCAGCCTCCGAGACCAACCAGTCATTGAAAGTCTTCCTGGAACATCTGTCAGATTTAATCATCTGCACGCGCTTCCCTGGCGGCCCCGCCAGATTCGGAGAGAAAAACGCCAGTGACGGGGACAAAGAAACAAGGAATGGCCCCGTCTCGGGCTCAGGCACTAAGTCTCCAGGGTCGAGTGGCGGAGGACTTTCCGCTGATTGTGCTTCAGGCAGGGAACAGACCCACCATGAACAGTGGCAGCAGCAGGACCCAAAGCTCAAAAAGTGTTTGGAGATGTGCAAAGTGTTTCGTGTATACTGCCTCCTCTTCCATATAGTCCATATATATTATCACATACTTCATATCACATGTTTCATATACACACCCCAAATTTCATATCCCGTATATTTCATATATACTATCACATATATCACATATTCCATATATTTTCATATCACACATGTTTCATATATCACACATGTCATACTACATGTGGCAATACATGGATATATTATCACATATATCACAATTTTATATCATGCATGTTTTGCATATGCCACATATTTCATATCACATATATTCCATAGATATTATCACATATATATCCCATTTTCTGTAATATATGTTTCATGTACATTATCACCTTACAACAACTCTCTGAGGTAGCACTTTTTTGAACAGATGCGCAGGGGTCTCTTACCATGTCCCAATGTGGAACAGATGGACCATTGGAGAATTGCTGGAGAGTCACTTTGCCAGGATGTCGCAGCCAGTAAAGTGTCAGAGGTAAGCTCAGGACTTGTTGACAGCTATCTCCTATACCGTTAAAGTCTTTTTTAAAAAAGGTTCTACGGCTCAGTTAATTTAGGGAGAAAACATTCTCCCCCTGTGTCCCGCCCTCAGCAGGGTTTATTTCAGCTCTTCGGTTTTTATCTCCTGGGCTGTACATGGTACGACTGAATTCAGTAGGAGACACTGCCTATTGAATTGGGGGGGGGGAAGGGGAGAGGGTGAATTGTAATCATATATTCCCTTGACCACGATCATTTTTGATTGCTTTCGGTTGCATAGGACAAAGGAAATCATTTTAAAAATGAATAAGCCAACAAACACAGCGGGATCCTTGTTGGGGGAATGGGGGCTGGCACTAAGAACAGTTGAAGAATCTCAACACGGAGAGTCTTCTGTAGATACGGATTTATTGACACTGCAGCCATTTCTCCCATCATCCGCTGCCCGAGCTTGGTCTGGCCTCAGGCTTGGAAGCTTGCTGTTTTTCTGCCCCCCCTACATTTGAGCAGGCAGCTGTAGGCCTTGTAAACATACCCTTCGTAATGGAATTTCCCCAGCCCTTCCTCCTAGCTGATTGAGGATGATTGATTTCTATTCACTTTTTGCCTGCCTCCAGGGGTAGCCAGTGCGCCTCCCAAATGTTCAGCACCTTCTCATGGTCTTTTTTATAATCTGGGAATAAACACTTGCACCCCTTTCTATCTCCCTTCCTGTTTCCTTGTAACTAGTTTCATAATTTGATTTCGACTTCAAAGAAACCTCAAGAAGGTCCTAGATAGGACAGAGGGGAGGGATAAAAACTACTGTTCTCTATTTATATTCTGGTTCCCCCCTTCTACTTCCCCTGGAATATTCCACGTCCCATTTACAGAGATATTCAGAGGAATTCCATATTTTTCAGTTTCCTCGGCTATAAAATAAGGCCAGATGATCTTAGAGTTGCTTTAAAATCCTATTTTATCTTCAATAGTCAGAGAATTATGGTCTTATCTAAAGAACAGATTATCCCAGAGTAAACAGCTGAAACTTCATTTATTTCTTAAATGCCAATTTCTTTTGGAGGATGGGATGGAAAGAAACTACTTTATCAGTCAAATTTAAGTAGTTTGAATATCAAATACAAGGAATGATTAACTGAGAGACCTCTGAGACTTCCAGGAAGACAGCAACACAAATGATGGATGAAGTGGGTGATTGCTTGCTCAACCAGGATGGGAGATAGCCCATTAGAAATAATTCATGGCTTGTTCAGATCTCAGTAAAATGAGGGGACATGCTAAAAATATTTTTGGATCGCTTTAATCTCTCTCTAACTAGAACAAGGTCACTGCCTCACTTTATCCAGGGTAGGGAACTTAGCTCACAGTGGGTTCTGTTGATTTCTTTTGGTTTTAAGAACTTTTATGGTTTGCCTCAGGCCAAAGTAACCCCAGGGAACCTTGGGTGAAGGTGTTTTGTTCAGAGTACATGGAGGAAGCTCTCTGGTTTTGCAGTATGTCCTCATTGTTCATCTTCGTGACTGTCTTTGTTCTACAGACTAGCTGGAAATTGAGATAGATGATGTCTAAGCATTGAGGTTCTAGATTTTGGGCTCTGAGGTTCTAGGTTGCTGGCTCTGAGGTTCTAGGTTTCAAGCCTTGCAACTCTAGCGTTCTGTGCCTTGTATTCTAAGGCCTCCTGCGCATTGATGCCTTCTAGCTCCAAGGTTTGTGTAGTTTGTTAAAGTCCTTTCCTGCTCTGATACGTTTTCATGTTCATGGGATCCTATACCTAAGGGCCAGAGGGGATTTTAAGGGGCTACATAGTTTGACTCCATTTTACTGGCAAGCAAACTGAGCTCCAGATGGTGATTAACTTTCCAAGGTCATGCGGATCATAACTCTAGTATTCTTTCCGAGCTTTCACCAGCACCACTATTCCATTTTATAATGTTCCTTCCAACTCCAATACTCTATGTTCTAAGGTTCTTTCCAGTTCTAACATTCCGTGGTCTGCTTAGTGTTCCTCCATTCCTTCTCCTACTTTTATAACTTGAATAGTTCCCTCCCACCTCCCCAGGCATTTAATGAATACTTGTTAAATGGTCGTTGGAATTTTCCTTCCTTCCGGCTCTAACATTCAAAGACTCTCCACTGGACATTTAGTACATCCGCAGGAAAGGGGATTGTCTCAGAGCAGATTGAGACATTTGAGATTGGATCAGAGGAGCTAGCCCTCTGAAGGGAAGAGGGACAGTCCCAACTGGGACCAGACACGGCTTGGGATTCTCCAGAAATTGGGCATTTGAGCCTAAAATGGAGCAATTCAAGCAAGCCCTGGTCGTTCTGCAGTCACAACAGCATCCCAATTCTCCTAATTGAGAATTGTTTCTGACGAGTGCTAATGAAAAAGGAATAAGTCAAACCTGTTCTTTAGTGACTGGCGGTGAGAATTGTACTCTCTGAAAGCCGGCTGTGGCAAATTAGTTCTTTGGGGGCACTATTTGATAAGTTCTTTCTTCCTGGGCACTGAAAGGACGAGCTACCTGGCCCCCGAAAAGAATGAATTCACCTCACTCCTACAAGCCTTTCTCTCCAGAGAAAGATTTTTGTTCTCTATATAATTGGGCCTTTGGAAAGAAGACAAGCCTAGGAAGAGGGAATTATGTACATAGAAAATGAGGGAAGGGAAAAAGAGTAAAAGGCTTTTGGAGTTTTTCCAGCCCGGAGATGCTGCCAGGAGCTCAGCATCAGGTATGTTTTTTCCAACGAAGACCACGAAATCCAGGGTTGCCATTCTGTTAGGTGAGGATGAGCCGGGCTGGGCGGCCTTTGTCCGAGCTGGGATGAGTCGGTGTTGTCTCCCTTCCTGCGGGTCCACTTCCATGGGGGGAGACTCAGGGGGCTTGCCCTGATGAGTCTGCTGAATGTTGTCCTAGGGAGGGGTCTTGGAGACCGTCTGGCCCGTGGGCTCACCCCCAAACTGTGCCTTTGTATAAAACAAACACATCTTTGGTCACGCCACCCGAATCTTTCCTTCTCTTCCCCAAGGCTTCCTAATCCCTCTCCATATTATACATCTGTACAAAGACCTCGTACTTTGACTCGGTGGGCAGGGAGTCTGGCGGGGCTCGCGGGAGGCCAATTTTTAGCAATTGTTTAGCCAAACAGATGTTTAGGAAAAGGAGGGAGAAAGAAAACAACACGACTGTTGCCTGTGTCATCTTCACTTGAGACGATTCAATCCGCCGTTAATTGGCTTTCTTCTTCCGAGCCGGGGCCGGACTCTCGGCAGCTCGTTTCTGAAAGGTTGCCAAGCCCTGTTTCCTATGATCTTGTCAGAGTTACCATCCGGAGACCCCGAGAGGAGAAAGAGATCGGAGGAGAACCTCGCTGCTCGTCACCGAGTCGCCTTTCGGTCTCTCGCCACGTCCTGGTGAGCGTCCTGCATTTGGACTTTACTCTGACGAGTCGGGGAGGGCACAAATTGTCAGGTAAAGGAGGAGGGGTCCTCGCTCCCGGGAAGAATGAACAGCCGCTGAGCCCTCTTCTCTGTCTTCTTGGACTGTCTGTCAAAATTTCAATGGCCACCATTGGAGATTCATTCCCATGTCACCTCTGCAAAGAACCTTCTGTTAAAATGAACACATCCCTGCAAGGAACAGGATAGTAGCTCACTGTTGTTCATTAACAGCCATGCAGGAATAAGTGTGTCGGGGGCAACTGTCACCTTAGAAAGGAGAAGGCGGCCCCCTAAGCTCTGACGGGAAGGAAAATGGGGAACAGTGTCTCCCCAATGCATCCTAGAGGGACTGATTCCAGTGGGACGTTACATGGTTAGTCTTGGAAAGACAAAGACTATGGATCTTTCTTAAAGAAAATATTTGAAGTGAGTTTGCTCATCTGGGGACTCCCTATCCCAGTGAAATAACACTCCAATCTCTGTTCCTGGAAAGGAAGCCTTCGTACCAGTTTCCTGCCTTTGGTCCTGGCTGTCCCTGGCCTGGGATGCTCTCTAGAGGCACCTTGGTGGTCCAGTGGAAAGAACCCTGGGCCAAGAAAACGCGAGTTTAAATCCTCCCTCGATCACTTTTCTGGCCATGATCTAGGGAAAATCACTACATTTCTGCCTGCCTCAGTTTCCACAGCTGTAAAAGGTGAGAAAATGACAGCTTCTTATCTCACAAAATTCCTGTGGGGACCCAGTGAGGTAATATTTGTGAAAAAGCTTGACACAGTAGGACCTTCATCAGTGCTTAGTCCTCCTTCCTTCTTACCACTTTTTAGAATAACAGCTTTTTTAAAGACTCTGTTCAAACAAGATGTTCTATAGGAGATTTTTTCCCTGTCTCCCCAGCTACTGGAATCTTCCCCTCAAAATAAGGACAGAATGTAGTCTATATGTCCTGCTAGTGGGATGATACCTTCTTTGGAGAGAGGGACAGTCTTCCCTTTTAATTTGTACTTCCAGGGCTTAGTCTAGTGCTTGGTACACAGTAGGTGCTTAATATATGCTTGCTGACTAACTGATTCATCAGGAAACAATATTCAACTCTTTTCCTTTTTTTGGATAGGTGGATAGGATGGAGAAATCCTGTGGATGTAGCTTACTTAAATTATAGCAACACATTTAAGAGATTCTCTTATACCATCACTACAGATAAAATGGAGAGAGACAAGTTAGATGGTCACGCCAGGAGAACTGGCTGAATGGCTTGCTACAAGGAATAATTAGTAAACAGTCCAGTACTGACTTGGAAGCGGGGTCCCGTCCTCCAGGGAATTCGTGACTGGCCATTTGCTATTTTATGCTTTTTTCAGTGAACTGGACAAAGACACACAAGTGGTATGGAGAACAAGTACACCGAATGCTGTAAAGTTTTAAAAAATCCCTAACACTGGGCTGAACCTAATAAAATGCATTATAGTGAGGATACATCTAAAGTCTTAAATACAGAGGGAGATGATGTGACTAGATATCAGTTTGTCTGAAAAAGATCCAAGACCACAGCTCAATGAATCATTGCTATGGTGACCAAACAGCCCCAACCCATACACGTGTAATGCAAACTTGGGCTACCTCAAGAAGGGAGACGAGAGTCTTGCCTCACTTTTAGGCCGTACCTGGGATGTTTTATGGAGTTTGGGGCGTCCCACTTCTAGGAAGATAAACTGATAAACTGAAGATCCTCCAGAGGAGATGGCAAAGGATTGAGTTCATATATCATTAGATATATCATTATCATGGTAGAAGGAAATGGGGAGATTTGGAGGAGAGTAGATAAAACAGAGGGAATATGCTATTTGTCTTCCAAGTTTGGAATAAAGCTTAGATTTGTTCACCTTGATCTCAGAGAGGTAAAAATGAATCGAAGTTGCAGGGAGGCAGATTGGGTCATAAGGAAAGATGTCCTCTCAGTGAGAGCCATCGAAGGAGTATGGATGGTCTCAGAAGGAGGGATGGATGGTGTCAGAGGGAAGGATGGATGGTCTCAGAAGGTGATGGGTTGTCCTTCACCGCAAGCAAAGACTAAATGGTCATTTGTGGAGCATGTCAGAGAGAGGATCTCCATGCAAATTATGTAGGACTAGCTGGGCTCTGTGTCTCCTTCCAACTCAGAGATTTTAAGTCCAGGAAACTAGGACATGCTTATCTCTGAAAGATAAAAGGTTCATTCCTAGTACCTGAAAAAAATTATTTTTATAACACGCAACATACAATGACGCCTTAATGAGTCCTCTAGGAATAAAACTCCTTTGAACAAAGTCTGTGTGAGTGTGTGTGTAAGTGTGTATATTCCTTTTGAGTAGAAGGAGAAATTTCTCTCTCTTCTCAATGATGGGCTTGGTTGTGGCTGCTAAAGAAAAGTAAAACAGAACGCTTTCTCAGCACGTGAGACGTCTGGGTCTGAACTTAGGGGACATCTGAATTCTTGCAGCCCGTGTGGCCCGTCCATCCAGGCGGCAAGCTGCTGCCTTTCAAGCACGCACAAACCCCTACATATGTACAATTTATGTAAACACCCATTGGCACTCAAATTGCCTAATTATCTAGGGCCCAGATTTTTCATCTATGAAATGGAGCTGCATTATGTGATCTCCAAGGTCCCTCCTATATCCAAGCCAGGAACTGCTCTTTGTCCTCTGTTCTACATGAGTATCATGGCATTAAGAAGGGGATGTGGTGACATCAATGAGGGTGCTGGGCAAGGTCACTAACTTCCCCTTCCCCTCCAGATCCTCTGGGTCCAGTGGCCAGAGAGAGCTCAGGAGCCTTGGACATGGCTGGGAGAGCCGGGCTTTGATAAGCAAAGGTCTTCAACAGAATGTGTCGCTGAGCAATCAGTGATTAGGGCTGGGTAAAGGCACCAGAAAGTAATTAAGAGGAGGCATGGTTGTCTCAGGCAGAGCACCACCTGGTCCTTAATTCAATTCCTGCATTTGGGGATAATTCAGTTCCCCCTCCCCATCGATCCCCACACTCCATTGACTGGATAATCCATCGATGACAGCAGTCTCTTTTTATATATCCTGGAGAAGTGGTCCAGAGGCAAAGGCAACAATACTAACAATAATGGTGCTGTTGATAATGATTACTCAGGCTCCTTTAGAAATGCTTTCCTAACAACAGCAGTAGACAAGTACAAGTTCAAGGACAACAGAGAGCGGGGTACCTTATGGGACTGGGAGCAGAACGGTGCAATGTGACTGTGCTATTTGCAAGGAGGCTCTGATACCTGTGTAGGTATTTGACAAGATGCCTTAGCATGTGACTGGACTTTCTCTAGGATGGGAAAGGTTAAAGTGTTAAAAGGTAAATCTGCTTCCCTCCCTTCATTCCCAGAAGGAATGAGAGTCTTTTGATGTACCTGACCATCCTTCATTACCAGAAGGAATGTTACATCAAAGACTCTCATTTCCAGAAATGAGGTCCCAAGCAGGAAGTTCTACCATTGGAGTCTGAGCCTAAGGCAGTATGTGGATGAGAGGAAAGCTAGAAAAAATTTTTTTTCTAATAAATTGTAATTAGAATGAACTTGGTTAAAGATAAAATAGCTTATCACGCTGCCTTGTGTAAAGGAAAAATAAGAAACCACAATCTCTCAAAGTTAAGAAAGAACTCATTCTTCCAAGGTAGATAAGACCTGAGTCAACAGGAACTTGTTATAACATACTTTCCCTCACCCTTAAATCTACAAAGGAACAAATAGTTGGAATTACCAAGGTTTCTGAAGGCTCTGGGTTACTGATAACTTTTTGATGAGAAAGAGTCTGTATCAGATTTATTGCTTGTAAAGTTTAGAAAGTTGACCAAAGTACTCCCTAAAGGATTAACTTGTTTTCCAAGAATTGATTTTACTTATATGAGAAAGGAAAGGAAGGGGAGAAAATAGAGAAAGGGAGTGAGAGGGATAGAGAAAGCAATAGAGAGATGATCAAAAAAGCAAAAAAAGATTCATAAGGAGAGAATGGATATTTTTTTCTTTAAAAAAACAAGAACTTTATTTTGCAGAGTGACTTTAGTCAGTTTGAACTTTTTTCCCCCAATTTTTTGAAACCAGAGATTGTTCTGAAAGGTGGAAACCTGTCTTAATTAAATTTTTTTTCTTCTTTTTTTTTTTTTTCCTGTGTAGGTGTGAAGCCACCTTGGACCGACATGTTGTTGAAGGCAATGCAGGTAAACTTTACCCCTCTCCTGTTTGTGTACTGCAGCCATCTGTTGGGAACAAATCTGTGTGATTTGCTTGATTGTAGGTGGAGGTGGCAAAGAGCACCTATTCTGTAGGTGTACCGTCCATATTTTTAGTTTTGTGAGGGAAAAAGAGATGTGTCTCTTTGCAAGAAATGAAATCTGAACCCAACGGGGATGACTTTTCTTTCTGGAGAATTAGGCTAGCTGGAGTGCACAAGTGTGTTTAAAAATAGCAATGGGGCAGAAAGACCTTGGGAAGGGAGAAGAAAATTTCTTTCCACAGAATTGGGACCTTTGTTGGACTCTCCATTGGTTCTTCCTAATTTTTCTCTTCATTTCAGGTCTGGTTTTGTGATCTTAAGACCTT
Source organism: Antechinus flavipes (assembly GCF_016432865.1). Classification (NCBI taxonomy): domain Eukaryota; kingdom Metazoa; phylum Chordata; class Mammalia; order Dasyuromorphia; family Dasyuridae; genus Antechinus; species Antechinus flavipes. The sequence goes on from NC_067403.1 coordinate 6,004,812, forward strand.
CTGATTGTGGCTTGGATTTCAATGATTTACTTATTATTTGGAGACCCCCTAGCTTACCTGAGAAAGCCCCATCCCCAAAATCTTAGCCAACAGGAAATGAAACAATTATGCTGGCCAAAGAAACTCGCAAAACCAATTAAAAAAACAACAGTGGGTAGAGAGCAAGGAGACACCTAGGGCTGTGTACTGGTTCTGTCACTAACTATGCGGTCACTTTGCCATCATTTCTTCATCTTGAGAAACAGATGATGGTTCCAGGCTTTCCCGGGTTGTTAATGAGGATAAAATGAGCTCCCAGACGGAAAAGTCATTTGAAAACCAAAGAACAGTACACACAAAATATTATTATTCATGACATATTTTAGAATTTATTCAGTATGGGAACTGAATAAATCAATTTCTTCTCCTCTGTGCTGTGTCCTTTTGGGATTTACGGCAAACAGAATGTAATGTTTGCCATCACTTTATAGTGATATGTATTTTTCAACTTCATATTCAAAAGATCCTTTATTGCAACGGCATTGACTCACATCAGAACTTCCTCCCCTCCACCTTAGGAGAGAGTTTCTTGGGTTGCTGTGGCCAGCATACTTAGTTCACCTCCTGGTGGTTAAGTTTTGAGGATGGGGATTTTTAAACTTAGCTGTGGGGCAAAATAACTGTTTGGACATGTATACATATATTGTATTTAACTTATACTTCAATATATTTAACATGTATCGGTCAACCTGTCATCTGGGGGAAGGGGTGGGAGAAAGGAGGGGAAAAGTTGGAACAAAGGTCTTGCAACTGTCAATGCTGAAAAATTACCCATGCTTATATTGTGTAAATAAAAAGCTACAATAAAAAAATAAAAAATAGATTGTATTTCCTAGTTGTATTCCAGCAATTCCCCCTCCCCCAAATAAACTTAGCCGTGGGGTTCTCAGATAATAAGCAAATAACTGAGATACAAGCCCACACTCAAAGCCTGTCTAGCTTGGAGGGGTCAGGAGTTCTGGCAAAATATCGATGTGAGAAAGGGTGAAAGAAGCTGGGTCCTTGATGTCAGGCCTGCATGGATAGCTACAATGTCCTCTTCTCCCCTACCTCCACTAAAAAAAATTAAACTGAGAAAAATCAGACAATCACAAAAGAAGAGAACCTCTCAGAGAAGAAAAAGGAACAGAAAAGGAAATGAATAAGTAGATGCTGAGGAAAGAAAATGGTGAAATACTGAATAACCCAGGATAGGAAGGGAGACTGATTTCATTGGCATAGGACGCTCTTGCAGAAGAAATTCCCTCTAGCAAAGAAGGATGGTCCCTTTTTAGCAATTCATGCTCTTGATTGCCCTGAGGGCTCAGAGGTTAAGCAATAATAATAACATAATTGGAATAAATATATATATATATTTGTGAGGTGATTGGGGTTAAGTGACTTGCCTAGGTTCACAAAGTATCAAGGATTTGAGGCCAATTTAAAATTAGATCCCAAAAGACTCAAGATCATTTCATCTTATTTTTGAATAAAGTAAAATTTGGCAAAAAAAAAAAAAAGTAGGTCCAGGGCCATCTGCCCTAGCAATTGATAATTTACAAAAATGTTAAGTTAAATCATTAAATTAAGTAATATTCAGAGCTAGAAAGGAATTGACATCATGAGAAAATAGGTTCTGGGGCTTCACTGATCCAACAGCCAGACCAGAGGATGTTAACCTGGGAACAGAGGATGCCCAAAGAGCACATGGCTAGATTTCAGGGGGTTTATGAACTGTATTACAAATTTAAAATTTTTTTGGGGGGGGTATTTCAATAAAATCAATTTTCTTTGTAGTTCTATGACTATTAATTTGCATGTTTAAAAACATTTTCCTTTATCTGTGTGACTCTGGGCAAGTCACTTACCCCCAAGTGCCTCAGCAGCACCCCCCCAAAAAAAATTTTTTTTTTTCCTGAGAAAGGGATAATACATTTTGCCAGACTGTCCCAGGCAACCACAATACAGGAAAGTCAAAGCGCAGCCCTTATCTGCTAATCTGTTTTCAGATCAGTAAACTGAGTCCTAAAGAGTTTCAAAGATTCACTCATACTGTCATAGTTAGTAACTACTAGCACCAAGATTCCCCCCAGGCTTTCAGACTTCCTGCTTGCCTGTCTACTTACTGCTACAGCTGCTTCCTTTCCTACAGACATGATCAGGGATTCACACTTCTAGCTCCTTGTTTATAGCAAATGTCACTCTCAATCCTCTGTATGTGTGTGTGTGTGTATATGTGTTTATGAGATGAAATATGACCTTAGTTTTACTTTTTATAGTTAAATCTGGTTTCTTCCCCCCTCAGAGTATAACTTTATTCATTTTTAATTTTTTTCTGCACATAATAGTATTTTATTTTATTTTTCCAATTATTTGTAAAGATAGTTTTCAACATCCATTTCTGTAAGATTTTGTTTTCTCCCTCCTTCCTCCCTTTCTCCACTCCCCAAGACAAGCTGCAATCCTATATAAGCTATATGTGTACAATCATCTTAAACACATTTCCATATTAGTTATGTGGTGAAAGAACAATCAGAACAAAACGGAAAAACCACGAGAAAACAAAAAACAAAATTAAAAAAAAATGAAAATAGTCTGCTTTGATCTACATTCAGACTCCTTAATTCTTTCTCTGGATGTGGATAACATGTTCCATTCCAACCCTTTGGAACTGTCTTGTCTCATCTTTGTGCTGCTGAGAAGAATTAAGGCTATCACACAATGTTACTGTTATTGGGTAAAACGTTCTCCAGATTCTGCTCCCTTCTCTCAGCATCAGTTCATCTAAGTCTCTCCAGGCCTTTCTGAAATCATCCTGCTCACCACTTTTTGGAGAATAATAATCTTCCATTACATTGACAGACCATCACTATTCAGTCATCCCCCACTGATGGGCATCCCCCCAGCCTCCAATTCTTTGCCACCACAGAAAGGGCTGCCATTTAAACTCTGTAATTTCCTTAATGTACTGGAGAAGGAAATGGCAAATCACCCCAGTGTCTTTGCCAAGAAAGTCCCACGGACATTGTTGATGCTTTGGTCCACGGCATTATGGGGACACAACGGCACCCTCGCCCTCCAGCCACCTTCATGGAGAAGGTGGGTTTTGTCTGGCTCCTATTTAACCTTGGGTCTTAAAGCAGCCTTTGTGTTTCCAACGGGGGCTGGGTGCCTTTTAATCTTGGTCTAATGGACTCCTGGGAAGTGGGTTTGGATATTTCGCCGCAGGAGACAGAGGCTCCCAAACAGTGAGATTTCTCCCCCAAACCACATCCTCTCCCTCCAAAGTTGGTGCTCTCCCCACTAAACTCTGCTCTGTGTCCTATCCAGCTTTCCTTAGTTTCCTCGGTTGTTCCAATCCTAGTGAAAAAGCACAGAAGAAAAACCTGAACTACTTGGGGCTGCATCAAATCCTTCCAGACCCTCCTTTGAATAATAAAAAAAAAGGTTTCCTTGGCAACCAGCTTTTAACTCACTCAGTCCAACTAACTTCCATTGCTTCTTTATCAATGCTTAATTTCCATAAAAAGCTTCCCTTGCTGAAATAGGGTGCTGATAATTTTCACAATCCCAGTACAACATTTCTTCTTAAAAGGGCCAAACGTTTTTCTTCTTCTTTTAAAACGTTTCATACAGAAGAAATTTTCAACAGAATCATAAGGAGAGTTCAATGTGTACAGATGCACACTGCAGTTTGCTGAAGTATTGCTTTATAAATGTGCTTTTTTACTTTGTGTGATTCTTCAGGGAAAGGACATGCTAATAGAAACTTGCTGTGGGACCTATTTTTGGTGCATTTTTGTGGGATGGATCCTAGTAAATGTAGATGAACTTGACTAAACTTCCAATATATGGGCTGGAAGGAAAGAACTTGGGTAAAGACAGCAAGAAAATTATGTAGGAAAGGAAATATATTTCTAAGCAAAACAGATTTGATGCTGAGCAACTGAAATAGTGACTGATAACTCTTTCTTACATGGGTTGACCCAGGCAGCAAGTAGTATGAAAATAAACTACTAGGCCTTTTGGTATCACAGATGGCCTGACTGGGGATAAGATCTGGTTGCTTATCATCATCAGAGCTAATGGCAATGTTCATTTGAATTCACTGATTGATAAACACAGTCAAATGTTATGCATTTCAAGGCAGTACCTGTACCTGCACCAGTTCCTGCTTTTACTGGCCATTTCACTCTTGGCCAGACCTCTAGATAATTGAGAGGCGGAAGATCTGGATGAAGGAATGGTTAGAGACCCAATCATACACCTTCATTTGTTTCAGAAACCCTTCCTGACTGAAATTGTTTCCTACCGTGGCAAACAGAACCACTAGGCTCAATGTTCTTTCGAAATGGAAAACAAACAAACAAACAAACAAACAAACTAAGAAAATATATCAGTTGATTGTACACAACATTCCAGTTTAATACAAGCCAGATTAGGGAAATGGTAACGGGCTCTATTTGGAACAGAGCAGTCTAAGACTAATTACCTGTTCATTGAAGTAAGCTCCCCTGGAACTCATACCAGCCAATACCGTTAGCCAATTTTAGTGGATATATATATATATATATATATATATATATATATATATATGTGTGTGTGTATATATATATATATATATATATATATATGTATATATATATATGCTGTACCTAAGAGATACTTGTTTTCCAAAGGAAAAAAAAATCTATAATTTGAATGCCAATAATAAAGATTGGTCTTTCCCCTACTTTTTCTAAATTAGTGAGATTAGATTGAATGATATGCTCTCCTGTGACTGCAGCATCAACAAGATCCATTGAAAATAAGGTACCTTCCTTATTTCCAGCAGACCCAGCTCTCTGAGAAACAGAGCCAGAACCTCTGCTTCCTTTCCTTGAATTTTGGTCCACAATATGTGCAGACTTATCTCTAGAATATTCATAATGTGAACAGCCCTAAGTGTATACTGGATGCAAATGTCTCCCCCAGTAAAGGTCCACCTTTTGCCTTTCTCCCCTAGCACTAGATAAAGTGCTTGACATTGTAATGCTGGAGAAACTGAGGCAGGAGAGAGATTAGAGAGTTTTTAATATTTTATTAATGGGAGAGTAAGATTGACTGGACAGGATTCTCATCTCAAATTATCCAGTCAGACAGAGATAAAGATATACTGGGACCAAGGAATCCATGTTGGTCCCAGGGATGGAGGAGACTGTCATCCTAAAGAATCCAGCGTCCAGCATCCAGCCACCAGCTGCCAGCCTCCAGCCCTGAATGGAGGAACCCCAACTTCTTAAATACCTTTTCTCTAAACAAAGGAAGGGGTAAGAAGTGAGGGAAAACCTCTATCAGGATAGGGAGACCATAAATCTTAGAAAACCCAGAGACAGGATGTCTGAATACAAAGAAGTAAAGAATCAATGAGATATCTTGGAATAATTTAGAGGAATATTGTAAATCCTTGAGGACAGAAAAGAGTCAGGAGGCCTACTCTCTTGTTTATCTTGCTAATTTATAACCTTTGAACAAATAGTCCTCAGTTTTACTGGGTCAGAGGGGGATTTACAACTAAAGAGATTAAGATAGAACAGTTAAGGAAACTGAGACAAGGGAAACTCGTACAGGGAAACTGAGTCAGGACAGTTAAAGAGAACTGTGGCATAACAGCATATAGTGAATACTTATTAAACTTAATTGTAATAAATATAATTGTATTCATATACTTATGGAGGCACATGATAGAAAGGGGATAAAAGAAGCAAATGTCCAGTACCATAAACTTTATCCCATATGAGGACCTATGACTGGAATTCAAAGTGCTTATTTTGAAGCATCCTTTTTTTGCCAAGGAATCTGAGAAATAGAGTGATGCACTAAATAGGTACCAGAGCTGTGTCTTCAATTTAAACCCCCTGATTCTAGATCTAGTTTATTTTATTTTTTGCTATACATTCTCTCCCCTTTTCTTGCTTTTCCCCTTCTCATACAAATATATATTATATATAATATAAAGAAATGATATGCTAATTATAATCATTCTTATCTATTCAGTAAAGCAGGCTTTCAAAAGATGCTGAGAAATAAGAAATAGGTTTTATATTAATATACAAATTTCATTTGTGATCATGATAAATTAAAAATAAATCAAAACCATTCTAGGTTAAAAACTTAAGTTCAGAAAAATGTTTTTTTTTTTAACAAACCAAAAAACTTTGTTACCTAAAACAATCGGCCTCATAGAATCCAAAGCCTTAGGCTATGGAATCACTTAGCTCTGAAAGTTTTTGCCTAGAGCTATTCACATTGAAAATCCTACATAAGCGTTGTCATTTAAAAACAAAAAAGGACTTCCCTTGAGGCAAAATACCGCAAGACCTCAAAACTAAGGTAAAAAAAAAAAAAATCCAAAGCATTTCTAAAAATCAAAAAGCAACTTATTGCAAAAATAAGTGAGCAATATTTATGACAATATTCTTGTGGACTGTCTCCCGCATGTAAAATATGTTTGTTCACATAGGTGGTTTAAAAGTGTAAATATAGTTTTTGACAAAATAGATATTTCTGAGAGAACAGGAGAGTCTATCATCTGAAATCATTGAGAGAAGTAAGGCAGGGTTGGGGGAAGAGGAAAGCAGGCCCTAGGGGTGCTACAAGGCTGGGTGCTCTTTTTTCCAGGCCCTCAGAGAGGTTTCTGATTAAAATTTTACCTATCTCCCAGAAATATCTCTGGCGTGGGAGCATGATTTTTTTTTTTTTGGGGGGGGGGGAGGGGGCAGGGCGGCGATTCAGAAGGAAAGCTGCATCTGTGATTCTCTTAATGGGGAGAATAGCTCTTAATTTACAATGGCCAAGTCAAATAAAATCAGGAAGTATTTATTGAACACCCACTATGTGCAGGCATTGTGCTAAGCCCTAGAGATAGAAAGGAAGGCAAAAGAAAGTTCCCATTTTCAAGGAGCTTACAGTCTAATTGGGGGAAAACATGTAGGCGACTATGTATAATCAATTTATAATCGATAATATTAATTGATGAGGTTCAACAAGGGGGGGACTTCTCTGGAATAAATTCACAGTCTCAAACCATCTCCAGGTCAAGGGGCAAAGCTTTATTATGCTGCTATAAAGCGGCAAAGTTCCTAAGGGACTCCCCATTGACAAGGAGGAAGGGGGACCTTTTATGGGAAAGGACCCTAAATATGAGGCACTAATTATGAGCATTAGTAAATCAGCTGGTGGTTGTAGCCATCCCACTTATACAAGAGAGTCTCGAGCTCACTTACAGATTTTATCAGGTAACAGTACAGGAGGGAGCTACCTGTACCAGAGAACTCCAGGGTAATCTCAAAGGGAAGGCACTAGCCCTAAAGGAATCAGGGTCCTTTCAGTGTGGAAGGAAGCCCTGGCAAAGCCATCATGGAGATGGATCATCTGAATTCTCCTTGCTTAGTAGCTACAGCCTAGTAAGTAGTAGTAGTAGAAATACTACATATTTCTCTGTCTTGTTCTCAAAAATGACTATTAAAGACAATTCTCAGATGAAGAAATTGAAACCATTTCTAGCCATATGAAAAGATGCTCCAAGTCATTATTAATCAGGGAAATGCAAATTAAGACAACTCTGAGATACCACGACACACCTGTCATATTGGCTAGAATGACAGGGAAAGATAATGGGGAATGTTGGAGGGGATGTGGGAAAACAGGGACACTGATACATTATTGGTGGAGTTGTGAACACATCCAGCCATTCTGGAGAGCAATTTGCTCAAAAAGTGATCAAACTGTGCCTACCCTTTGATACAGCAATGTCACCACTAGGCTTATATCCCAAAGAGATCATAAAGAAGGGAAAGGGACCCACGTGTGCAAGAATGTTTGTGGCAGCGAAACTGGACACTGAGTGGATGCTCACCAATTGGAGAATGGCTGAATAAATTGTGGTATATGAATAACATAGAATATTATTGTTCGGTAAGAAACGACCAGCAGGATGATTTCAGAAAGTCCTGGAGAGACTGACAGGAACTGATGCTGAAGGAAATGAGCAGCACCAGGAGATCATCATACACTTCAACAACAATACCATATGATGGTCCATTCTAATGGACGTGGCCCTCTTCAACAACGAGATAGACCAAATCAGCTCCAATGGAGCAGTAATGAACTGAACCAGCTACACCCAGAGAAAGAACTCTGGGAGATGACTATGAACCACTACATGGAATTCCCAATCCCTCTATTTTTGCCCACCTGCATTTTTTTATTTCCTTCACAGGCTAATTGGACACTGTTTCAAAGTTTGATTCCTTTTGTACGGCAAAATAACTGTTTGGACATTTTTGCTTATATTGTATTTAATTTATACTTGAACATATTTAGCATGTATTCGTCAACCTGTCATCTGGGGGAGGGGATGGAGGGAAGGAGGGAAAAAATTGGAACAAAAGGCTTTGCAATTGTCAATGCTGAAAAATTACCCATGCGTATAACTTGTAAATAAAAAGCTATAATAAAAATTTTAAAAGGCACATAGCTATAACAAGAAAAAAAATACAATTAAGTCACAGAAATGATGAGAGGACAAATTTCAGAGTAAATTCTGGGTTGAAGCTGGACCCTTTTAGACCATTTAGAGAGAAAGGCTTGAGCTGACCCTCCTAGCATTCGAAGGCAGAGCGTGACTGTGGCAGTTGTGAAACCAGAGTCTGTATATTCGGGGCAGCTGGGGCAGAGAAGGCTGGTCACCTCCCCACCCCACCCAGCACCAGGCTTTGATGGACAGCTCCGTAGGGCTCAGGAGCCTCCCCTCATTTCCTCCCACTGCCCATCCTAGGAGCCCGTAGTTAGTGCAATTGCTGCTCTGGGTAAAGCTGAAAGGGACCCCGGAGGGGCTCATTTAGTTGGTAAACAAGACCTGCCAGTATAATGAGACTCCTGTGGTAGACTGCCTTGGGATCCCTCATCAATCCAGTCTTGCCAGAGGCTACAGCCTGGCTGCTGTTAGCCCCTTTATGGTGTACTCTCTTCTCTTCCATTAGATTTGGGATTCGTTTAACGTGATGTGAGCACAGGAAATTCAGTGGCAAATGGGAGTTGTTTGTGGCTGTGGCTGTGGCTGGGCTTGTGTCCCAAGTGACCTGTGGCAGCCTGCCTCCTTCACAGTGCCCGGCTCTGGGGACCAGTGGCAGGACCCAGGTGCTCAGCGTTCTCTTCCTTCTGGTAGCTCCAGTTTATGGATGTCCTGCTGGCTTCCTCATGGCACAGTTGTGAGCCCCCCCTTCCCTCCTTGCCATTCCACCATGGAGGCTGTGGAGGCCCTTCCTCTGGGAGGGATGGGTGGAAGTGGGCTTGCTGCACCTATCACGGTTCTCTCTTCCCCACCATGGGGTTAGGGGAGCAGCATCCCCCGCCATCTGGAAAACCTGCATGACATTTTTTGACCCTCCTTTTATACCAGAGAAGAAGTCTGCATCATTATGGTTACGAAAAGATAAAACATGTTGATATTTTACATCTTTGCTCCACATTGCTTAGTGCCTAAATCTTTTCATGTGTCGCCTGTAGCTTCCACAAACTCCCCCAGATTCCCATTGGATTTCCTATGAGGATCTGTGCTATACTGAAACCATAATGGAGAAAGTTGTGACGTGGAAGGGATAACTGTGGTTCCCTAATCCCTCACCCATTTATTTTTCCTTTGGCTGCTTTATCCCATTTTGTCAAGATAATAGTCCTCTATGTGGAGCCATAAAATGTTAGAGCTTAGACATGACTCCAGAACTTCAAATAGAGAATTCCACAGCTGGAAGGGACATTAGGAATGTCAGAACAGGAAGACATTTAGGAGTTTATACAATACGGGAAAGGGAGCAAAGAGGAAATTCCTTTCACTTGGTCAGTTAGATACCTACTGTGCAAATCATCATCTTGTCTGTATGTTTGCCTTTTTAGTGGTGGAGGGGACAGTTAAATGACCTTCCCGTGGCTAGAATGTGTCAGAGAAAGGACCCGAATCCCAAATCTTCCTGACTCTGAAGCACCTTTTCTCTCCCACCCTCTCCCACTGAGCAAGTTCTGGGGATGAGTGTATAAACCTCATCCTCTATGTGGATGTCCCTGAAAGTACACCACCAAGGTAAGTGAATTCATCCATGACATTCTAAATCTCGCCATTTGCTGTGACTAATGGTTCCAAGTATGAATAGTGGGGTATGGGCCGATGGAGAGGCTCTGTTTTCTTGTCGCTAATTGTGGGGCCAACATTAGCACAAGCGGAAGGGAATCCATCCACATTTTGCTGCATCCCAGTCTCAGGGACTGCAATGAGTGTGCATTAACCTGCAAACAATACGTCCTGCACTCACTTGCCCTCCACTGTCACCTTGGCTTGTGGACTTTTCCTATTAATTTATCCTCAGTGTGGAAGTAGCTGACCTTGATGCCCTTTTTATCCTTCCAGAAGGCATCTGACACAATGCTGAAAAGGCACGGGAGCAAACACATAGTTCTGCTTCATTTTAGTGGTGACAGGGGAAGTTTGACAGCATTATCCATTATCCAGAATCTGTGCAAGCATGCTATCACGGAACCGACGTACAGTGCTAGAGCATCACGGAACCGACCTACAGTGCTAGAGCCATCATGGAACTGATGTACAATACTAATGCCATCATGGAACTGACATACAAGTACTAAAGTCATCACGGAACTGATGTACAAGTACTAGAGCCATCACGGAACTGACCTACAGTGCTAGAGCCACCATGGAACTCATGTACAAGTACTAAAGCCATCATGGAACTGACGCACAATACTAAAGCCATCATGGAACTGACCTACAGTGCTAGAGCCATCATGGAACTGAAAGACAAGTACTAAAGTCATCACGGAACTGATGTACAAGTACTAGAGCCATCACGGAACTGACATACAGTGCTACAGCCATCATGGAACTGATGTAGAAGTACTAGAGCCATCATGGAACTGATGTACAAGTACTAGAGCCATCACAGAACTGATGTACGGTGCTAGAGCCATCACAGAACTGACATATAGTGCTACAGCCATCATGGAACTGATATAGAAGTACTAGAGCCATCATGGAACTGATGTACAAGTACTAGAGCCATCACAGAACTGATGTACGGTGCTAGAGCCATCACAGAACTGACATACAGTGCTACAGCCATCATGGAACTGACGTACAAGTACTAGAGCCATCATGGAACTGATGTACAAGTACTAGAGCCATCACAGAACTGATGTACGGTGCTAGAGCCATCACAGAACTGACATACAGTGCTACAGCCATCACGGAACTGACATACAGTGCTACAGCCATCATGGAACTGATGTAGAAGTACTAGAGCCATCATGGAACTGATGTACAAGTACTAGAGCCATCACAGAACTGATGTACGGTGCTAGAGCCATCACAGAACTGACATACAGTGCTACAGCCATCATGGAACTGACGTACAAGTACTAGAGCCATCATGGAACTGATGTAGAAGTACTAGAGCCATCATGGAACTGATGTACAAGTACTAGAGCCATCACAGAACTGATGTACGGTGCTAGAGCCATCACAGAACTGACATACAGTGCTACAGCCATCATGGAACTGATGTACAAGTACTAAAGCCATCGCAGAACTGACATACGGTGCTAGAGCCATCATGGAACTGACATACGGTACTAGAGCCATCATGGAACTGACGTACAGTACTAGAGCCATCACAGAGCTAACGTACAAGTACTAAAGCCATCATGGAACTGAAGTACAATACTAGAGTCATCATGGAACTGACATACAGTACTAGAGTCATATGGACCTGACGTACAGTACTAGACTCATATGGACCTGATGTACAGTACTAGAGTCATATGGACCTGATGTACAATACTAATGAACTTCTTTTGGCAGCTTAATATTGCCATGTTGCCATAAACTGCCACCAGTCCTCAAGGCCGACAGTGTCAAAGGTCTGGGTCAGATTGACAAATAAATGTGTTTAGTTCTGTTCTGCTCCTGGGATTTCTCCTATAGCAAATACTACATTGACTATTCCTCAGCCCTTTCTGAAGTCACAGTGGCTCTCAGGTAGATACCATCTTGTAGGTGAAGGATTCACCTATTAAGGAAAGACTTTGGCTAGAATCTTGCTGGTAATAACTAAATTGAGGTAAATTTACTGCCCCTCAGGGAAACTTAGTGAGAAGATTTCTTCTTGATCCCTGAATTACATACCAAAAGAGATACTGGAACACCTGGAAAGCCCAGGCTTATATTTCAAGGGAATTATGGGCCTTGGATCATGGGATCTTCTATTGAAAGCTGGAAGGGACCTAAAAGACTATCAATCTTTATTTTTAATAAATTAATTAATTTTAAGAAATTGGGAACTTAAGTGATTTGACCCAGGTTATGTGATAAACACCAGAGACCGAATTTGAACCAAAGGCTTCTGCTTTTCATTTGGGCTATGAAGGATTGTTGATTTACAAAAGGCTCCCTGAGAGATGTCTCAAACTGTAGGCATTTCTCACTAAGCTGACTTCCTAGGGTTACAAACATTGTTTAGCATTCTTCAGCTATAGTTGTGTGATATCATTTTGGTCTGGTTTATTCAGATAAAAATCTGCATTACAAATCCCATTTCCATACTCTCTAAGGTTTAGAAAACACTTCTCACAACTTTGTGTCATGTATGATACAAATGCTATTTCCCCCATTTTACAGATGAGGGAAGGCTAAGTGAGTCAGATGCCAATAACTATCAGAAAAGGGACTTGAAATCTTTTGGCTCCAGGTCCAAGGCTCTTGCCATTATACCAAACTACTGACGGAAATGAGTTGGGTTCTGTTGGTACACATATTCCAGAATCCCTCGGAGCTCTGCTGAGCATAGAACACAAACCAGAAAATCAGGGGGCTAATTGTTACAGAACTTTGGGGAGGAGTACTCTTCTACTCATATATAATCTACAAGTCTATTGTCATGAAAAATTAGGGATGGAGTGAATATAAAATTCTGTGTGCAGCGAACCTGACTTCTGAAATAAACTTTTAGATTTTAAACTGTTCCCTTCCCTAGCTAGCACTTGTGATTTTCCTTAGGTCTTCCTGGTCTCCTCATCCCTCAGACTCAATCAGATCTCTTTTTTTATTTTTAAGCCCTACAAGGACCTTCCTCCATGCATGGATAGTACAGCACTGGACTCATCAAAGCATGTCAATGTAAAATTAAATCCCTGGGTTGTACTTGTCAAAGCATAACAACTGAAGCGTTTTGTCAGCAGGCAATCCCTTGACCAAAATCAGAGCTCTGAACCTGAGGCTGAAAAGTGTACCTGATTATATTTCCTATTCATTACAAGTCATCTGGCTCATGAACAATGGGGAGACATTCCTCTCCTCCCCCTTTAGCTCTTATTCCACAAAAGAATCTGAAATTTCCTTCTTAAAGGAATTTTCTTCTCTTTCTGTGGATAGCAGTGTAGATGACAGCTGATCCTCACCAGACCAGATGCATTGATAGAAAATTGTCTAGATGCCATCAGACCTTCTTGATTGTCTACACTTAGAGATTTGGAGAAGGAAGGTGAGAGGAAAGAGGGAAGCTTTGTCTTCATTAGACAGTAGGAACCTTAGAAGATGTGAGTCTGACTCCTGTCTCTTCCCATTAATTACTCATTATGTGATTTGGGCCAAGCCCTTTCTCTCTCTGACTTTCATTCTTCTTACCTGAAAAAAATCCAAATAGGAATAGCTGTCCTCCTATTAGCAGCATGGCTATAAAAGACAGGAGAATTAACTCCATTTCCCAAAAACCTTCTTTTTTTATAATTGCAATTTCTGAACCTAAACTAGTGTTGATATTCCAGGGCTATGAATGTGACCTGTCAAATATCAGGCCATAGACTTATCCCTATTATTCATCCAGGACTCTAATAGTCGGATTAGAGAGCTTTGCACAAAAACAGTTTGTTGCTAACCTGAAGGGAAAGTTGAGCCAACACATGGCTGGCCACAGTGGAGCAGAAAAGGAGTGGAAAGCTTTCAGAGGTTTGGTGAATGGCACTGCATTTGCTTATCTGGATCAGAACACGTGCAAACATGAAGACTGGTTTGGCAAAAGTGATGGGGAAATTCAGAAGCTACTAAGTGAAAAACGAGAATTCCGCAGGGAATACCATTAGGATAATTTGGTCATCTCTAAGAAGTCATCACTTAATTTCACCAAAAGTAAAGTACAAGTGAAATATGAGGATTATTGACTCAGTAAGAAGGCAGATGAAATTCAATTTTATGCTGAAAGTAACAGTCCAAAGTGCTTTTATAATACCCTGATGGCTATGTATGGGCCAAAGACTCATGGTACTTCTCATCCATCTTGTTGGAGCCACATTGATTAGTGATAAGGACAAGATCCTAGAGAGAGAGGCTGAGTACTTCCATAATGTTTTCAATGGACCATCATCAATCAATGCTGAAGCCATTGATCATTTACCTGAGGTTGAAATCAATCACTCCCTAGCTGAAGTTCCCTCTGAAGAAGAGATTTTTGAGTGCCATTAGGCTTCTTTTGTGTGACAAAGCACCGGTGCTGATTCCATTCCAGCTGAGATTTAATGGTGGGAGGGTCTGTTGCTCATACAAAAGCTGACTGAAATTTTTCAGATTATATGTCGAGAAGATGATGGCCCAGAAGCACAAGGATGCCTCTGTTGTCCACTTCTATAAAGATAAAGAGAATAGGTTGTCCTGGGACAATCACAGGAAGGTCTTTCTCTTAGTCCTTGCTAGCAAGATTTGCCTTAATAGGTTGACCCTACAACTAGATGAAGATCATCTACTTGGCCAGTGCTCACCTGGAGGTCAGAAAAAGTGACTCAGGGACATTCAAGGTCTCTCTTAAAAAGTTGGGGATTGATTGTATGACACAGGAGACACTGGCACAGGACCACCCAGCGTGGCGTGCCCTCCTCAGAGAAGGTTTTATGGTCTATGAGTAAACCAGAGTTAAAGTCGGTGCAAAAACATGGAATGTGCAGGCTCAGAATCCAGCCCCATCTTCCTGCGGACTATTTGTGCCCGTTGTCTGTGGTCTGACCAGTCCCGGGCTGACGCAATGTGACTTAACTCTGACATCGAGACATCATTCTGATTCTCTTTGAGAACAAGGGACAACAAGGGACAATAACCTTTTGGTATACACAGGGCAGTGACGCCGAGTCCTTAAAACACCAGATAGGAAGCCGATTCTCTTGCCTTTTAGGGACCGGTGTCCGGGAGCCCTGACATGGCTGACTCCACATGGGAAGCCTGGCTTCAGGGACTTGTGAATGCCAGTTTTAGAAGTGAGCCCTCAGGGAATAGTCCTGACTCAAGGTAGTGGGAGCCCTTCAAAGAATAGCCCAGAGGCAGAGTTACATAAGGATCTCAAAAGTCCTTGGGGAGATGTGGGCAAAATAAGCAGAACAAGGAGAGCAATTATCTGCACTGGCTACAATGATGGTAATGAACAAATTCTTAAAAGGAAGCCGATTCCTAAGTGATGGGGGGACAGTGAAGATCCCGGGGGGCAGATAATGTAACATGGCTCCTCTCTGAGGTCAGGGGACTATGCCAACAGGCCATGTTGTCAGACAGTCCTTGTGTTTGGGTATATTTACTTATTTGATTTTCTTTGTCACAAGTTCCATCTTAGGAAATAAGCCAGAAAGCACATAAAGGGAGGATCATTAAATTATAGATTTAGAATTAGAAGGACTTTAAAGGCTACTTAGTTTAAACTCATTTTACAAATGAAAAAACTGGACCTGAGAATTTAAGAGACTTACTGAAGTTCACACAGGTAGATAAGTATCAGGAGGTGGGCTTTGAATCCAAAAATGTCTCCTAAGGCAGCCAGTTTTCCACACCCGTGTGGATTCTAATTTATTCCATCTGGGGCTCATTCAAAAGCATTTGGATTGTTCAGCCCAGAGACTGGAAGCCAGGGATGGGGGCCGTGGGCCAGGGAAGGGGAAAAGGCATGAGAGTTACCTTAGACTTTTGAAAAGCTGCCAAGTGGAGGATGGATTCGTTTTTTTCTGCTTGATCCCAGAGGGCTAACGGTGATGAGTGAAAGTTACCCAGAGACAGACTTAGGTTTCCTATCATAAAAATTTCCTAATAATTGGTGTTTTACAAAAGAGAAATGGGATGTCTCAGGAGATCGCCAGACAAGCCCTGGATGAGTTAGCTTGGGGTTTTTTATTGCTCAGAAGGTCTGTGTTGTCCTTGATGGGTTCTGAAGTACCTTTTAATGCTGGGATTTTTTTTTTTTTTTCGGTTAGTTTTGGTGAGTGAAGAAATCCAATCTCCAGTTAGACTTTAGGGCTTCAGCTTTCCATCAGTAGGAGATGGAGTGCTTCCGTTTCTCTGAGATTGCTGCAGTTAGTTTTCTTGAGATGTGAGCGTGTTTGCGCCCACCCACCTGTTCCGTGCAAGCCATCGTGGGCGGACAGCTGCCGCCGCATTAAGCAGCCGCGTGTGACAGCAGGAAGGTCACTCACGTTGCTCAGCCTCTTATGAAATGGGAATAAGAATTCCTCCAGACCCCGTCTCACAGCACTGGAGAACTCTGCAAACTGTGAAGCGCCTTCCCTTTGTTGTGATTAACCAGGTTCTCTTCAGCTGTTGTTACAGTGCTGGGCTCTTCTCTTTTGGATGAACAGAAACTTAATGCATCTTCCTTAAACATGTCAAAATAAAAAGTCAAAGTAGGTCCTCTCCCTCAGGAACATGAGTAAAAGCAAGCTTAGAGAAACGTAGGAGTCCTCAAAATCTTAGTTCAGCTTAAACTTTATTACATTTATTAAACTTAAAATGACACTAAGACTTTGGGGATCCCCTTTCCAAACCAGACATTGGGGAGGTTTTGACACAGGTTTTTCATTTAAACCCAACATGTTGACCCCACCATATAAACAAATAATGGGCTGGGATAAGGGGAAAATAATTCTCCGAGGGTACAGAAGGGTTGGAATTCTCTGTGGCTTAGAAGTGGTAAAGTGGTTCTGGTACTTATGAACCACTGTGGTGAGCAGAATAATGGCTAATCAGGGAGGTAGAGAGAGATTACCTGAGAGCGGTAAGGGCCCAAATGAGCAATATAGCACAATTTTCTAATGGACTTAGTTGGTATGATTTTGTGATTTTCTCCAGCTTTGTTCAACAGCATATGTGTGCAAGCAAATGAATAAGAAAAAAGTGTCTGGCTGAGAATTTGACAAGGGATTTGTAATTTGCTTTTCACGATTTCTTCATTGCTTCAAAGTTTAAAATGGTTTTATATTGCCTTTGGGATAATAGCTAAACATTTAGGTCTAGCATTCAAGGTCCTTTGAAATCTGGTCCTTGTCTACCTATCCAAACTTACTGCCTTAAAAAAAAAGTTAAAATGATTTTGGTCTTTTTTTGTTGTTTTTGTTGTTTGTTTTTCCACTTAACATTTGATTTTTTCCAATTACAAATATAGTTTTCAACATTTAGTTTTATAAGATTTTGATTTCCATTTTCTCTCTTTTTTCTCCCCTCCCCTTTTCCTAAGATGGCAAGTAATGTAATAGAGGTTATACATATACAAATATAGTAAACATTAATCATGTTGTGAAAGAAAAATCAGAAGAAAAGGGAAAAACCACAAGAAAGAAAAAAACAGAATAAAAAAAGTGAAAATGGTATGTTTTCATCTGTGGTCACGTTCCATAATTCTTTCTTTGGATGTGGATAGCAGTTTATATCACGGGTCTTTTGGGGTTTTCTTGGATTTTTGTTTTGCTGAGAAAGAGCTAAGTTGATCAAAGTTGATCATTGAATATGTTGCTGTTACTGTGTACAATGATCTCCTGGTTCTGTTTGCTTCCCTCAGCATTAGTTCCTATAAGTCTCTCCAGGCCTTTCTGAAATCAGCCTGCTCACCATTTCTCATAGAACCATGATATTCCATGACCCGCATTTAGCCATTCCTCAGTTGATGGGCATCCACCATTTCCAATTCCTTGTCACCACAAACAAAATTTGCACCTATGGGTCCTTTTTCCTTTCTTTGATCTCTCTGGGATACAACCCAACTTGGCTGGGTCAAAGATCAAACACATTCCTTAACGCTCTCTGGTCCAATCCTTGTGCTTACTTCTCCACCACCTTGAACAACCTTCAGCTGCATCAGAGAGTCATTATGAGGAAAGTGCTTTATAAACCTAGAATTATTATCAATAATATTATAATGATTATTAAATATAATTATCAATAATAATTACTAATGAATCATTGTTATCATTATTTGGTTTGAATACTTTTGAGCACACATAAGGAGGCCTATTTTTGGACAGTTCTATGACCTTAGGAGCTGAATGATCCTGCACATGCTTTCTATATCTTTGCACTGACTGTCTGCCCTGCCTACAAAGCTTTCCCTCTTCACTTTTACCTCTTGGAATCCCTGGCTTTCTTCAAGATTAAGTTCAGGGGCAACCTTCTGCGGGAGGCCTTTTGTATTCCCCTTCCCCCCCAAAAAAAACCCAGTTGATAATACCTTCTCCTCTTCAGTTATCTTGTCAAAATGTATACATGACTTAGACATAAGTCTAATTAGGACAACATGGAACACATTGCTTACCCTATTTATGGATAAGAGAAGAATTTATGAATAAACAAGAACTAGAGAGCGTTGGGGGGGTCTTAGTTTCCTAAAGCACTTAGAAGTTAAGGCACTTGGGTAATATCGCACAACTCGCAGGTATCAACGGTGAACCCTGAACCCCACCACATCCTGGCTCGGAGACCGGCTCTCACTGTCCCATGCTCCCTCTCAGAAATATTTGTTAAACTGATTTGACAAATGCTTTGAGGACTCCTAGCTCCCCGTTCTGAGTGTTCCCTTCACCAGTAGAGATTGCGATCTCTCGGCACATTAATAGCTAATTTTCATGAGTTGCAGAGATTGAAAAAATCAATTTCCTGCCCTGGATTGCAAGTCAGGCCCTTCAATAACAGAAACACTACTGTTTGCGGGGGCTCCAGGTTGGTCAGAGTAGTAGAATTGATTCTACTTGCATAATCTTCAAGACCCCCTGGGAACTCCTACAGGAGGAAGATTTCCCTGGAAGACGGTAGAAATACTCAGTAATTATCGCTCACGGTCAGATGAAGCCCCCTCCTCCCAGCAGCCCCAACGATTACATTATCCTTGGTCTGCAGAGATAGCTTGAGGGAAATCCCACCTGTGCTGCCACATTTTTGAAGAACCTTCCAACTCTTAGGATTCTTAGTTTAGAACATAATGTGTCCGGAGTAGCTGACACAACCCCCAGGAAGTGAATGAGCTGAGAGCCACCTTTGAAGCTCCTGCCGAAACCTTGTTTTTATTCAGAGCTGAAAGTCACCGAACAGACAGATGGACTTTAATGCCTCGAGAGTACTTTGAAGATGAAAAGCGCTGGGTAAGGGTTATTATCAGCGCGCCGGTAATTTGATCAAAAAGGCAATAGCTATGAAGGGCCGACCCTGGGAAAATGAGAGCGGAAGAGAGGGCAGCGGCCATCGGATGGGGATGGAGGAAATGTAGGCGATTTGTGATGGTCCGGGAAACAGACGGTGACAGAGCTCCCAATCGGTGTGGGACAGAGAGACCCTGCAAATGCTGCAGGTCGGAATCACCCATTTCTGAGTCCTGCAGAGAGAGAAAAAAGGGGTGGGGGAGAGCTGGGGGCAGAAAAGGCAAAACTCAGGATGCGATAGGGATCGATTGCTCTGCGACGTCGTAAAAAATGGAGCTATGGGCCCGGTTCATGTTTGGCGTGTGGTTAAGCTCTGCTCCCTCAAACTTATGGACTTACTCTTGGGATCCAGCGCTTCCCTCTGGGCCTGAGGTGGGCAGATGAGGTGCTGGAAATGCACCATCGAGTCACAGTATTTCACAGTTGTGTAACTCCTGTCCCAAAGCCCATTGCTTGGGACTCTTTCCTTCCTGTGGAAGAGATTACCCCAGTCCAAGCTGCTGAAGGAAGAGCCTCTGGGAAGGCAGGGGAGGAGCTAGCAGTCTCTGCAATGTCCCTTGCCCTATCTTGCACACTAGAGACTTGTAGTGAGATCAAGAGTATCTCTCTTGGTTGAGCTGAGTTTTGAAATTCTCAATAGGAAAGATCCTTCATTCTATATTGTCCTTTATATATTCTCCTAAATACATGTTTTTTTCTGATTTCTGATTTGCTGTGGTTTGGATAAATGGGTTTCTTTGCTATTTGCTATGTGTATTTATTGTGAAACTGGCATTAGGTGGGAAATGGGTCAGATTTTGGATAAAAAGCCCGGGGCTCACTTTTCCCCCCAAATGACAAGTCAATTAGAAATTAGATGGGACCCGATCATCCTATTCCCTAGGATAACAGCATTTAAGGGAGTGGACAGATAGACTCCTAATCTGGTGTCCCCACTTTCTGAGTAGAGCAGAGTGACCCCTGGCCCCAACTTCCTGCTTCCCTTCTAGGCAGGAAAATGAAAATCTCCTTTGGAGAAAGGGTAGGGCAGGGCAGAAATGGCTAGAGATGTCTGTTCTGCATACAACAACAGCTCTCTGCTTGCCATACCGGTATGGGTCTCACTACACATATGGGGCCTAGTCTTGCAATATATATATATATGTATATATATATATATATATATATATATATATATATATATATATATATATATGTAGTTATAGTTTTTCAAAACTTTGGATTGTTATTGGTATTTTTAAATCACTCTCTTCTTCAGATATATTCCTCCTTCTTTCCTTCCCCAGAAAGCCATTCCTTATAACAAATAAAGAAGAAAACAAAAATAAAAAGTAGCCCCGCAAAACTAAATCACCCATCAACCAACTCTGATAATGAGTGCCCTACAGTCTTCCCATCTCTGCGAGGAAGGAAGGGAGGTTTGTTTTCGTAATCTCTGAGTCTTCAGGGCTAAGTTTGTTCATTAGAATTACCGTTTCCCTTTTTTATTCTTTCCAGTTACACTGTTTTAGGCATGGGATGGATTGTTTCCCTGGTTCTGCTTATTTCAGGCTGTGATAAATCACGTGCTTCCCCTTCTCTGAATTTTTGTGTTCATCATTTCTTAAGGCACAGAAATATCCCATGATATTCATCCTTTGTGTAGTCGTTGGAAAACAAGACAAGGGAAGGGGATGGAGGAGAAGGGTGGGCAGTAAGAGCGCCCCAGAAAGAGCCCGACAGACGTGTCAGGCGGAGACGGAGCCTTTTGGCTGGAGAAGGTGGATGTCTCGGCTAAGGCCGGCCGGGGAGAAGATCCCAGAACATACCCAGAACCCGGGCTGGCTCCTAGCCCAACTAACAGCATCTCTAGATCCTGTGACAGCCCAGCATTGATCCGAGGGCTGCAGACTGGTCGCTTGTTATTGAGCGGACAAGTTGAGCCGGCTTTGTGATTGTTCTCCTTAGCTAATTCTTTTGGATGTGGGAGGCAGGGTCTCAACTCCCAGGCTTATCTCTCTGGCCGAAAGGCTGGCTGTTGGCACAGAGCATTTAAACAGCACATAGCAGGGGTGGGTGACTCAGGAAAGTTCAGAAGCCCCAGGGACTCATGGAGAAGTTCAGTGACCCAGTCGGAAGATTGGATGGGAGTCTCATTTGTGCCCCTGACAAGCCCTCAGGTCAGCTAGCTTTTCTAGGCCAGTTGCCCCCCTCCCCTAAAAAACAAGGAAACCGTGTGTAAGAATGTTAAGTTTAGCTCTTGAAGGGGCTTTAGAGATCCCCAGTCTGCTGCTCTCATCTGTGTTTGAGGAAGCTGAAACCGAGAGGGGCTAAGTCATTGAGACGTTTCAGGGAGTGTGTGAGCTTGAAAGGATTTTCCCAATGACATGAAAACATTTAACTTCTAATCAGGGAAATAGCAATAACTATAATCCACATAAACGCAGATTGTTTCAAAATGCACCAAGCAGAGTAGATGATCCTAGAGTGAAATCTTACTGAGAGGTCCCAGGGTTCACAGTAGTAGCAGGTGTAAGTAGCAGGTCCCAAGTTGGAAGACCCAAAAGATGGCCCCACCGGTGTCCAGAAATACTAGCCACAGCAGATGCTTCCCTTCTTTTCAGAGAAAAGAGAAAGAAAGCTCTGGTGTTGTAGGGCCCTCTCCCTTGAGGGATTCTTAACTGTTGCATCTGTTCTTTTCTGTTCTAGGTCAAGGGAAGGGGGGCTGGGACCTCATGAGTCTGGAGGATCCAAGAGGATCCTCAGCATCCCAGAATTCCAAAGTCTAGGTTGCAGACAATGCAGTATCAATTCCTCAGGGAGGTTCCTTGGGAACCGTTAGGACCCCAGGCCACTGACAACTTAGAAAAAGACTCAATGATCAGTTCAACTTCATGGGAGGTGAATTTGGTGGGATCTGTGTTACTCAGGAACTGGGTTAAGAGTGAGCTACTGCTCCCAGAGAACAACGTAGGGGAAGAAAGCATGTCTCTGAAGAACAAGGTGGCGGAAGTATTTGTACTTTTTTTTTGCTACGCTTTTGAAGTAAATATTTCTTTGTAAAAATTGATTGATGTTGCGGTCAGAAAGAAGTGGGGCACTCATAATTGGCACTTAGCAGTGAGGGATCCACGTGGGATCAAGGCAGTGGCAAATAACAGAGATCCCACCAGAGCCCTCTGGGTACCCTAAGATGCATTCTCAGGCTGACTCTGTGAGAGAGAACCAGAGCAAACTCCCCCCCAGCTCCCCCTGCTGGGGTCCCAAAGAACATTCTGAAACATCGTCGTTTGCTCCTTGTGATGTTCCTGTGGCAAACTTGGACTCCAGGAGATTAAAATGTCCTTTGGGGCCTTCCAAGCTCATGAAAACAGAAGTTCCATCCCCTTCCCCGGGAATGGAAAGGAGCACAGGCAGAAACCAAGGCTTGGGACCCTTTCACGTGGTCTTTCACGCCACCTTCTCCTGTGGCATTGTATACGAGCCAAGGAATCACCAGGATCCCCCAAATCACCCGGGCTAAAAGTGGCCCAGGGGCCGAGGGGGAGGCCGCCGAGCCTCTCGCATTGCCTCTTGCTCCCCCCAGGAGTAGCTAGACAGCCACACAACGTCCACATACGTCTCCAAAGCATTTCCGTTCTATGTTCCATGTCCAGGCTCCTGGGAGTCCTCCACAGGATGAGAGACCCTCTGGGGCCCATGGGTGCTGTACCCCCGTTACCCAGGGAGGCAGGAAATGGATACGGGCTTCATGCAGGCTAAGCCTAGAGAAGGTGCTGGGGATTGTGGGCAAGGGAGGTCAGGAGGGAACGACTGGCACGAGGAAGGACCAGCGTGGGTCAGCCGCAGAGGGCACAAGGAAAACCAAGGAATAACTAGAATGGAAAGGTCGCCCAGGATCAGGTCATGAAGGACTTAAAAATGCTAAACAAAGGCGCTTATACTGGATACTGGAGATGTTTACAACAGAATGGTAAGGCTGGTGCTTGAGGAAAATTGCCAGCAATTGTGTTTGCTGAAGTAAAGAAAATCCCACACAGGGAGACCCATCAGGCCTCCATTGCAGTAGTTCAGGCAAGAGGCAATGAGGACCGGGTTTCCCCTCCAGGAGCACCTGTGAACATCCATCGAATTAGCTGCAATTTACTTTTATTTTCTGGTTTCATTCACTGTGAAAATGCCAAGATGGATAAGGTTCGATCACTCCAGTAATCACTCACCTCACGGGCTGTTAGACAAGAGTTTCACTTTTACATCACCATCAGTTACATTCACGTTTATTGATGGTCTAAAACTGGTTTTTTGTATCTTCTTTTTTTCCCATCATCTCAGTGGAAGTGAGAAGGGACCACAAAGGATGGAGATCCATTATGTATCTTTCTTTTTCATGGGTTGCCACAACCATGAAAATAATTCACCACTTTATAGACCCCTTTAATCTTAAGTCGTTTTTTAGAAGACTCATACCCATACTCTTCCTGGAATGGGAGATCCTTCTGGAGTTGCCATTCCTCTGACCTAATGTTCCCTCCATTCTCCAACAAGTCATTGGCTAGTTCTTGTGTGGAGAAAGGGCAGACATATTAGTCATTTTACAATATGAAACTTTTTCAATATATTGCAAGAATCACAAAAAGTTATAATTGGGAAATGTTACTAAAGAGCCAGTGTCTTTGGGAAAGTCACATTCCCTCATCTCAATTTGCCCAACTGTAAAATGAGGAATTTGGATTAGATCATCTCCAATATCCCTCCTAGGTCTAACTTTCTATAATTCGATGATTAAAGTTATTTGATTACTCTGGAAAAGAGGACAATGTGCCATAATGAAAATAATGAGAGGCAAGATGCTTTCATTTTACTTCTGTTACAGAGTCTTTCTTGAGTAAATGTCTGCACCTCTTCATATTCCTCTATGAAATGAGAGAATATTGTATTTGGATCCCTTCCCATTCTTACATTTTGGGATTTTAGGAAAAGATAAATGCTTGAGAACTTTCATTTCTGTTCATCTTATTTAGCTCATTCACTTTGTGAATCTCTTTTTTAAAAAAAAAAAAAAAAAATCATGAGCAGGCTCACCCAGGAAGCAATTCCTAGCTCTCCTGGAGAACAGCCCATCTTTATTTCAAGATCAAAGACACAGACTGATATTAGATGGTGATAAGATGGATAATATTAGATGATTAGATGGTGATTAGATGGGAGGGAAGGTCCATACCCTAAAGACCACAAAGTTACTAAGGTGTTGAAGTGCTTAGGTGATCTCTGTAGAAGTAAGTGTTTGGAAATGTTACTCACACTTTTAGCCTATCTGAGTTCTATATATTTAGGCCAATGAAACAAACTTTTTCCTTAATGACTGTGCACAAGAGCTCTCATAAATTACATCATCAATTCCTTTATGAATGGAAATGGAAGTGGATTGCCCTGATGTTGAGGACAAAAGATAAGAGACAAACATCCCAAGTGATGAGGAAGCTATCCACAAAGAGCTAAAAGAGCCAGATGAAGGCTTCTAACTCATTGGGTAGATCACTCAGAGAGGATTTACAGGACACAGGAGAAGAAGGTATAGGAGCAGTATGTCTCCTCTTGCCAAGGAAGTCATCTATATCAGTGAGATCATGAATCCATCAAAATATAAAAGTGCAGTAAATTTTTAGGTGATTAAGTTTTCCAGTTGGATAATGTATTATTTTTCTACTAACAAGGTGGTTGATCCTTGAGATGTTTGGTGTTTATAAAATTTTGGACCATTTTAAAAGCTTTTCATTTATATTCAGATGCATTTCAAAGGAAATTTAATCCACATGCTTGATTTCCTTACACTTGGCTCTTGAAAAAAAAGATGTCTAGATGAGTCATTTGATGTCCGTAGCCTATGATCCTTTTCTAAAAACTATTTGAAGTCCTTTTCTTCTGGAAACAGAAAATAATATCTTTTTTGCCAAGTGCAAATGAACTTGAATCATTAAAAACGTGCTCCAAATATGGGCTGGAGCATCAATACTAAGAGATTTGAGTGTCTACCTTTCTTGCCAAATGTGTCTAACTGTTAGATTGGAGAAGTCCAAGGGAATTTCAGAGTTTTGATTAAACTCCCTGTCAACAAAATAGGAAGAAGAAAGAATATTTAATAGCTAGAGCTTCAGAGCTTCCCCAAGTCATTGAAGCTTAAACCTTGAGACCCTTCAGATAGTCCTGGTCTGTCCAGATGTCTCTCCTTCCAGAATATATGAAAACCTTATGGAGAAATGTGTGCCCCAGTGCACTGAGTATTGATCTTCCTCACAGACCTGATTGCCTTAGAGAGGAAGGGAGAAAGACAACTTCTATTAATTAGAAAAAACAACTCTCTACACTGAGGGATCCTATGGATGACAGGTTTTGAATCTGCTTTTGACTATGAATACATTATGCCTTCTTTTCTTAACAATGACACTCGTGGGAACTTTATATTCCTGCTTGGCTTTCATTCATCGCTTCCTGGAACGCCAATCCAATCCAGTTCTTTCCCAATGCAAAAGAACTGTCTCCTCCAGTTCTACCAAACTCTTTTTAAGTGAAGATGATGGGACTTTCAACTTTAAATATTTCCTTATGTTAGTAAGAGCAGAGTTGTTATTCCAGAGGGACAGGGGTCTTCTTGCTAAGAGACAGAGATAGCAGTGCTATGTTAAATTCGTTTGCAGATTTTCAGAAGAACATCTTGAAAGTGCTCATCAGGACAAAAACTGTTGCAAGAATTTCCTTTGGTACTGGCCTCTGCCATCCTTCTGTTTTGGTTTTTATCTACTAAGAAAAGGCTGACTGGGCAAAATGGGCAAGCCATCATCAAGTCCAAATCCTAAGGCTCAGAGAGGTGAAATGACTTGGCCCATAAGTCAATGACTATAATTTGAAGATTCTAAGTCTCCAGGATCTTTTCAGCCATCCAGTGGCCTTCTGCTCTCCTCTCTGTACTAATAGTGCCATATTGGTAAATCACTTAACCATCTTCCCGCTTAGTCTTCCCCTAAAGATAATCCTTGCCTAAGTAGTGAGTTTTTGTAAGGTATTTATGTGTCTTACAGATTATAAGCTATACACATGTAAGGGCTCCTATTGCTGGATAATGTGAATAACACAACGGAGCGCTGTTTCTCAGAATTTGTATTTTGATTCTCCATCTCTTAGCCTGGCATGAAAGACTTCCTGGTTTAAAGAGATTTGGGGCAGCAATAATTATGGAAGAAATTTTCTGGAGTGAGAGAGGAAAATAGAGACTCTCTTATCCTTGAAATCAATCCACTTGGCGTATGGGTATGGCCTCCCCTAGCTATGTGAACCCAGGAAAGATTCTGCCGGTGTCCCAGAAAGATTCTGCAGAACTGAGGACCATGAATTGATTTCACCCGTTTGTCCTTCATACTATGTTATTGTTGCTTAGTTGTCCAACTCTGTGGCTTATTTGGAATTTTCCTGAGAGAGAGATCAGAGTGATTTGCCATTTCTTTCTCCAGGTCATTTTACAGATGAGAAAATTGAGGCAAATAGGGATAAGTAACTTGTGCAGTATCACACAGCTAATGACTATATTTGAACTCAGGCCTTCTTGACTCCAGACTCAGAGTTCTATCCATTGTACATATCATTTATGAAGTATGATTTAGAAATTAGTACAGCATCAAGTACAATTTTTGTCCATTGATTTTGTATAAACTCGTAATGAAAATAATGAAATAATTTGAATTTATTTAAAGAGACAGCATGATGTATTGGAAAGAACATTGAAAATCAGTGGATGTGGGTTCAAATCTTGGCTCTTAT
Source organism: Antechinus flavipes (assembly GCF_016432865.1). Lineage (NCBI taxonomy): Eukaryota > Metazoa > Chordata > Mammalia > Dasyuromorphia > Dasyuridae > Antechinus > Antechinus flavipes. The sequence goes on from NC_067403.1 coordinate 6,032,157, forward strand.
ATTCTTTAGACAACTCTGGGTAAGTGATTTCCCTTTTCTAGACCTCAGTATCCTTACCCACAAAATGAGAATGATGATAAAATTGTACTACTTACCTCTCAGATGAAATGTGAGAGAAACACTAATCCATAAGTACTATCAAAATGAGTTTTTAGTATTTCAGGAGAATGACAACTCTTATTTATATTAGAGATGGGTAGGGAAGGGAGAGAGAAAGAAAAGGCCTTCCAGGCAAAGAAAATGGGAATGAATAGAGTTGGCAAAAAGGCAGGATTAGGTGGGGAGATATTCAAATAGTTCAGATTCGCTGAAATATAGGGTACATGAAGATAAGGAATGAAAGAAGGCTGCAACTACATTATGGAGGACCTTGAATGCCGGGCCAAGAAAGGATAATTTTTTCATTGACAGATAAGCTCATGCCAAGAATCATTTGGGGAAAGAACTCTTGGACTCTAAGTTTCTAAATGAAAGTGTTAAATGACAGAACCACAGTCTCCCGTTTTCAAATGCCCTTTCCAACAAAATTGAGAGAAGTAAAGGAGGTAAGAGGGGAGGATTATTTCCCATTGTGATTTGAAATTGACCTGTTTCCAGATGGTAGAGATGGCTAATGACTTGACTTTGAGTGGGGCTATGCTCTTGAGTCCAGGGAAGCTGACTGTGATTAGCTGTGCAAATCTTGAACAGTAAACACACTATATATTAAAAGCAGTAATGAGTGGTTATGGACTAAATTACCTTCTAGTTATTTGATAGAAGTGATTTTTGATTCCTCTGTTAAATAATGTGTTATTGACAGCTGAGACTCATGGATAAATTAAATCTGTCTAGATGGCATTGACCTGATAAGATGCTTTCATAAACTCTTTAATCATTTATTTTCTACATGTTTATATACCCTTTTATTCTAACTCCATCCTGAACATTCATCTTGTGTTCAGTTATTCTTTTATTTCTCCTTAAAAGAAATTTTAAAAAGAAAATATTAAAAAATACAATAGAGGTAAAACTCTCATTTTAAAATAAAACAACCACTTCCAGCATGTTGTATTATAGTAATTGGAAAATAGCTTAGAGGTTAGCTAATCCAACCTTTTTACAATAGGTGAAATGGAAGCCCAGGACATTTAAAAAATAATTTTAAAGTTATTATTTATTAATACAGTCATGTCTCAGAATTAAATTACCAAATAAAGTTGCACATCAACATTCCTCATATTAGCTTATATTAGTTATTTTTGTAAATTTTAAACAGTAAAATTTCATTCAAGATTGTATCACAGTATTTTCCTGTATTTGAAAAGTATATGTGAAAATTATTTGTGCTTGCTTATTAACCCTAACTTCTTCCTTACTTCAGAATTTACAGAAAAGGTCAAATAGAAACCTGTATATAAGAATCTATGTGGGTGACATGTTGCCTCAGAAGACCATATATAACATTTTTAAAAATATTTTTATTTGTTGTGTTAAAAATATTTTTCAATTGCATTTTAATCTGGTTCTAGCAATACTCAGTGTTGTGAGCCACAGGCAGGTCACAGTTGCTGACCTTTTGGCTCTAGGTGTTGGGCCCTAAACACATTCACTGTTCAACTACTAAGAATCTTTCAATATCAACTCTATAAAGAGAGATCATATAAATTATGGAGAAACCCCGAGACACTGCCCTCTAGTGGGAATACAGAGAGTCTAGGACATACCCCCCCCCCAAAATATGAAGCCACCACTGCTTGAGGGGGGTCGCCGCCCAAGGAAAAACAGGACGGGGCTGGACTATAGAGGAGCTTTGTTTTTTAAATGAAGAAATAGAGAAATTTAATTATTTGCCTGGAATCACACAGATAACATATTGGTGCTGGAATTAAATCTTGGTCTCCTGATGTGCTTTCCAATACATCATGTTGCTCCATTATATAAAAATATCTACTAGTCTAGGGGTGGAATTGACATTGTCTAGGTTTATCTTTCAAGAGAAGGGAGCTTCTCCATCCCAATATGTTAAGGTGATAGAACTATGTCGACATATATCTATTTCCCCTTTAAAATCAGAACCCTGGACAGAGCCACCTCCCAACCCATAGAAGGGAGCTGAGGAGGAAAGATTTGCCTTTCTGAAATGGAAAATGCTTCAATCAATTTCTTTTTATCTCTTCTCCATCCTGGGCTAAGTAATCCTAGACTCTGCAGTATCTCATCATTTAAAATGTGAGATCCATTGATTTTTGTAGTTGTTTTTCCTATCAATAAAGAAGAGGAGGTAAGGCAACCGTAGCATGATTCCACCATCCTGAAGAACTAGAACAAAAGGCCAAGGAGGGTTGGACCATTGGCATTGATCACACACAAAAAAGTAGAGCTGTAGCAGGTATAATAAAAACACTATAATTTCAAGGATATATCACTGCTCAGACTGCTAATTAGCCTTTTCCCACTCTATATATTGGAAAAATAGAATCCTTTTTTTTTTTTTTAACCATCCAAGTCCTTATTTACATGAAAAATTTCTGATATAGGAAGTAGGGGGGATTCAGAATCAGAGAGCCTAGTTTTTTTTTAACTTGGTGATGTGAACATGGGTAAGTAAATTTATTCCTCCAAACCTTGGCTTTTGCCCTTAAAAATGTAAACAATAGTACTTGCATTAGGAATTTCATGGGAATGTTGTGGGGAAAGCACTTTGTGAATATTATCTCATGCTTCTGAGATTCCCAACTGCCACTGACACAGGCAAAGAGCACAGATGTTGCTGTGAGGGAGTGGCTATTGTTGACTTTATGACACAGAATCATTCAAATGCATCCTTTCCATTTACTTTGTCCCTAAGTCAGATTCAAGTGAAGTTTAATGCACAAGACTTCTCTTGGGGATACAGACATCACTGATGGACTGGAGAAGTCACCAAGGTTCATTTCTCTGGTTTCCTTCGAGACTCAGCTCAAACTCCACTTTCTGTTGGAAGCTTTTCCCAGCTCCTTCAATGGCTAGTGTTCTTCCTTTTGAGATTGCCTTCTACTTACTCTGTATACATGGTTAGTTTTGCCATTTAGAAAATAAGTTTACTGAGGGCAAAGTCTGTATATGCTTTTCTTTGTATATCCGGCACTAAGTATAATGCCTAACACATAGAAAGCACTGAAAAAATGCTTTTTGGCCAACTGATTAATAGATCTTCCAGAGCTTCATTCCTGTGGAGTCTCCTCTAACCTCTGGGCTTCCTTAGGTCAGTGTGAGTATCTATATAGTTGTAGTATAAAGTGGAATTTAGGGACACCATCCCAGAAGTCTTGAACTTTTTCTCTAGTTCTCTATATTGTCTATCAAGGCCTTCAGAGTGCGAGGGAGACTGTTTCCTTCCTTTTTCTCAAGCTCAATTCTTGTCTATCTGATTATGGCAGCGCCTTTAAGTGCCATATAAATGGAGGTTACTATACATTTGTTTTACTAAACAAATTCTCTAGAACTATAGATATTGCTAATCAAGCCTATAGGAGACAACATGTGTAAGTGAAGTCTTTAAGTGTAGACTAAGATCTATAAGGTCTGAGCAGAATTTATACTAATCAAGAAATCAGTCATATTAATGCTATAATTTAAATCAATACAATGCAGAACATACTTCAGAAGTTCTATGGATTCATAATTTCATATATGTGTATTTTCTTTCCAATGGCACAGGTCAAAGACTATCCATACTTCTTCATCCAGGTGATACTTTAGCCTATATTCTCTTATATATCTTCTATAAGGGGTGTACTCCATAAACCAGAGGCATTCCTTTGGGTCTTTTACTATTAAATAGATGTCACTGCAGCAGTTGGATTGTCCAACTATTATCTATTACTTGCTCTTGCAGTCCCATACTCTTAGAGAATATCTTTTATGTCAGTGCTGGCATACAAATCCATTGTTTCCTATTTAACCCTTCCCTCAGTCTCCGTATACTTCTGTTAAAAAACTAATAATGTTTTACTCTTCCTCAATTACATGTTAAAACAATTTTAAAGTTTTTTTTAGTTTTAAGTTCCAAATTCTATCCCTCTCTCATCCCTCCCCTTCCTTCTCCCTTACAGCAAACAATCTGATATAGATTAGACATGTGCAATCATGTAAAATATTTCCATATTATTCATTTTGTACAAGAAGATTTGAGCAAAAAAAAAAAAAGTGAAAATAGTATGCTTCTGTCTCTATTTAGACAACATCATTTCTCCACTGATCCCTGGATTATAGACACTTTTCTTTCTTTGGATGATGTTTCATGATTCATGGCGATATATTATTATAATGAGAATATTAGTGTTAAAAGTAAACTTTTAATATGGGAAATAAATTGTAGCTTAGGATTTTTTAAAGTGCTGCACAATTTCCTAATGCAGTCATTTTTTTTTCAATTTTGGGTTTTGTTCATTGTTTACATATGCATATACACATAACCACACATGTAAATATATGTAACGATATATCCTGACATATAAAAATGTGTGTGGATATGCAAACATATATGTTTGTATACATACACATACACTCTGATAGCCTAGTACAATAATTGCTTAGGATAACCTGGACATTAGGGTTTTTTTAATCCATTTTGTTTTTCCCATTTGGATTGTTAGTCCAAACTCTTTTGATTATTTATGAACATCTTGTAGGAGTCGCTATAACATTCTAATACTAAAGCCATTGATGAAATACTTGAAAATAGAAGCGTCTGGAGGATCTCATAGATCCCTCTTGGACAGATTACCTGATGAAGACAAGGGGTAGAGGGTAGACTGAAATGGTTATAATGACAGTTTTTTAAATTTTTCAGTCAATCAATCATGGTTCTTTGTGACTCCACGGACCATAACAAACCAATACTGTCCATGTGATTTTCTTGGCAAAGATTCTGGATACTTGCCATTTCCAGAGTTAAGTGACTTTTCCAGCATCATACAATTAATAAATGTCTGAGGCTGGATTTGAATGCAGGCTTCCCTGACTCCAGACCCAATGCACTATTCACTGGGTTACCCAGTCGCCTCCATTATAATAATTAATGAATCCATAACTATTCCCCAACATCAAAGGATTATTGATCCTTCTGTGCATCCCTTCCATTTCTTTAAGAGTCCAAACATTATCTTCTGCATGAATCCTTTCTAAATCCCCTCAGGTCCTAATACCCTCTTTCTCAGTTACTTTGTGTTGAACTGTGTAGTATGTATTTGTGTTATTGCCTTTGGGTTTGTCCTGTGCTTTGTATATGGACGTGTATCTACATTGGAAGGTGATCTCCTTGCAAGCAAAGATGGTTCCGTTCTCTGTTTTTGTGTTCCCAGAGCCTGGTTCTTGTTAACTGGCTGATTCCACTGGGAGTCTGCTGGACATCCTTCATCACAGTAGGACATGTCTTTAATGAGCATTCATCTCCTCATTTGAGAGTTATAACTAGAAGACCATTGATCCACATTGTGTAATCCCGATGGGCAAGTCAATCAAAGCCAGGCTTCCAGCTAGGCAATAACTGCACAAATGCCTTATTATTTGCGGAGCGAATTGAAGTCTGTTGTTGGTATCCATAAGTGCAAGTGTCGGCCAGTAATCTCAAGGGCAGCGAGTTCTATTCTTTGCAGATCCTTGACTAACAATGCAAAGACTCATGTGTCGACCTTGAAGCCAAATTTATGGAGCACTGTAAACTCCATGAATAATTATCTGGGAGTGTGTTTTTGACAATGAAGAACTTACCTCTTTTTTTTTTACAAAATGAAGAAATTGGGTTAAAGAGATAGCTTCTAATGTATCTTCTACATCTAAATCTTTTGACTAGACTTAAGGACACTGACAACAAATGATCACATGCTTTAAAAGAGAACTGCCTCGATCCCTCTTCCCTTCTCCCTCATGAAACTGATACAGATTCATTTGGGATTTTGGCGTCCAGCTCCACAGTGATCTCCAGGGATCAGTCAAGGGCAGCACACACACACTAGGAAAGAATCCCCCAACTGGAAATGAAGAGGAAAATAACCAAGGGCAGGACATAGTGGGAGGAGAATTTCCTAAAGTGGAAATGAAGAGAAAAAAAACATCAGAAAAGAGGTCCAGGAAAGAGCATACTCTTTTTCTGTTCCTCTACTAGAGCTCTCCCAGGTCACATAGAGACACAAATTATTAGAGCCGAAAGGAACTTTGGAAATCTTTTGGTTCAATTCTTTTATTTTACAGAAAATAAAATGAAGCTCAGGGAGCTAAGGGAGTTTCTAAAGTCACAGAGAGTTCTGAGTGTCTTCCACCCCCTCTTTTGCTGTTTTCTTTTTCTCTCTCCTTCTCTCCCTCTTTCTCTCTTTTCCTCCCTTCCACCATTCTTCCCTCCTTCCCTCTCTCCTTCCCTCCCTTCTCTCTTTCTCTCCCTCCTTCCCTCCTTCTCTCTTCCTCCTTCTCTCCACCTCCTCCCACCTTTGTCATTTACTCATAAACCCTGAAATCTTGAAATGTTCAGCGTTTGAACTGGATTTCCTTTCATATGAGGAAAGACTTTGTCTTACCCACAGGGAGGGATAAGAAAAGCCTTCAGGGAGACTGTGGCTCATGAACTAGACCTTGAAGGAAGTGTATCCCAAGCAGGGTGGCTGTATCCCCAATAGTATGGGGGTACATGGATGTGTAGGTTGTAGAAGATGGGGTTTCACCTTTTGGTAAGGGGAGTAGACTTCTTTGGCTGGAATACAGACCATGTGAGGGGGACAATATGTGGCAAGCCTGGAAAGATAGGTTGGAGTCAACAGTCGAGATGTCTGCTTGCTTTGTCAACCAGTCGAAAAAGTTGGCCAGTCTGAGGGGGCTAACTCTGCTGGAGGAACTCCTGACTCCAGCATACTAAAGCATTTAATGGTTAATGGTGTGGAAGAGAGTATGTGTGACAGGGGAAGTATTGGGGAAAGTAAATATGGTTCCAAATCTTTCACCAGGGCAAAGGTAATTTAAGGGAAAAAACTCCATTAAAATAGAATTCAAGAGACCATAGTGTTTTATGCCCTGATTATCTCTACCAAGCTGCTATTTATCTCCATGGAGAGAAGGGAGGTAATAATTAGAGAATTAAGCCTCCCTAGCTCATTCATGCAGGGCACAAATTGACTTGCAGTTTGCTATTTATTTTCCAGTTGAAAGACTTTAATTTATTTTTCTTTCTTCTTTTAGGCACACACCTGGCTGACCATAACTATTCCTGCTCTGCCTCTAACTCTCCTTGACTTTCCTTCTCTTCAAGGCCCCATTCATCACCGGACACTTGGCACATCTTGGGGCCACTTTGGTTCTCAAGAGAGCCAGCTACTCATTGCCACTCAGCTCAGCGGACTTCCACTTCTTAATAGAAGATTTAGAGCCTCGGATGGTAGCACTGGTCATAGCCACAGGGAAGTGAGACCTGGATGGGATCTTTGAGATGATCACCCTCTCATTTTACAAACAATGCACCTAAGGCTCTAAGAGGTGAAGGGGTGCCCTACATCCCATGGTTATTAAGGGGCAGAATTAGGATTCACCCCAAATCATCTGACTCCCCAAATCTACTATTCTTAAAAATACATACATACATATCTATATCTATAGCTATTTTGGGCTGCTCTTTTAGTTTCTACTCTGATTTTATGGCTGTGTAACCTGAGTAAATACCTTAATCTTGCTGTGGAAAAGTGATAATAATGATCTTACCATTGCTGTTACTGAAATACCAGCTAGCATTTATATAGTACTTTAAAAGCATTATCTCATTTGATCCTCACAAGAACCCTGGGAGAGAGTTATTATCCCCATTTTACAGATCAGCAAGAGACAAAGACTTGCTCAGTCACACAACTCGCAAGTGACTGGGTCGGAGCTCGGGTTCAAATTTGTTGTTCTACCCAGATCACCACCTACCTTTCCCCCGCTTTAAATGTGGCAGTGATCGTTTATCTCAGAGCGTCACTGTAAAGAAGAGATGGCAGACGCGATTACGAACCCCTATGGAAAAAGATTCAGAGGCTGAGTCATAGTTGGGTCGAGAGAACAAATATTGGTCTTTCCGGTCACAGTTGCAGCAAAATTACTTGGAATGGAAAGGTCAGCTTTCTCATTTGGTCCGGGAAGGGATGATTCTTTCACGGAAAGTGTTAGATGCTTTGATGATGCTCGACCTCTCAAATTAATCCTGAACGTTAGTAGTTTCAGAGAGAGTTTTTAAAAGCAGAATTCTCCCTTTTCTGGGAGGTCCCTCAGTCCCCCCTCACACATTTTAGGAGGGGCATTGATTGACAAGCTGGAGAGCATCCAGACAAAGCCAGCAAGACTGCTGAGGGACTGTGAGAGCAGCCCCTCTGAAGCGTAGCCTGAGAAGAGGAGACTCAAAGAGGATGTGCTAGCTGTCTACCAGTGTCGGAAGGATTCTTGGGGTGAGGGATTCGTTTGGTTTCCTTTGACTCTAGAGGACAAAAGTAGGAACAAAGACTGAGGGTTGCTGAGCTGCAGATCCATTCTCCAAGAAAAGAAAAACTTGCTTATGATTGGAGCCATCGAAAAATGAAACACAACCTCAGAATGGGATGGAGATCTCGAAGTAAATCCTGACTAACTATGTGGTGGGGGGTTGAGGGATCCCTGTAGAATTATGGGTTCACTAGGTGAATGCTGAGGTCCTTTCTCCTCTGATATTTCTGCGACGAAATGGGAGGAAGGAAGAACAGCAGCCTGGAGGTCAGAACCAGTCATTACGGCAAATTTCCTGCGATTTTCTAGAATTACTGTTTTGCCTGCTGAGGCTTAGCTTTGAGCAGACTTTCTCATCGGGGCCAAGGTGAAGGTGAACTTCACTGGAGGTTGGTACTTAAAGCTTGAGGCACTTTCAGAGAATGTAGAATCAGTATTTCACTTTCCTTTGATTCAGTACTTGCAAAAATTCCATCTCTCTGGGTTTATGTCTCCTGGATAATCAGGTTAGGGATTGGGTTCAGTTCTCTTCTCCTAGAAACATTGTTATCCAGCCTTCTTTCTGGAAGAGGATCAATGATACTAGGAGCCGGGGTCTTGGTCGAATTTAAGTGAGGGAAGGCTGTGCAAGGTTCTCACCCAGAGTCACTGAGTCCAGCGGTAAAACAAAGTCAGGAGGACTGGGATGGCCCCAGAAGCATTCTTCACAGCTGGCACTGACTGAGCAGTCCTGTGGTGTCCAGCCTCTTACGCTCGCAGCTGGACCCTGCAGTGTCCGGCCTCTTACGCTCACTGCTGGACCCTGCGGTGTCCGGCCTTTCACGCTCACCACTGGACCCTGCGGCATCCAGCCTCTTACACTCACTGCTGGACCCTGCGGCGTCCAGCCTCTTACGCTGGCCGCCGGACCCTGCGGCGTCCGGCCTCTTATGCTGGCCGCCGGACCCTGTGGTGTTCGGCCTCTTACGCTCGCCGCCGGACCCTGCGGCATCCGGCCTCTTACGCTCACCACTGGACCCTGCGGCATCTGGCCTCTTACACTCAGACTGCAGAAAAGTCTCTCTCAGGATTCCTGGTAACCAGGGAAAAAAGAAGGGGCAGCCAGTGCTCTTAGCTGGTAACTCAGGACCACTGACCAGGGAACAGACTCCACATTCAGTAGTTAATAATACAAGTACTCAGAGATTCTTATTAGTATGTGCTCATGGGAAGGAGGAAAAGGAAAATCACAAACGTTTTGAAGGAAGATCAACAGAATTTAGCGGCAGTGACCACATAAGTAAAAGAGAAAAATACATCAAAGCTACCCCCACAACCCCAATTCCATGGCCCAGCCAAGTCCTCCCTGTGCTTCGGGGTCAGCCGCCTCCAGGCAGCCGTCACTGGCCGAACTCAGGGACCCCTGTGCTCTCCCTGTACTCACAGCATCAGCCCATGATGTCTGTGGATCCCCAGGGTTCTCTTTTTGCATTACATCTAAGCATTGTCCAGCCCGCTCGAACATCGAGTCACATGCTCTTTTGGGATCTGCCCCAGTGACCACTATGTTACCGGGTACAAAACACGAGTTCGATGAGCATTTGTTTGCCAAACGTAACTGGACTCAAAGCAAGCATCACTGTGGAAAAGAAAACCCTTGTCATAAGGGCTTCATGCTCTCTGGCCATTTCGGGCAATAAAAGTCCATTTTTATTCTTTGCCCAAATGATCACAAAATACTTTCTCAAGGTTTCCAGATCACTTGGCTAGGATGAGCCTGAAGCTCACTGACTCACAGAACCACAGATTTAGACCTTAGAGGTCGACTTCCATTCTGTCCATGAAAGTTCTCTAAAGTCCCACCTTCCCTCCTTATTATGTGCCTTACTCAAGGCCTTGCACATGGAAGAGGCAGAGGAAGCCTTAGAACCCTAGCCCTTCCCAGCCCCTCTTCACCCCCTCCCCATCTGCTCAGATGTTTTTGCCTTCTGCTTTTCTCCTTGCCCCACCCCCCGACTCTCCTGATGCATCAGAGCCTCTAGCTTACTTTAAGGCACCTCAAGGGCTCCCCTTAGACATCATCTCCTGATCCCCCAAGCTGCCACTCCCTCCTTCCTACATTATCTTGTATCATTTGCATCCATCTACAGACATACATGTTGCCCCTTGTAGTTAGATTGGAAGCTCCTTGAGGCCATGGGCTTTTGTGGTTGACAAATACTTGTTGACTGATTGAAATCTGTATCAATTGTCCTGATTTCCAGGGGAGCAAGAGAAAGGAAGGGAGGCACGTCGGGAATCATAACTCTTTTCTTCCTCTGTGTTCCCCAGGGAAGCCTGGGGTGGGGACTTTGGCTTCTGCAGCCAGGGTGGAGGGTGCCCCAAATCCCTTTGTCTGCACCCTCTGGGCCAATCATGTCTCTCAGTGACTTTATACTGAAAGCACCACGTAGGAAGACATTTTAAATATCCCTTTACTAGCAAAATGGTAATGTCTGAAAATTATCACTTAGATTTTTGAATATTTAATAAAAATTTCAAGGCTTCCAGTGAATTATGAGTAGCAGACATGAATTGGAAGAGAAATACTCTTCTAGGAAATTCTCCCTCACCAATGGCTGCCATAATAAGGAGCTAGTGCTATGAGCTGCCCTGCCACCTCAAATCTGCTTCGCTCACCAGTTGGACACCTTCTGGGAGCTGTGGTCCCAGCACTTAGATTTAGATTTGGCTCCTTCATTACTTAAGGGTGATCTTCTATGAGGGCACAGGGTTTCTGTTCTTTCTTCATAAGCCTTCATGTCCTTATTTTGTGTTGAGTTCTGGCTCTCCCTCATCACCCCCCAGAGGCAACCATTTAAGCTTTCCAACTGGGCTCCAGAAGACATGCACATCACTTCTCTGTATCATTTGGGCTACTACAGGGCCACCAGCCATTATAGCATGATCCCATGCAGCCAGCTCTTCTCTGAACCATTTGTAATAAAAAAGACAGGATGGACCATCGTTCTGAATGCTATTCATGGTTTGGGTCCATGTTCTGGGATCTGGATGCAGCCAGCTCTTCTCTGAACCATTTGTAATAAAAAAAGACAGGATGGACCATCGTTCTGAATGCTATTCATGGTTTGGGTCCATGTTCTGGGATCTGGATGCAGCCAGCTCTTCTCTGAACCATTTGTAATAAAAAAAGACAGGATGGACCATCGTTCTGAATGCTATTCATGGTTTGGGTCCATGTTCTGGGATCTGGATGCAGCCAGCTCTTCTCTGAACCATTTGTAATAAAAAAAAGACAGGATGGACCATCGTTCTGAATGCTATTCATGGTTTGGGTCCATGTTCTGGGATCTGGATGCAGCCAGCTCTTCTCTGAACCATTTGTAATAAAAAAAGACAGGATGGACCATCGTTCTGAATGCTATTCATGGTTTGGGTCCATGTTCTGGGATCTGGATGCAGCCAGATCTTCGCTGAACCATTTGTAATTTTAAAAAAAGGCTATGGCATCATTCTGAATTCTATTCATGGTTTGGGTCCATGTTCTGGGATCTGGGTTTTTACTGCCTTGTAGTCTAAAATCTGTTTTCTCTGATTAAAACACACCCAACTAGTAATCACAAAATTCTAGAACTAACAGAGAATGGGTATGATTTAGAATAAAAAACACTGATTTAGAAGTAAAAACAAAAAAGTTCAGGTTTGAGATCTCAGGCTTGAGAAGTAACTGAACAATAACAACATGGTTCTTCCTTCTGTAAATCCTGCTCTTGAGGGAAAACTGAGGCTAATCGATCTTTTGAGTTAAGAAGCTCTGAATTGCTATAGGGCTAAGGGTGATCAGATGCCACACAGAGAAACATATGGAGGTAGTGGGGGATAGAGTTAGGAGTTACCAAACTTAAAGAGGGATGACCTGGGCCAGGTTGGAAAGAGATCAAGGTCAAGCTTCCATGCAGTCAGCAACAGGGCTGGCCACTGCCCTTCCGGTCTGGGACAGAGAGGGAAACTGCCTCCAGAAACGAAGGAAAGCATTCATTGTTTCCCATATTCCCAGTCCTTCTCAGGTTCACTTCTAAATGGGAAGTCATTATTGTGAGGGGCTGCCTGGAAACATCAGAATACTGTAGGAAGGACTCTTTCTTCTCAGTCTCAAAATGGAGGTCAGAAAATGGCTAAAGTAGGGGATCTGGAGCAGAATTTACATTAGCTTCTGTTTCAAAACACTATATTTAAGTATTAAGTATTTCAGAAATAGTTCATCAGGACAAAATCAAAGTTATTTTTTTTTGGTCCCATGAACACATTTCTATTTTCTCAGAGGAAATGACCATAAAGAAGATTTATTGTCTCTGCCATTCTACTCAACAGTCAAATTGTTGGACCGAGCTCCATTTGCTAATTTGTATATTAAACTCAATTTCAGGTGCTTTGATTAATCACAGAGATAGAAAGACATTTTATTTTAAGTTTGGAAAAGAATTCTCACTGGCCATGTTTGCCTCTTGTCTTGAACTTCCAGTTTTCCTAGAAGTAACAATAATGATATTACAGAGTCTTTGAATATCATTGATGGATGAGAATCCTGGGAAAACCCATTTACCTTGCTGCCTCTAGCTGGATGATGCCTTTGGCCCCCTTAGACAAAATGCAGGCTGTCACAGGACAGTGCTGCCCAGAGACCGAGTTTCCTTAAATATCTGCAAGGTCACCAAGATTAAACATTCTCCAAGGGAACACAGGAGAAGGAGAATGTCAGCATCACCTTTCCTCCAAGAGAAGAAACTCAATGACATTTCCAGAAAGGAGTGAGTGTCCCAGACTAAAATGTTAGATGCAAAAGGAGAAGGTTACTGCCTGGATATTGGCCATGGAACTAGGATTTTATGTCAAGAATGCCTTTCTCCTAACCTTGAGAGAGACTCCCACACACACAGACAGAGACAGAGAGATATACAGAGAGACACACACAGAGGGAGAGATGGAGAGAGACACGGACAGAAAGAGACAAAGAGAGACACACCCACAGAGAAGGAAGGATGGAGAGAGAGATTGAGACAGAGAGAAAGAGACGGGGTGGGAAGGAAGGGAGAAAGAAAGGGGAGGGAATGGAGAGAGGGAAGGGGAAAAGGAAAGAGAGAAGGAAAGAGAGAAGGAAAGGGAGAAGAAGAGACAGAGAGACAGAGAGAAGAAGAGAAGACAGACAAAGAGAAAGAAAAAGAGATAGAAATAGACTGCTAGAGACAGACACATAAGAGAGAGAAAGACAGAGAGACAAAGAGAAATAGAAATATAAACCCAGAGAAAGAAGACAGACAGAGACAGACAGACTTAGATACTGTATTGATTGGATAGTACTTTGGAAGGGAAAGTGTTATAGAGATGAGGTGCATTCATACCAAGTATGAATTAGCAGTGAAAGAAAGACTATACATACACATACATATATGTATGAATGTGTGTATATGAGAAACAGATATATCTATGTCTACATATCTATCTTTGTCTCTGTCTCGCTATACATAGACACATGTACAAAAACAAAAAGAAAGAGACACACAGACAGAGAAAGAGAGAAAAAGACAGAAAGAGAGAGAGAGAAAGATTGAGAGAGAGTATTTTTCCAAGTTCTTAGCTGACGGGTGATATTGTATTCTCAGGTCTCTTGTATCTATGACTAACCTGAATTAAAAATAACTGGCATTTATACCATGCTTCAAGGTTTACAAAAAATTTTGTATAGATTATCACATTAGAACCTCCTAACTCCTGTGAAGTGAAGGCTATAGGTCTTTTTCCTCCCACTTCCACAGATGAAGAAACTCCAGTGCTCAGAGATCTTAAATCATTTGTTACCATCATGCAACTGGAAAAGGTGTGAGGAAGATGTAAATCTTGATCCTTCCCAACTCCTAGTCAAATGCTTTTTCTGTCACACTAAACTTCCTTTTCCATAATGCCTTCTTCCTTCAACCTTTCATAATTTTTCAAAGTCACAATAGCTGGTCCCACCTGGACAAGGCTTCATTACCTGAGACTGCTATTAATGAGCAGAGTTTGGTGGTCAAATTCAAGTGTATTGCCCAGAATCATATATATCCCTGAAAATCAGCATTCAGGAAGTCACTGATAAGGTGCTGCAGTTGAAGCTTGTTTTTGGTGCTACCTCTTCAATGATGATTTCAGGTACTTCATTATTGTATGATATACTGAGAATGTGTTTCCCATTATTCTTACAATTTACACATGATGAGGCTATATCTTACCTTTGTAACCTCTTCCTCTTCCAAGGTAACATTCAGCCAATCTAATGACCAAATTTGTTCTAATCATTTAATAAAAGTGGACTGGGGAACACTCCTCTATTCCCTATCTAGATAGAATACAGTGGAGTTAATAGCTCCCCACATGGGGTCATAGCCTCATGATTTAGAGCCAAAAGGGACCTTAGAGATGATCTAATCCAATTTCCTTATTTTAGAGATCTTCCCTTTCTTCTCCTCACCTCCCAATATTTCCTTTCTCCTCCTCTCCTCTTCTCTCCTCTCCTCTTCTTTTTCTTCCTTTTCCCCTCTTTTTTCCTCAAATGTTGTTCAGGCACCTGCTATGGACAAGGTACTCTGTTCGATGCTGGGGACACACACACACACAAAAACATAATTTCTTCTCTCAAAGGGCTTAGTGAAAGGTTAAATGACACGGGGACATAACCATAATAATAGAAAAGAAAGCTTGGTATGTATAACAGGGGGACATCCTCAGATTTGCACTTCCTTGTAGGATATGTAGAGCATGCACAGAGATTCTGTCTGTCCCCATGCAAGTGGGAACACTTGGTCAGTCTCTGTAGGATATAGCAAGGAGGTAGCTGCAGGAATGCAAAACAATAGAGTTTCCAGCTTCCCCTTTCTGGTAAGGCAAACGGAAGCTCTAGAGTAATATGCTTGGTGCTAGTGGTCAGAAGGAATTGAGAATTTACACCAATACAAAAATAAGGGGACTTAGAAGAGTTCCCACTAAAGACATCACAGAGAGCGGTCGGGATCTGATAGATTTTTACTCTGCTGACTGGTACGGCAACGTGTCTAACTCACAAAAGAGGTGAAACAATCCTGAGGCTATGAGGGGGCTCACAAGAGCTTTGGGGAGCTTGCAAGAAGCAGCCTAGATCCGATTAGGCAAACAAACAGCAGATGGCAGTAGCAGTTCAATGAAGAGA
This sequence comes from Antechinus flavipes, assembly GCF_016432865.1. Classification (NCBI taxonomy): domain Eukaryota; kingdom Metazoa; phylum Chordata; class Mammalia; order Dasyuromorphia; family Dasyuridae; genus Antechinus; species Antechinus flavipes. The sequence goes on from NC_067403.1 coordinate 6,047,815, forward strand.
TCAGCTCATCCCGTAACAACAGCCCAGCACTTGGTACTGGCAGCTTCGGAGAGAAGTACCCCGTCTTTGGGGTCCGAGGAACCCCAGCTGAGACACACCCCGAGGAGTACGAGTTGTCTGGGCACCACGTTCCCTCCTCCAAAGGGGGTGTAGACTTAGGAATGAGAATCTAGCCTTATGTTTTATAGCTGTTATTGACTTCACTATTCAGTTTAGTTAATTGTCCTTTTTTTTGAATTAAGGTATATTCTGATTTGGTGTGGTGAAAGAAAATCATTAGAAAAAAAGTTCTTGGGTTATGGTTTTGAATAGATGCTGACCCAAAAAATAGTTGTAGTGATCCAGTAGAGTTAGGAAAAACTGAATTCAAATCCAACTTCAAACATTTACTGACTGAATGACCCTGAGCAAGTTAGTTAATCTGCATTTGCCTCAATTTTCCTCATCATTAAAATGAGGGTAAGAGAGGTACCTACCTCCCAGGGATGTTGTGAGGATCAAATATTTATGGAGTGCTTAGTGCACTTCCTTATATAAATGTTGCCTGTTGTCCTTAGTTTGAACCTGAGTATAACTTCCGTGCATGGACCATAGACCCATGGACATGAGGGCAAGCTGTCCTGCTGACCATCATCACAGTCTCTCTCATTCCATGAAAATCTCTTCTCTCTGGAAGCTCCTTCCCCCAGGTCAAAGAGAAAAAATGTAATGGCAGCTAGGAGAAGTGCAATGGAGAATGGGAGTCGGGCAGAACCCTGGGCTCTTGCTCCCTGAAAGTACCCCTTCACTTCCCCCCCCCACTTCTGATGGGCTGGTTCTTCCCAGAACCTCTAAATGAAGGAGGCCGAGGCAAACCCACTTCCATTGCTCTCCAGGCTGCGCCATGGATTTTCTCTGCCATGCCCCTGTGCTGAGTACTTTCACCTCCTGCTACTTTTCAGCCCCTCTTTATATCTTGTTTTCCCCCTTCAGAATGTAGACTTCTTGAGAACAAGGGCCATTTTTCTTTCTCTTTGTATTTGTATTCTCAGCACCTAGGACAGCGTCTGGGACATTCTAAATATTTACCCCATTATTTGTGGACTACTCAGAAAAAAAAAAAAAGTCTATTTAGGTTCCAAGAGGGGAATAATAAGTTCTAACTGAAGAAGGGAATTTACTGGAGGCTTCATGTAGGAGGGAGCATCTGAACTAAGCCTTGAACAGATGTAGAAAGGTAAAAATGGAATTGGAGATCAGAGAGAACCTTCTCCATATAGGGAATGGTAAGCACCAGTAGAACTGGGAAAGGGTCAAGGTGTGTTTCCTGGAAGAGTGAGGGGTCTGATGAAGATGGGCAAGGGAGATTGTGGGCAGTAATGTTGGAGAAGTGGAATGGAGGCAGATTGTGGTATAACTTAAACCTCAACTTAAGGAGCTTGGGCTCTATTCTGAAAACAAATACATTCTTTTTAAAACAGTGACCTTCCAGATCCAGTCCTTCCCAAGAAGGGACTCAAATAGTGGGGATTTTAGGCCAGGGAGAGAGAATAGAGATACCATGTTAGGTGGGTGAAAGTGATATTTTAAAGACAGGCAGAGCTTTATGGCTCACACTATAGTGAGAATAGCACAAATCCCAGTGCCCTTGGGAATAATGCTTCTCAGGGGAATTGGAATTATGAATGGCAGAAAGTAACACTGACTTTCTCATTATTGCTTTAAACATTTTATATTTCAAACCCAATTGTACAACATATATAAATCATCTTATTCCTTCATATCTATAACTCTCCTATAATTCAGCAACTGTAAAAATGAAAAAGTACAATGAAAAATTCAAAGAAAAAGAAAGGAAGAGCTAGAACTTGTTACAAAGTCAATTTAATCTTATTATTAGGTAATATAATCATCTTAATTAATACCCCAGTTTTTTGGTCTCTAATAAATCAGTACAATTGTCTAGTTACTTTGTCTTTTCCCACTTCGTGGGAATGCTATCAAATCTCACATGTTCTTTTTGACCTTTGTCTTTGCTGAGAAAATCACCTGTTTCTCCAGACCAGATCAGGAAAAGGGCTTATGCTGAGCATTACAACTTATACTCCTTAGCCATATGACCTTGGGCAAGGCATTGACCATTCTGTGTTTCAGTTTCTTCATTTGAATAATTGAGATAACTCCTATAATAACCATCTCTCAGGATTGTTGTGAAGCTCAAAGCAATCTATCAACACAGCTATCACAACTATTAAGTGTCCTCTCTGTGTTGGACACTACATGAAGTCATAGGATTTGAAGGCAAAAGGGAGAATCCGTTTCTTCAAAGACCTTTCATTTATACCCATCTTTGTGCATATATATGCATATGTATATTCTTATATGTGGATGTACATATACATTATACATGATAATTATGGGGAGAGTGATAGTAGTTAGGAGAATCAAGAAATTCTTCATATAAAAGGTACCATATCCCAAAGGAAAGACTATATGTGAACTACTTTGCAAACTTTAAAAATCCTCTAAAACTGTCATTTATTATTATCAATCCTACCTCACAAAGCTGTAATAAGAATTAAATCACTAAGGCTTGTGAAAGTACTAGAGAAATGTAAGTTATTATTAGTAGTGTTTCTAATGGAGTGGAACAGCTTCGGGGGCCTGGAGAGCCCAGGACTGTTTCCCTTTGGACTGGCTTCTCAGATAGCATAGAACTTATTTTGGTAGAGTTTGAAATTCATGACCTTGATGAAATCAAGGTCCACTTCCTTATGGCCAGGACAAATTTTAGTTATTAAGAGACTGTCAGAGATGCCAGTCCCCATTCTTAGGCATGGCTGAACACTGTTGGCTTCCTGGAGTCCTGCTCTGAAAGCTGGTCCAGAGTATCAGAACCATAAGAAGGGAAGGATAAATTGGGCTTTTCCCCAGGATGCTAGAACTGAGAACCGGAGAATCATACAGAAGGCACTGAATAAATGCTTATTGATTACTTTTAAATGAAATCAGTATCTAGAGCACTTAGCAACCTTAAAAGAATAATAAAAACATTAGTTGCCTTATTATTATTGCTATTTCCCTCCCAACATGTGTGTTTCTTTCTGGGGATGGGACACAATTTCCTTCCACAGCAGTCTGCAGATAGCAATCCTTGGGTCCTCTGTCAGCTTGCACTAGCTGTAGCCGTGTGCCTTCTCTTGCCTCTGAGCTGTCACCCCCAGGATCCAGTCCCCATGACACCACTTCGCTGGGGCCTGCCTTCCCACCCAACTCCTAGCAGAGGTGGAGGTTGAATTGTTTAGGGATTGGATTGTCCCCTGCTTCCAGTGAGAAAAACTTATTGGCAGACCATCTTTAGAAAAATGGAGGGCTGTTCCCTCTATTCCCAACTCAATTATTTTTACCCTAAGTGAAAGGATTTTTCCTTATATAGATGGAAGATTTTTAGTTATATGGATGGAGCCTTGCCTTGGCCTGTCTACTCATTTCTAAATCTCTTTTGATCTCCAACATCCCCCTCCCCCTCCACCCCGACCAGTTTTAAAATGCGGAGCCCTCGACTTCTATGTCTTATGCCTGTTTAATTCCCTGGGTTCTGCAATAGGTTGCACCTGAATTCCTAATTACCTGTCTCATTTTCCCATCTCTCTGCCTATAACTGAATGCCTGATTTAACATCCTTCTCTCTTTTCCTTCTCAACCCCTGAAGCTAAACATTCTGGGTCACAAGAGTACATTTTCTAGGTTTGGATAAAAGGTAAAATAGAACATAATAATTCAAAATTAATTCCCTAGAATAAGGTAATTAGAAGTGTGTTTCATAGAAAATTACTGAGATTCAAAATGAATAGTGACTAATCTACCATATAGAGAGTAGGTTTTGAAGATTTGTTTTTTATATGTATATATATTATGTATGTATGTATACACACAATGTCATTTGCCTATAGGCATTAGCTTCAGATAAGAATTATATATTCCTATTATTCCCTAAATCTGTCTTGCTGTTTCAGTCTGTGTTTATACTAAAGAAAAGTTGACTAAAAATTGATTGTATTTTAAAATGCTAGCTAGTTACTATTTCTGCAATTCATTAAATGTGAAACCTTGGGCAGTTGCTTAATTTCTTAATTTCTCATCTATCAAATAGGAACAACATTTGTCTTGTCTCCAGATGTGACATTTGGCTAATTTACTTTAGGAAAGAAGTGAGTTCCATAGTCTATGAGGGTAGGTGGATTTAAAACAACAACCAGATTTTGAGGGTATGTGTGTGAGGGCTTATTGAAGTAAGAAGGAGAGAGACAGATTGTAAGAAAAAGGAAAGCTATATTAATGAGGTGACCCAAATCTTGTCTATTGTGCTATTGTATATGATCTGATGTATTCATTGGTTGGGAAGGCAACTGGGACAGCCCCTGTGTTTATCCTTTGGTTTGGGGTGCTCATCCACTCTGCTTGGTACTCTCTGGGAACCCCAGAGAGCCAATTCTGGGATGACCCTATAATTCCGATGCAGCTGTAGGCTGTATATCTGAGTGTCAGCATTCACATCCTTCCCCTTCTCTTCCAAAGGCATGTTTGATAGAGCCCCAGAGGCAATCTACTTACTACCTCAAGTACTTCTCTTCAGGGAGAAAAACCTGATCTCTTAAACTAATTCACATTAAAATGTTAAAGGCTTAACTTGTAGTAATCACAGTGGGGAATTTGAGATTTAGGCAGGTATCCCCTTCCATTTGCTCGGGGTGTGTGTGTGTGTGTGTGTGTGTGTGTGTGTGGTATGTCCTGGGATATCATTAGGGTTTTATCCTTGTATATAATCATCTATGCCTCTCTCTGATATCTATATTTTAAAAGAAGGTTACAGGAAGGGACAAGACATACAACATTAGTGGTCACTGTGTCCCATTGGTTGAGAAAACATATTCAGGCCAGAGGGATTCTCGGCTCTGCCAAATCACAGCAAATAGACCATGAATCTCTTCCTCTATTGTAAGGATGGCCCTCTATTTTGTCTAATGTTAGAATTATTAAAGATTACTAATGCTACAGGGAGAAAGTTTAGCCACAAGAAGAGGAAACTTAGGGGTACATGATCCCTGGCTTCAATTTTTTAAAATCAGCTTTTTTTAGTTAATAAGTAGTTATTTTCTCTCACTTCCATTTTCCTCCCTTCACCTCTTCCTACCAGGTGAAAAATGGCAATCAAAAAAGGTATATGACATTCATGTTGAGCCCATCATCTTTTTATTAGAATTCTTTATCTTTATAAAATTGTGCTCGATGGTTGGGTTGATCCAAGTTTCTGAGTCTTTCAGAATTGTTCATTTTTACAATGTAGCTATTATTCGTATATATTGTTTTCCTGGCACTGCTCGCTTCACTCCACATATGTTCCTACCAATCTTCCTTGCTTTCTTTGAAACTGTCCCTTCAAGACAAGACTTTGTTTTTGTTCCCCCTTCCCTCCAGATCTTTGTCCTAGCAGCCACTTAGTCGATGCTTATTTAGTTATTAGATTGCCTTCTGAATGGAAAAGGGATTAGACTCATTCTGTTTTGCCCATGAAATAGTGAGCTAAATCTGATCTGTACAAGTTATAGATGGGCAATAAGGAAGAGCTTCCTATCAATAAAATATGGTATTTGTAGCGTTGTTGGTAGCGAGTGCCCTATCGCTGGAGGGTTTCAAGAAGGCAGACAACTACTTGCCAGGGATGTTGGAGGAGGAATTGGGGCTTCAGTTGACCTCTGAAATCCCTCCCAAAACTTCAACTCTGGAATTTGCAGTGTATTTGTTGCTCTCTAGTTTTTAAAAAGAAGGAATATTTCACCTTCAGAAACAGAGGCAGCAATCTCCTGGTGATATGTGGGTAACTTGCAGATGGTCTTATCAGTGCTCGCAGAAAGACTGATCACCTCAGCCCTCTCTCAGGGAGCCAAAAAAGGCTTTGTGTTCTGCTTAGCATTAGCTTAGCTTATTAAAATGTGATGGTTATCTTAGGACAGGGGATCAGCAGAGCTTGTCCCTCCCAGGCTCTGTGTCAGCCGGGGAGACTCATGTGCCTCTGGGACTTGGTGAACTATAAAAAGCAGCCAGAGATAAAGGTTGTTCTGAGATTAGACTAGAAGCGGGGAGGGGAAATGGGGGCTAACATCACAGCATCCTAGGAGAGAGGGGCCCCTGGCAAAAGCAAAAGTCCTTAACTGCCTACAAGAGTCCAGTTCCGATGCCTCAGCAGTTTCTAAGGGATCACTTTGATCTCTGGATCAAAAGATGCAAAATTTAGGCCAAGAAAGAATCTTAGAGGTTCCCACTTCTTTATGTACAGATGAGAAATGGAGGCTCCGAAAAATGAGGTGAGTAAGCCCACATCACAGCAGCCAAGTGGCAGACTCCAAATTTGAACCCAAAACCCTCTGAAATGTCATCAGAGAGTCAAGGGGAAGGAAAGCGCAACTGTCTTTAAAAATAGCAGAAACAAAAGGTTTGCTGCTCTCCCGATTGCCACAGAGGAGAAAAAAGATTTGGCAACACACACACACACACACACACACACACACACACACACACACACACACCCCTTCAGATCTTGTGCGTAATAAAACAGAGAACTGCGCCTCAGTGCGTAGCCCATCCCCGCCCTTTCTGAGTTTTATTGGAAGCCGGGCACTAAAGGTTTTCACCTTGGCATAATTAACTTTTTATCATTCGGATTTAGAAAAATGGAATCGTGTTAGACACAGGTCATCGTAATGAGAATTTAATGGCCGCTTGCGGGCGGGGGGGGGGGGCGTGTGGGGGCAGGGGGAGCCGCCCAGCTTGCCCCGGGACTCTGGCCGCCCTGACCCACGCAAATGGGCTCCTGGGCCCGATTCGGGGCCCTTGCAGAGCGGCCCCCGCCCCCGCCCCTCCTCTCCCTCAAACAATGCTTTTCTCTCATTTTCATATTAATTGCATCAGTTCCCCGAGATAATGCTCCCCCTGAAATGAGCAACGGGGATGAGTCACCGAAATGGGGACGTTATTCTTTTTGCTTAACCAATTTCACAGGCCCGGCACAAAGAGCTGCCTTCACCGGGCTCGGGATAATTGCTTATCATTAAGTCCAGCAGCCCCGTGAAGCACCTTTTTATTTAGTTAAGGCTCATCTCTGATGGCTGCAAATGAGTCACTTGCATATCTGAGGACCCCAGCTTGCTCGTGCTACCCGGCAACTTGCCCCCCCTTCCCAGCCAGCCGGGCTAATGTGTGCTGGTGGGCGCCCCTTGGCAAAGGCAGGGGGTTTTGGGGGGCACTCACGGAGTGGTACCCACAGGGCACCCTGCGGTGCGGCCCCCGGAGGATGCGGGGAGGAGAGCCTGGAGCCTGCCTCTTCCCGAATCCCTCCTGGGCTCGTGCGGGGATCTCTGCCCGCACCACTGCCCCCTTCCCTCTAGCCCCCTTGCTTAGCACTGGCAGCCCGGAGCTCAGGAAGTTACATTTGGGGGTTTTCATTTTCCTTTTCTCCCGTCAACTAACAAAGCAGTCATCGCTCAGGCCGGGGAGCGGAGCTCGGGGAGCGGAGCGAGGGCCCCCGAGCCCCTTCCCATTCCCAATACTTCCCTCTCCTGTTCCAGACTTGCGGGAGAGGGGGCGGGAGAAAGAGCAGGGAAGAAGTTTGAGGGCTGGGGGTGGGGAGGGAGGGCAGAGGGGCGGCAGTCATGAGCCCCAGACTGGCAAAGCCAGAAGAGTCCCCCCCCTCCCCTCAACAGCGGCTGGGGCAGCTAATCTCGTCTGGAGACCGGCCCTCAATCGCCTTTTCTTTAAGCACCGCGAATATTTGGCCCCTCCAGATAAGCGCCTGTCCCAGCACCGGCTCCCAGTGACCGGAGAGGGGCGCAGTCATGAGATCGTTCCTGTGACATCAGTCGCGTGCTTCTGGGCTTTCTCAGCTAAACGCCCCCCTTTTCTGTCCCCACCATGGAGGGATTCCCAGCCGGCCGCTTTCTTCCCTCGCAGAGCCCGGCTTACCCCCCTTGTGCCCCCAGCCTTCTCAGAGTGCAGGGATCTTCCCCGGCTCCTTCTGCTTCTCTTCCCGAAAGAAAGGGGGACTGAGAACGAGCAGCTCTCGCAGGGAGAGGTGGGTGCGCTTCACAATAACTGCTCTCTCCTCTCCATATTTTTATGTGTTTTAAAGGCGCCTCGGTGAGGGAAGTGAGGGCGATCATCGCATCCCTTTATTTCACAGCCGTGGAAATTAGGCTGGAGAGCTTTAGTTAGCGTCTCCAAGGGCAGCTGAGCAAGTCTGGTAATGGACTTTAAGCTGGCCTGCTCATGGCAGTCAGAGCGGGAACTCTGGCCCAGGAATAGGGTCCCTCTGCTTGCTCACTGCCTCTCGCCCACTGCCTCTCTACCCTCCAAGAAACGGTGTGGGAATGTTGCCGGATGATAATCTTGCATTCACAGTTAGTAAAGACTCTCCACGTCCATTAGATCCCTGGAATTTTATCATTATCTTAGGAAGTAGGTAGGGCTAAAATGATTATTCTCATGTTACAAATGAGGAAAGAAACTGAAGGTCACAGAAGCTCAGCACTTACCCATGGTCACGAGATCACAACTGGGACTATGCTACTCCTGCTTACACATGAAGAAAAGAGACCCAGAATATCTGATTTGTCCCAACATTACTACTACAGGTAATAAGTGGCCAAGTCAAGACTGGAACCCGGGTCTTCTAAGTCTTCTGACTCCATTTACAGAAGTACTTTGAGTGAGATGCACCATTTGGCTTGATCTAAAGATTTCCGACTCAGCTTCAGTGCTCTCTTCACATTAACTTGTAGAGAGATGTGAGAGTCTAGCATTTTTATGGTCCTTTAGGGCCATTTAAATCATATATTTATTAAAGGAACTTGGAGGTGCAAGGTAAGTTCATCTAGTCCACCTTATTATTTATAGATGAGCTAACTGCGGCCAGGAGGAGGTAAATGACTTGACCAGGATCACATAAACTAGATAGCAGAGCTGGGATTTGGATCTCAGCCTTGTAATTCTCTTTCCACCATACCATGTGACTTTCCTGAGATTAGACTCAAGGGAGTAATGTGGGACCATAATATTTAGAGTCAGAAGGAAGCTTAGAGATCATCTCCTTGAACATTAGGACAGAGATAGTCCCATAAATCTTACAGAGAAGTCTTTCCTAAAAACACAGTTTGATTCTTATTTCTTCTTCTTCTTTTTTTTTTGATTAAAGCTTTTTTATTTACAAAGCATATGCATGGGTAATTTTTCAACATTGACCCTTGCAAAACTTTCTGTTCCAAATTTTCCCCTCCTTTCCCCCACCCCTTCTCCTAGATGGCAGGTGGTCCAATACATGTTAAAAATGTTAAAATATATATTAAATCCAATATATGTATACATATTTATACAGTTATCTTGCTGCACAAGAAAAATCTAAAAAGAAAAGAAGACCTGAGAAGGAAAACAAAATACAAGCAAACATCAACAGAAAATGTGAAAATGCTGTTGTGGTCCACACTGTTTCCATAGGCCTCTCTCTGGGTGTAGATGGCTCTCTCCATCACTGAACAGTTGGAACTGATTCGAATCATCTCATTGTTGAAGAGAGCCATGTCCAGTTTGGTTCTGATTTGATTTCCGTGTACTAGGGCATTGGCAGAGGCATTTGCCATGGGGAAAAGTGAGAAGGAGGTGAGTCAGTCAATATTTAAGCAGCTGTTATGTGTGCAGTTCTGTGCTAGGGCCTGTGGGAGTCACCAAAAAAAAAAAAAAAAAAAAAGATAACATAAAATATACGAGGCAGAAAGGATTTTAGAGACCCTCTATTCCTCTCTTTAGTTTGCAGATGAAGAAATCAAGGTACAGGGGTTAATTCAGTTGAGTCCAACCATTTCTAGATTTTATTATGTACAAATCTCTTTCCCTGGCACTAGGAGGAAAACCACAGCTAAAACTTGCCTGGGCTGCTGAAGCTTTTCAGAATTAAGACTAAAACTAGAAATCCCTTGTCTGATGCTCTTCTAGTAGCCTGCACATAGTAGGCACTTCATACATGCTTGCTGAATCAGTGTTCCAGTATAAGAAAATGAACCAGATAGTAAACTCTGCCCTGGGGAAAGACTTTCCTAATGTATATATGGAAGACCTCTTTACCCGGTATTCAGGGAAGTGATTTCTAATGTTCTTCAGATTCCTTTAAGTCTAATCTCAGGGAGGCAACATGGTATAGTGGAAAGAGAATTAAAAGACAGAATTAAACCTCCACGCTATGCCCGTTTCTCAGTGTGACACAATCTCTTCCCTCAAGGAGCTTCTCATCTCTCCGATTTGAGGTAGGAGATAATTAAACAGCGTGGTTTCTGCAGTTACTAGCAATTCAGAAGAGATCTGGAGGTCTCACCAGATGGGCTTTAGCCAAAAGAAATGCAGATGTATAATAGCCTGCAGAGGAAAAGACTTCATGGTGATAAGGTGGCAGGAGTCAAGCATTCTAAGGACTGTCATACGGAAGAGAAATTCAAGTTCTGTTTGGTCCCAGAAGTGGAGCTGGGAACCATGGGAGAAAGGGGCTGAGAAATCCGTTTCAGCTCTATGGAAGGACAATGCTTCCTAACAAATAGAATTGTCTAAGATTAGACTGCCCCCATGGAGTTTCCCCCTAGGTTGAAGTCATCAAGGGAAGGTGAACTCTCCCTTGTGGGGGGTGGTATAGAGGATGTTCCCATTCAGTAGACATTTATTATATTATAAAATATTATAATAAAAAAATTGTACCTTATATTGTTGCAATAGACGCAAACTGTATACGTGTATGTTATACACACAGAGGCACATATGTATATGGATATACACACAAACACGCATGCAAAGACAAACATATGTATGTGTGTGTGTTTAATACATCCTCCGGTCTGAATACAGGCCATACTTTTCTGCTACATCTGACTGTTATTCATTTCAATCAATAAGCAATCAGCCAATAATCATTCATTAAGCGTTACCAGACACTGAGTTAAGCACTGAGGATTTTTTAAAAAGCCAAGACAGCTCTTGCCTTCAAGGATGTTACATTCTATGAGGGCCATGACTGTCTAGAACCCAGGATAAGAGAAATCAGAATCAAGAGAAGATGGCCCAAGAGAGGATGGCCCCGAGCACGTGCTGGCTGTCTATGCGATGCCAGTGGCCGTGCTTGGCGCTGGACGTGTGAAAGACCTGGAGGAGCGTTTTTGCCGGTGCTCAGGGTCAGAGAGGAGCTGCTACTTCAGGAACCAGGGAGACAATTTGGCTGGAACGGGGGCGGGGGGCGGGGGGGGGTAAGTAGGGGGGGTGGTTCCTGAAGAAGACCCTTTGAAACAAGCCTGGAAAAGTAGGAGGGGAGCAGATGGTGGAAGGCCCTAAATGTCAGCCTAAGAAGCTGGTATTTTATCCTAAAGACAATGGGGACCCCTGGAGGTTTTTCTGGAGGTTTTTAAGTGGGGGACGTGGTCACGCCTGTGCCTTAGAACAGTTATTTTGGTGGCTGTGTGGAGATTGCATTGGGAGCGGAAGGAATGAGAGGGAGGAAGACCAATCAGGAAGTGAGTGCAGTGGAGAGCTGAGGGTTCAAGGGGGGCAGCTTTGTAAGTGGAAAGAAGGGGACAAGAGATTGATGTTCGAGGAGAACTGATATTTAGCAACAGAGAAGTGGGGGGCCGCGTAGTGAGAGAGCAGAGTCCAGAAGGACTCCAGAATGAGTCTGGATGACTGGGTTAAGGATGGAGCCCTCGGTGGAAACACGGCAGTGTCCTGGAGCTAAGGGAAGAGAGGATCTTTATGAGAAGGGAGTGGCCCAGAGCCACAAAAACACCAGGACACTGAAGGAGGTTGAGAAGTGGGAAAGGCAGCCAGATGGAAGAGACCCTTGGGAAATGTAAAGAAGGCAGTAGAGGGGGTGCTGGGGGGGGTGCCAGAAAGAAGATCCAGGGATTGTGGGGATCCCTTCTGGCTGGGGGAAAAACAGGAAGTATTTTCTCACATATATAAAAATATAGATAGATAGATATTCATATCCATATACACATAACATACGCACATATAATGAACCATTAGCGACAAACATGTTAGTAAACAAGGAATAGACAAGAAGATTTTATATGAAACCTGAACATCTTTCAAGCACAGTTTTTCAGTGTAGTTTACATTTACACAATAGTGACAACAGCGGTCTCGTCTCTGTCCCCCTTTGAAGCTGAGGAGGAAGAGTTGGAGGGGGATGGCCAGGGATTGGACCAGAAATGACAGAGGAGCATTTTCCAAGCAGAGGGAACGGCCATCAAAGGTACAGAGGAAAGAAACTCAGGACAGGAGAGAATAGGCTGACTGCCTAGGGGCAGTTCTGGGAGGCAGGGCTGGAAAAGCTGCTTACAGCTAAATTGTGGAAAGCTTTGGGGGCTGGATGTGTTTAGGCAAGACTTAATTAGTGCATAGCGGAACCATCACCAGAGTGGAAGGTTTAAGCTCTGGCTCCGTCCCTTATATACTAAGTGACTGATTGATTTACTAAATTGCTTCTGTTATTGCTTCTGTTATTGCTTTGGGATCTTCCTTTCTTAATCTGTCAAATGATAGATTTGGATTAATCGGTCCCTACGGCAGTTCTAAGATTTTATCTTTGTGACTATTGTAATAGGGAGCTAGTGAAGGTTTTTGAGGAAAGGGGTAATAATGTATCTAATCTGCTCCTATTGTTATTTGTACCTTCACAACATCACAGTCACTCTAGAATTTATTAAGCATTTACCATATACCAGTGTTAAATGCTGGGAACATAAAGAAAGGCTCTCTTATTTCTCTGTAGTCTCCCTTATTTTATCTTCTGTGTAACTTTCCAATTTTAGTATATGGGCTGCTGAAGCAAGCGTGTCTCTTATTTTATAATGACATTGATATAAAATTATATAAAACTATATAATATGATATAAAATTATGTCTCTCTTATTTGTATCTTTCTCTTCCATCACACAACTGCTAAACTAGTGCAGGCTTTTGTCTTCTTCCTCCTAATTATCATATAGCAATAGGTTGCTAATTGATCTTCCCGATTCAAGCCTCCTCTCATTACAATCCATATCCCTACTTAGTTGCTAAAGTGATTTTCCTAAAGTGTAGGGCTGACCACATCATTCAATAAGCTCCAGGGGCTTCCCATTATCTCTAGGATCAAATATAAAGTCATCTGTTTGGCATTTTGAGCTCTTCATGACCTTATCCTTTCCCAGTCTTTAACTTTGTGCCTTTCAGCACATTCTATGTACAAGTACACCGACCTACTTGTTCCACCTCCCATAGGACCCTCTAACTCCCATCTCTGCCTTTGCACTGATTATCTATGTCCCATGTCAGGAAAGTTTTTCCCCCTTACCTTTGCCTAGTAGTTTTTTGCCCAGATCCTATCTTCTGCAGGATAACCTACCTCGTCCTACTAATAGCTAGTGTTTTTCCCTTTTAAGATTTCCTTTCATCTGAATTATATATTTTGTATATATACCTAATTATTTTCATGCTATTTCCCCCATTAAAATGTAAGCTTCTTGAAGGCAGATACATTAAAAAAATCCAAAAACCATATTTTTTTGTATACTCAGTTTTTAGCACAGTGCCTGGATCATTAAAATCCTTTTTGATTTATTGCTGATTGTGGCCTAGGAAATTACCTCAGCGATGTGAATAAGGTGAACTTGAGAAAAAGCAGAGATGGAACAAGGAGCATCCATTTAGGTCTTTCTTTTAAAGAGCCCTAAGGAGTGTACAATCTATATTCCTATATTTTACCTCTCTCGATTGTAAACTTCTCAAGGACAGTGCAATCTCTAGCTAATAAAATCCCGGTAGTGTCAAGGATGCTGCCTTACATCCAATGAACACTCAATAAATATTGATGGTGACCCATCAGGCTGCAAGATATTTGTTGAATCCCCCAGGATACATGACCCAGGGTTGGGGCGATTGTGGTATTTGCGGCCACTTGATAAATAAAAATAAATGACACCTCCAAGGAGACAGCTGTCTACAGCCAAGCATCTAAATACTTCCCAAGTAAGAATTTTGCTTCTTTTTCTGTTTTGTTGGGCATAGTAAAATAACTCTTTTTGAAGACAACAAAATATCTTAGAGCCATGCCATTTCTTTTGGACCCTTTTGGTGAGGAATAGGTTGGCTGGGGAGCCAGGAACCCGACGCTTATCTTGATTACCAACCAACCATACGTTATTAGAGTAATCATTTGCTAGCTCTTAGCCTCAGTTTCCTCACTGTAAAGAATGTGAGAGATTAAACTAGATGATTTCTAGGATCTCTTCTTAAAAGCTTACCGTAATTCTGAGGGGTAATCCTAAATTCTTCCAAACGCAAATACCTTCGATTGCAATTGAATGTTTCTGCCTGCCATGGCGAGTTCCAAGTTTTTGGTCCAAATCCTCTCTTCTCTCTGGCCTTTTCAGATTGTCCAAGGCTGGAAATAGAAAAAATGGGGTAGAAAAGGTTTTTTTTTTTTGCTGTTGCTGCTGTTTCAGGGTGGGGTGAGTTTCTCATATTCTTGTACAGCTAATTTTTTTTTTTGAGACCTGTGATTTCATTAGTGTAAGGAACATCCAGGGAGGAAACTCACTAATACAGTGAGTTTTAAGCTGATTGGTACCTGCTCAACAATTTATAATCTTGGGGAGTTGTCTGGGACACTGAGAGGTTAAATGATCTGTCTAGGGACACAGAGCCAGCACATGTTACTGTTTGAAGCTAGGGCTTTACAACCCTGCAAAATCATTTAAGTGAGATGAGGAGCGAGGGTGTGGATGGTTCACCATGTAAGGTCATCTCCACTCCTGGAAAACAAAGCTCCCACCTTGATGGGTCATGCCCCCAGCTGCAGGAACATATGATTTTATGGCAAGAAACATTTGATAAAACTTATTTTAGCATCTGGAGCCGGAAGGGACTTTGGAGAATCTTTTTTCCATCCTTTTCAAATTATGAATGAGAAATCTGGTATGAGGTCAAGTACTCTGATCACATGGGCATTTATTGGCAGAGCCAGTATTTGAACTTAGTCTTTCAAATGATAAATCCACACTGTTCCTGCAACTACCCCCTGCTGATCTCTGCGGAGGTTCTCCAGCCCCAGAACATGTTGCTGAATGTGTAAGTAGCTCTTAAGACCCTGTCATTCACAGGGAGCCTTGTGCTTGGTGACAGCTGTTTATTTTATTCTTAAGTGGTCAGAAATGAATGCTTTTGCCTGAAACCTCCTCCCTCCCCCCCTGCCGCCACTAACCTTTTATAGCGTTTATAATGACTGTGTTAAATCAAACCTCATTATAATGTAATGGGGCCTGACTGAAATATTGCAAGTATGATCCTGGAGAATTTCATAAATTATTAAACAGTAATTGAAAGTAATATGGCAGAATACCCTTTGTACCTGAGGGGAAAAACTATTGAGGGTTTTGTGCAGAAATAGATCCAAATAAAGAACACATATGAAATATTTGGAGTAGAATGAAAAGGGGAGGAATAATTGAGGGACTAAACAAATACTTTGACTTTTAGAGCCAACATCAGCCTTCTTCTTCGAAAAAGAATTCTATACTTAATCTATCAACAAAGCCAAACCTTCAAATAAATAAGCAAAATAAAAATAACAATTTCCTAAATCATATATAAAATATTTGAAATCTTCCTGTTGCTTTTAGCAAAACAGTAACGATTACTTGCTTTCCTCTATTTCCCTTGCTGATCTTCTTTTTAATTTTTTTATTAAAGCTTTTTATTTTTCAAAACATATGCGTGGATAATTTTTCAACACTGACCTTGCAAAACCTTGTGTTACAAATTCCCCCTCTTCCTCCCATCCTCTTCCCTAGATGGCATGTAATCCAATATATGTTTAACACGTTAAAAATATGTTAAATCCAATACATGTATACATACTTATACAATTATATTGCTAAACAAGAAAAATTAGATCAAATAGGAAAAAATGAGAAAAAAACAAAATACAAGCAAACAACAACAAAATGAGAGAAAATGCTATGTGGTGATCCACCCTCACTTCCCACCGCTCTCTCTGGGTGTAGATGGCTCTTTTCATCACAAGACTATTGGAATTGGCCTGAATCATCTCATTGTTGAAGAGAGCCATGTCCATCAGAATTGATCATCATATAATCTTGTTGCCCTTGACCAATGATCTCTTAGTTCTGCTCATTTCACTCAGCACCAGTTCCTGTAAATCCCTCCAGGTCTCTCTGAAATCATCCTGCTGATCGTTTCTCACAGAACAATAATATTCCATAACATTCATATACCACAATTTATTCAGCCATTCTCCAACTGATGGGCATCCACTCAGTTTCCAGTTTCTGGCCACTACAAAAAGGGCTGCCACAAACATTCTTGCACATACAGGTCCCTTTCCCTCCTTTAAGATCTCTCTGAGATGTAAGCCCAGTAGAAACACATATAGGGTGTGTATAGTTTGATAGTACTTAGGGTATAGTTCCAAATTGCTTTTCAGAATGGTAACCTTTTTCTTCTAATATGGATTTTGTTGACTTGCCCTTCCCCTACCCTTGTTCTGGCGCCTGAGGATCCAGCAGGAGCATATCTCAGAGTGGTTCCTTTGAGGGCCTTGATGCCCTTCCTCCCAGAGCTGTATGTTGACCCTCACTCCATTCCCACCTGAGGGCACGGTAACCCAGATCTCAGCTCATTGGCCCTTTTCCAAAATCAGAAGTCTGAAAGATGTCCACTTATCCAGGGTGGATGAGCAGAATACGGCCAACGATAATCTTTCCAGAAAGATGGTGCCCATTGGTCATACCATCTGCCTTGCCATTGCTCCTAAGGTCCCCTTGGGCTTCTCATCTAAAAGTATCTTTTACAGCTTGTGAAAGTCCTGTATGTGAGCTCTCCTAAAGGGGCTGACTGCCCTGAAAATAATGGGAGGTACTTGAGGACAGCAACTGCCTTAATTTTCTCCTTGTATCTCCAGGACTTAATCCAGTGCTTGGAACATTGTTAAGTGGCTGGTGAATGTCCTATTCTGTTAGAGCATTAGCTTTCCAACTAGGAGCCTCACACTCGGTGTCTCTCTTGCCAAAGAGCCACACTCTGAACTGAAAACAGACTCCTTGCAATCCTGTCTTATTGCCTCTCTGCCAAAGAGGCAAGTACAGTGGAAAGTGTTGGAGAATCAGGATTTCGAGTCTGACTTCAGTTACTTCCTGGAAGAGTCGCTTAACTTCTGCCTAAGTTTCTTCAACTGTAAAGTGGGGGTAATAAGAGCATCTACATCCCAGAGTTCTTGTGAAGATCAAATGAGGGAACAGTTGTAAAACCCTCTCCTTCCTTACCCTCCACCACTCTCTTCTCCGATCTTGTCCCCTCCCTCCCTTTCCTTCCTTTCTTCCCCTCCTTTTTCCTTCTTTTCTTCTCCTTTTCTCTCTTCCCTCCCTTTCCTCCCCTTCCTTCCCCTTCTCTTCTTCCTTTCCCTCTTCTTGCCTTTCTCCTTCCCTTCCCTTCCCCTTACAAGCTCACAACAAGGACTGGACCCACCAATTTAGGCTATGAGACAGTTTCTCTCTGAGCCAGGGCCCTTGAAGTCAAAGCTTTGTGGGTCAAGGGCATCTCCTTCTCTGGCTCTTGTAGATTTTGCTGAGCTGCTCACTGATGGGTGCTGGAGAGGCAGAGAGAGGTCGGAAGCCCGATTTAGGAAGGATCTCATTTATTCATCAGCAAAGGCTTTAGCCTGAGACCTCCGCAGTAGATCTGAGTTGTTTGTTTTTGCCTTCAGGGCCTCAGAATGGTTACAGCTCTGCTACTGTGCCTGGTCTGCTTACTTCAGCAGCTACATGGCACGGGCTTGGAGGTATGAAGCCTTCAATTAAAATCCCACCTTACATACTTCCTAGCCGTGTCACCCTGGGATAGTCACTTAAAAAAAACTCTGCCTCAGTTTCCTCAACTGTAAAAAGAGAATAAAAATACTTCCTCCCTCTCAGGATTATTGTGAGTATCAAATAGGAAATCATAAAGCCCTCAGCACAATGCCTGGCACCTAGTAGGTAAATAATAATGATGTTCCTTTCCCTCTTACCTCTCTTCTGTTTAGTTCTGAATCCTGCTGGGGAAAAAAGTCAGCCAAAATTCATTTAGGCCGGGCAGCTGGTTGGAAGTTAAAATGCAGGGATTTGTCTCCTGGCTTCAGTACTTCTGATGAGCTGCTGCCAACAGGCAGATAGTTCCAAGAGCGCAAGGCACAGCAGCAGCAGCTGCAGCCTTCAGACCCCTCAGCCCTGCATCCACATCCTGAACCTCTGCCCCATCTTCCTCTTTCTGGGGGAGAAGATGCCCTTAGCAGGGACAGCAGCCGCTGCCTCCCGGGAGCCCCAGTTCATACAAAGCTCTCACCACTAAAGGAAAGAATCCACTGGATATGGTTTTAGATCTGAAAATGATACTAAAGAATCACATGCACATCAGCTTTGCTGGATGCACCTGAGGGACCACTGGACTGGGTTGTGGCTAAAACTTCCCTAGCATCTCGTCTGCTTCTTTTAGAAGGTTTGCTCCTTAAAAGCATTACTTTTTTTCCCCCAGTGCAATCCAAAAACCATCGATGAAGCTCCTACTATGTGCACAATTTTATAACCTTTTGAATATAGTTCTAAATTATTCTATGGAATAGTTGGACCAGTTCACAACTCCACCAAGGATACATCAGTGTTCTTATTTTTCCACATCCCCTCTAGTATTTTATCATTTTCTGTTTCTGTCACATTAGCCAATTTGATGGCTAATAAGAGATAGTACTTCAGAGTTGTTTTAACTTTCAGTTATCTAATCAATTGTGATTTAGAGCAGTTTTCAAGTGACTATTGATAACTGATTTCTTCTTTGGAAAACTGCTTGTTCATATCCTTTGACCATTTAACAACTGGGGAATGGCTCTTATTTTCCATAAATTTGGCTCGGTTTCCTATATATTTGAAAAACGATGCCTTTATCCAAAAAAAAGTGCTGTAAAATTTCCCCTCAGTTTCAACTATTTTCCTTCTAGTTTGGCTGTCTTGATATAAAACCTTTTTTAATGCTATACAATCAAAACTTATCGATTTTACTTCCTATGATCTTGTGCATCTCCTTTGGTCATAAATGTTTCTCTTATCCATGGATCTGACGGGAATGTTTTTTGCACACAGCTCTAATTTACTTAATATATCACTCTTGATGTCCAAATAATCTACCCATTTTGACCTTACACCAACACATGCTGTTTGGTGAGCTGTTGATCTCTACCTAGTTTTTGCCAAACTGCTTTCCAATTTTCCTATAGCAGTTTTTGTTCAATGGTGTCTTCTCTCCTCCAAATCTTGGTTTTTTTTTTTTTTTTTTTTTTTTTTTTTGGCATTATCTAACATTCAACAACTATGGTCTCTTACTGCTGCGTATTTCACGTAACTAATCTTTTCCACTGATTTACCACTCTGATTCTTAGTCATTATGAGATTGTTTTGATGATTACCACTTTATAAGATAGTTTGAAACCTAATGCTGCTAAGCCATTTTCCTTTACATTTTAAAAATTGATTCCTTTGATATTCTTGACCTTTTGTACTTTGAGATGTTATTAGTATTATTTTTTTTGCTAGCTTTATAATGCAATTCTTTGGTTGTTTGGTTGTTTGGTTGCTATGGCACGAATAAGTAAATTAATTTAGGAAGAATTTTTATTTTTATTACATTGACTTGTCCTACCTGTGAGCAATTAATAATTCTCCAGTGATTTAGATCTATATTTATGTGAAAACAAATTCTAATATTCTGTAATTCTCTCTGAGCATCCATTTCCTCATCTGTAAAGTGCAAATAATAATGCCTGCCATGCCTAAACTATAGAATTCATATTTTACTGTAAGATTTGCAAAGTGCTTTACAAATGTTATCTCATTTTATCCTAAGACTAACTCTGACAGTTGTTGATGAGGAAAGTGTGGCAGACAGAAGTTAGATGACTTAGTCAGGGTCACACAACTAGTAAGTATCTGAGGCTGTATTTGAACTCATCTTCTTGTCTCCAAGCCCAGTGCTTTGTCTAGCTTCCTTTAGCTGCTTGAGAATAACATACACATAGCATTAGTTTGGGGAGTACTACAGCTTCACCTGAGAAAGATGGTCACTGAAAAAAGATCAGTTTGACAATCTACATGTAAAATGAGAAACGGAGGAAGAATAAGGATCGTTTGGGATGTTGGATAGCCAACCCATTTTATGTATCTTGGACAGTGGTCTGGAACTACTGGAACCACTTCAGTGGAAGAAGGAAGGCTGAATTAAATTTGGGAAATTACACATGCAAAGAAAAATGAGACAGTTCAGTCTAACCCTTGTTCTTAATGTTAAACTCAGCATTTATATTAGGTTTTGATTACAAATAAATATTTTTAAAAATCATTTTCAGAAAAAATATTTTGATTCTTTGATTTTTTTGGAGTGCTTTTGCATATATGCTTCCTTTGCTTTCAACATCTTTTTCTGCTTCTAGTTATATAATCTACAAGTATATGTAGATTATATAATTTTTCTTCTTGATATGATTTAGTATTGAATTATTTTCCTAATATTGAAGCATACTTCCATTTATAGTAGAAATCTTATTGATCAAGTGAACTATTTTGATATATTATTGCATTCTGAAGGCCATTGTTTTATTTAATATCTGAATAAAGAAACTAGTTATTCACATATGTTTTTAGTTTTATTTTTCTGCCTTATCCTTTCCAGGTTTTTAATCTATAAGATTTGAACTCAATGACTTCTGAAGTCCTTTTTAATTCTAAATTTATGATTTAATAAAATTAAGTATAATACTATCCTTAATTTCAAAAAAGTTTACACAATATGGGAATTATTTGTACTTTGAATGTTTGATAGAATTTGCTTGTGAATACATCTGATTTTTTTAAACTTATGTCTATTAATAAGTTGTTTAATTTCTTTTGAAGTATTTTTATTTGGGTTATCTATTTTTTTGCTTTTTCCATTCAGATTTTTAATATTTTTGTGAAATTTTTCATCCATTTATTTTATATTCTTTTTTTGTAGATGTATGTTTTGGTGTATACATGGTTTTTGTGTATATTTTTGCATAATATATTATGGTTTCTGATAATTTGCTTTATTTCTTTCCAGTATAGTGTGATTTTTTCTTCCTCACTTCTGATTTTTAAAATTTGATTTCCCTAATTTCTTCTACTAAATTTGCTAAAGATTTGTCAATTTTGTTTGTTTTTCCAAGAAACCAGTTCTTTATTTTAATCATTCTTTAAGTTCTGAATCAACTTCTCCTTTTATTTTAATAAGTCCTTCTTTTCTCTTTCTAATTTCTAGCTCCAAACTCACTATTTTCTTTCTATTTTCTCTTATTAATACAAATGTTTAGGGATACAAATTGCCTCTAAGCTTTGGCTGAATCTCTGTGCATTTTGCTATATGTATTTTATATAGAGAGAATCATACTGTATAGAGATACATATATGTATAACTACATCTTTACCATGATATAGTGAGTAGGACATTGGACTTGAAGTCAAAAAGGCCTGAATTTGTATTAGCCTAGGACCCTCAATAGCTATGTGATCCTGGGCAAGTCACTTAACAACTCCTTTCAGTCTCAATTTCCTCATCTATAACATGAGGGGGAGGGAAGACTTGGGTTTCTGTGGTTCCTTCTAGCTCTAAATCCCATGATACTCTGTTTTCATAGTATCATTATGCGCAATACAAAGTATCCCAAAAATCTTTGTGAAAATTTTCAGGCTCAATACTTTTAAAAACAACATACCCTGTTTAATCTTGTTTTGACAATGTATTCTTAAGCCAAGACATTATTCAAAAGGATGGCAGCATGGATGTATAATGGGAATGAACTGACTTTGCAAAGATGTGAGTTCAAGTACAAGTCACTATCTCTTTAGATCTCAATTTCTCCATTTGTAAAGTAAAAGGATGGATTACATCAGTCTTGTCAAACTGAAATAGAAACAAGGATCCACTAATCTATGGCCTCTGGGGGTTGCACAGTGACTTTGTTTTAAAATACAATATTATCTGTTTCATTGTATTTTTAATCTATTTTGTTAACTATTTACCAATTACTTTCTAATCTGGTTCCTGCCCCATTGGGACCCTGTGTTTGACATCTCTGGACTAGATAAACTTTAAGGTGCCTTTTTCTACTTCTCAATCTATAATCCCAAAAGTCAATTTTAGTTTCCATGTAGACTCATAACTTTTAAGCCTATTTTTTCTGTTATTATTAAGTATTATTTCTAAATGCAGTTGTAATTCTTATTCTTTCTTTTCCATTTGGATCATAGGAATCACAGAATAAGGCAAAGGTTACTTTGAATTATCTATGCACTTTATTGAGTCTGCAAAATGTGAATTGATGCATTCATAGCAAATTCAATTACTTCATTTGTTTTCAAGTCTGTAACTCCTTTATTGTTTATCTTTTTCTTTGGTTAATTATGATGAGTTAGTAGGCAGTTCAAATCTTCCAATGTTATTGATATCATACCTATTTTTATCTTTTAACTTTTTCTTTACAAATTAGCTTATATGATGTTACATGTATAGATGTTTAATACTGATATCTTCTCATTATCAGTGATACTTTTAAGTATATTATAATTTCTTTTAATGTTTGCTAACTTTGATAAAATTTTGTCACATATCATCATTGCCCTTCCAGATTTGTTGGCTTATGGTAGATTTTAATCTAATCCAATATATTAAATATATTCTATTTTTTGGTTTTTGCCAGTGTAAAGCTGTGTCCCTTTTCAAACTTTGGCCAATTTGCAGTTGGTAATAACGTGAGTCAAAAAATCTTTTCAGACTGTGAGTCTCATTTTTTGCTCTTGTATCTTTTCCCAGCTGCTTCATTGATATTGGAAAACACAAAGAGTTTAAGAAGTGGGAAATTCTAAATTACAGAGGGTCAAGTAGGGGGTGCCATACTGCCCAGAGTTCTGGGTCTGAAGTCATCAAGACTCATTCCCCCGAGTTCAAATTCAGCTTCAGACACTTACTAGCTGTGTGATTCTGATCCAGTCACTTAATCCCGTGAGTCTCAGTTTCCTTATCTTTAAATTAAGCTGGAGAAGGAAGTGACAAATCATCCCAATTTATTTACTAAGAAAAACCCAGATGATTTCACAAAGAGTCAGACATGACTAAAGTGACTCAAGAAAAATAACAAAAGTATAGAGCTGATCGATAATTTTTAGGTCAATAACTACTGCCTGGTTCATAACCTTATTTTTAGAGATGAACGTTTTGGAAGAGTATTATCCAGTCACTATTTATTAGGGTGAGTTCTCTGATTGAAGGCAGCAGAAATATTCATTCTAACAAACAGATAATTTGAGGAATATTAGCTTGCTTGGGATTCCCTGTTCTGAGAGAGAGAGAGAGAGAGAGAGAGAGAGAGAGAGAGAGAGAGAGAGAGAGAGAATGAATATAAGGGTACCTTCTCTTTCTCAAAGAGCACCTCAGTAGTCTAGCTGAGGAAATCAGCTGAGTTAGTGCGGAGATGCCACAATCAGCACAGCCGTGTTTGTCAGCTCAAGGTCAGTAGGAACAGCACAAATATATCAGCAGCCCTTCCACCTCAGCACCCATGAGTTACTCCTCCTCACGTGTGCCTTATTCATAGATATTTCCCACCAGTACCTCCTTGCTCACCACCACGGTAAAAGGAGAGATTTTTGTTATTTCTATTATTTCCATTTCAGTCAATGCCTTTGTGCTGAAATAATTGCTTACTCTTGCTAACAACTGAAAGATAAACAGGCTGATAGGAGTTTATGCACCACAGTCTAGAGAGTTCAGGCCTTGAACTTGGGGGAGTTAATTCAGAATCAATCAGGTACTGATAATCAATGTACATGGCAATAGCTACAACTTTAAAGGATCCATGCTGAGCCATGGAAAGCTATCGGGCCTCCATCCTAGTCAGGAGGCCTGCCATTTAGTCCTTGTTCCCATTCTTACCAGCCATGTGTCTATGAGCGAATCATTGACTCCTATTGGGCCCTGTTCCTTCTTTCTCACAATAACTCCATCATCTTTCTCACTGAGGAACGTGTCTCTTTGTGCTTCTGTCCCATGTGGAGATGGCAGGGCAGACCCTGGAACACAGGGCAGCACCTTTCCTCCCTAACTCAGTGGCTCCGTTGCGTTGTGGTGCTCACAACTTTAGCTGGGGATTCAGCTATGGAGGAAGCAATGTTTAAGGTGGGCCTTAAAGGTCTGACACATCAATATACAGAGATGTTGGGACAGGTAATCCAAGGATAGGGACAAGGATGAGCAAAGGTGTGCAAAAGATGTGTTAATGGGACACACCCAAGATGGCCAATGGAGAAAAAAGTGCTGGGCTTGAAATCAGAGAACCTGAGCTCAAATGCCTGCTTTTTCAGTGGCTCCCTGGGATTGGATCCCTACTACTAACAGGAGAAGTAATTTACCTACCTGGACTTCTTTTTCCTAAACTATAAATGAAAAGGCTGGACATGGTAGCTTGTGAGTCCCTCTTAGCTCTAAATCTGATTCTTTGGACGTGGGGAAGAATAATATAAGAGAAAGTTAGAAAAGGAGATTGGAGTCAGATTGGAGAGGATCTTGAATGACGACCTTATGAGCTTCGGTAGATCAAGGGGAACCCCATAATGCTTTTGAACAGAGTAGGGGTACAATTGTACCAGGCCAGCCAATCTGGGGATGAATGTGGGATGGGTTGGAGATGGGAAGAGACAGAGGCAAGAAGGGTGGTTAAGTGGTTATTACACAAATTCAAGAGAGATAATGGCTTTTTGGTGTGAGAGGCTTCAGTCAGGAAAGTATAAAGTGTTTACCACAGGCCATGGTAAGACCCATTTTGTTCAGGTATGAGCTGGGACGAATGTACACAAAATATTGGAATGTCCTGAGTAGCTTTTGTGCCTCACTTCATCTTGGGGAGTGACGTGGGTATTAAGGAGCCTTGATTTCAGTCTCATTATCATTTTTTCCCCTCAAATCCTTCATTCTTCATTATTCCTCACCTTGTCTCAAGGATGTGCTTCATCATGAGTATCCCAAGTGCAAAAACTGAGCCAGAGAGAGGGCTTAAGAGACATGTTGAAGGTCACTCAATGAATCAGTAGCTAGACCAAAGACTGACTTGCTTTTCTATAGACTGGGGGGGTTTCCTCCCTTTTCCTTACTTATTGACTGACAGAATTGTTAATTAACCTTTTCCATTTGGTTGTGGTAAACTTTCTTTTCTGCCTTTTTGTGCCCTATCTCACTCCTAAAGGTCATCACTAGGCCAGTCCCTGAGTTATAGTTGTTTCCCGCTAAGCTCAAATCCCCAGGGTCTTTGTTGGTTAAGGAATACTGGATCTAATTTTAAAATGATTTATAGTTCCAATTTGTGCTAATATCATTATAAATCATCAATTTACATAGACTGAAGGCCTGATTAATTCAAATGTATTCATTTATTTTGTATTAATATGCACTCAATGACTAACCTCTGTATTCATTTACACACAAGATTAAAGACGGATTATTATAGTCAAACAACTCCCTGTACAAGGAAGAGTGAGGAGAACAGAATTTTATACTGTTTGCCCTCCTGGAAAACTCCATAAACTAAAAAGTCTCTCTTCCAACCATGGGAAGAAAAATCATAGAGATCAAGAAGGTTGGTTGAGTTTAGTCACAGACTCAAGCCTATCTTAGTCTTGATTCTACCATTGTCTCTTTTTATAATTTGCCTTCTTATTGTAAAGTAGAAACAATATTATAAGATTTCCAGAGATTTCTAAGTGTCTTAAAGATAAATAAGGCTAAGCCCCTGAAGTTTATTATAATAATCGGTACATCACAGAGAAGGAGAATTGATTATGCTACAAGCTCTTTTGTGTGGGTCACTCTATCTCTCTTGTCCCATCCAACTCTATCCAAGGAGGAGATTCTGACTGTCCTTGGCGGTCAGAGAACACTTTAGGATATGGGTGGAAGAGGAGAGAACTTATCACCTGTACTAGGGACGCAGGGATATATCAACGCATAGAACAATGGGTCATGACATTTGAGATCTCTGAAGGTCCCAAAGACTGAGAAATTGAAGATCATCTCTTAGCTATAGTAGGGGATCCAATCATAAAGCACCAAACAATGATGCAGAAAGGCTGAGAGATTTCTGACTTTGGGCAGTATTGGCAATGCACTTCATTCTTCTGATGGCTCAGCCCTGGCCACCTTTTGGTGAAACACCTCTCCCTATTCTATTCAGTAAGCCTCCTGTAACAGAAGACAATGGCTTTCACATCCTTCTATTCCTTGAAAATGCTTTGTACAGCATCGGCTTTTCATTGTTCGAAGAGTATCGATTAATGAATCGACATATTATTATGTGTTATTGTTCAGTCGTTCAGTCACATCCACCTCTTCATGACCCCAAGAGCAATAGGACCTTCTGTCCTCCTGGAGTCTGTCCAAGCTCACATTCAGTGCTTCCAT
The DNA here is from genome assembly GCF_016432865.1 of Antechinus flavipes. Classification (NCBI taxonomy): domain Eukaryota; kingdom Metazoa; phylum Chordata; class Mammalia; order Dasyuromorphia; family Dasyuridae; genus Antechinus; species Antechinus flavipes. The sequence continues at coordinate 6,074,425 of NC_067403.1, forward strand.
GACACCATCTGTCCATCTTATCCTCCACCATCCTCTTCTTTTACTCTCAATCATTCCCAACATTAGGATCTTTTCTAACGAGTCCATCTTCTCGTTACCTAATGAATCCATCTTCTCATTATACAGTCAAAGCATTTAAGCTTCAGCTTTAGTATTCAACCTTCCAGTGAATAAACTAAATTAATTTAAGTATCGACTGATTTGATCTCCTTGCTGTCCAATATTATTCTCAAAAATCTTCTCTAGTACCACAATTCCAAAGCCTCAGTTCTGCAGCTTTCCTTAGAGTCCCTCTTTCACAGCCATACATGGAAAAACCATAGCTCTGACTACAGAGCTCTGCTGGCAAGGTGACGTCACTGTTTCTTCATGTGCTGCCCAGATTTGCTATAGCTTTTCTTTCAAGGAGCAAGCGTCTTTCGGTTTCTTGTCTGTTCCTGCTGTCTATAGTGACCCTCGAGTTCAAGAATATAAAATCTGACACTGCTACCATTTTTTCTTCCTTTATTTTCCAGGAAGTGATGGGACTTATAGACAAGATTTTAGTTGTTTTTCTTTTGATGTTAAACTTCAAGCCACCTTTTACACTCTCCTCCTTCACTCTCATCAAGAGCTTTCTTAATTCTTCTTTCCTTTCTGCCAGCAAGATGGCATCATCTGCATATCTGAGACCGTGGGTATTTCTCCCAGCAACCTTAATTCTGACTTTTGTTTCATCTAGTCCGGCATTCTGTTTGATAGACCCCATATATAAGTTAACTAGACAGCCTCTGTATGCAACTTTTCCAATCTTAAACCAATCAAATGGGATGGAAGAGAAAAACTCCTGGATTGGGCGTGAGAGGGCTGGAATCTAAAATCCAGTTGTGCTATGTGACCTTGGACAAAGTCAGCTAATGTGAAGCATGAAGGTTAGGCCGGATCATCTTGGGCCCCTTCCAGTAACAAATCTGTGATCCAAGCTGAAGGGAGGTTTCGGAAGAATTGTCCAAAGGCTCGGTTCTGCTCAATAGACACAAAAAAATCTGAAATAGTTTTTTCCCCCTTCAAAGAGAACCTAATTATTATTATTTTTTTTTTTACTGAGTAAGCAAAAGGACTTAGATTAGGAAATAGGAACTAATTTTTAGAGGGAGAGAATGGTAAGAGAAACATCTCCTACCACATCCCTGACAAGGGGTCAAGCAGCTTTTTCTTGAAGAGCCTTCACTACCTTCTGAGCCACTCAAACCCACTTTAGAAAAATGATCCTTCTGTTCAAACCCGATCTCCTTATAACTCCCAGCCTTTATTTCTGGTTCTGCCCTCTCAGGTCCATCATGTATCTAACTTTCATTCTTCTTTCATATGATGGCCCATAAGTAGTTGGAAACAATTATCTTGTCTTGTCTTCCTTTTCTTTTCTAGTTGAAAAGGTCCTTTACTGAAGGGCAATTAAACCTCCCTGAGAATGAAGCAACTTCTTAGCGCACCCCCCCTCCCCAGCCTTCAAGGAGGATGGCCCGGCGCCAGGAGGCCCCTCAGGCTCCCGAGTGTGCAGTGGCTGGGGCCGCCAACTTCCAGCTGAGGGCACTGTTGAACAACAGGTAGCGGTAGTCATCTTCCCGGGATGTATGTCTGGGGGGCTGACTCCTTCCCCCAGTTTCTGAACTGCTAAAGAGCTCTGAGTCCAAGACTTTAATTCTATGTATTAAACGTGATTAACAATCTGGAGGTTAGCCCCAGGGGAAAATGTGTTTCCTAGTCATTTCCCAGAGTTCCTGCCTCTCCAAAGTCCCCAGGATGGACTGACCTTCTAAGTCCTGAGCAGGGAAGGGGGAAATGCTGAAGCTTTGGCTCAAGCCTGCGGCGTCTGCCCGAGAGGACCGCAGATGGCCTCCACTCCTCCAGGGCGCTCTCCTTTTCTAGGGGCCCTCACCCCGGGCTGTGGCTGAGGGGAGAGCAGTATCTATAGCATCAGCTAACTGCCCTGGGATGGCAGAGGTGGGGAAGACAATATACAAAAGGGGGCTTAAGGCGGTGGAGTCAGTCAAGGCCAGATTTAGAATGCGGTCATGAGATCAGAGTTGATGAGCTTCAACTGGGAGGGGCATCTCATTCAATGGAGTTGAAACCAGGAAAAATAGCAGGTACAGGGCTGGATCGATGCCCACTGGTACCTGATTACTGTGAAAAGGGGCACATGTAACAGGAGGTGTGAGCATGGTGGCAAGGGTGAGAAAATAACAAGATCACAGAGCTAGGAGGGATCATAGAGGTCATAGAGTCTGAGGCTTACATTTTACTTCTGAGGAAACTGAGACCCAAAGGGCTAAAGATTGTGCAGGAGAGTCAGTATTTGAATCCAAGTTTCTTACTCCAAATCCAGTACCCTTTCTACTATCCCTGCTTCGTGGGAATAATTATATTTGTATAATTATTAAATATATGTTATTATATGTTACATTTCTATATATTTATATGTGAATTGAGAAGAAATGGGCCGCAATAACAGGAAAGCTGTAAGGGGCATCAGGCTTGGTTTCCAATACATGCTCTGCCATTAATGCACTAATTGACCTGGGCCTTTCTCAACCTCTGGCTACCACTGTAGATCAGGGTCCTATTGCCGGGGCTATTACAATAATCTCTTGGTCTATCCTCCTGCTTCCAGTTTCCCTCTTCTCTAATCCAGCCTCTACAAAATGGAAATTCTTCTGAGTGGCTGCCCATCAACTGGAGAATGGCTGAATAAATTGTGGTATATGAATATTACGGAATATTATTGTTCTGTAAGGAATGACCAGCAGGATGATTTCAGAAAGGCCTGGAGAGACTTACACAAACTGATGCTGAGTGAAATGAGCAGGACCAGGAGATCATTATATACTTCAACAAGACTATATTACGATCAATTCTGACGGACCTGGCCCTCTTCAGCAATGAGATGAACCAAATCAGTTCCAAGGGAGCAGTAATGAACTGAACCAGCTATGCCCAGCGAAAGAACTCTGGGAGATGATGAAGAACCATTACATAGAATTCCCAATCCCTCTATTTTTGTCCACCTGCATTTTTAAATTTCCTTCACGGGCTAATTGTACATTATTTCAAAGTCCAATTCTTTTTGTACAGCAAAATAACGGTTTGGACATGTATACATATATTGTATTTAATTTATACTTTAACATATTTAACATGTATTGGTCAACCTGCCATCTCGGGGGGGGGGTGGGGGGAAGGAGGGGAAAAGTTGGAACAAAAGGTTTGGCAATTGTCAATGCTGTAAAATTACCCATGCATATATCTTGTAAATAAAAAGCTATTTAAAAAACCCAAAAAGCAAAATTGAAATTCTTAAGACATGGTTCCAATCATTCTATTGCTTTCCTCAAAAAGCTCCAGTACCTTTCTATCGCCTCTAAAATAAAATACTGCTGTCTGGTGTTCAGATGCTCTGAATCTGACTCCAATCTAGCTTTCCAGGCTTCTTATATATTCTTCCACTTCAAGCCCTCTATCTTCTAGCCAGAGTCATACATATGGATGTTCCACATCTACAACAGTCCATCTTCTGTGATTTTTGTAGCATTGGCTCACTCATGCACACAGGTTATCTTGCACTCTCTTTGTCTCTGTCTCTCTGTGTCTCCATATAGATGGATGTCATCCATCTTCATCATCATCATCATCATCATCATCATCATCTTCTCTCTCTCTCTGTCTGTCTCTGTCTCTCTCTTTCTATCTCTGTCTGTCTCTCTCTTTCTCCCTCCTTCCCTCCCTCCCCCCATCCTATTTACCTTTCCTCTAAGAGAACATAAGTTCCTTGAAGTCAAGCACTATTTAATTTTGTCAGCAACTCACACAATGTCTAGCATGCACCAGGTGCTTAAAAATCCCTTTTGACTGATTCATAAAAGGAGGCAGTTGAACAAGACCACCTCAAAGGTCCTTTTATTGTTCTGTGATTTAGAAATAGAGTCTCATTTTGTCCATCTCATTCTGTGGACTAAAGGATACTCCCACAGAGTCAGAATATCCCAGAGGGAAAGTTAGTGCCATACAAACTGAATGATGAGAGTTAGAATGATGAAGAGTAAAGGGCAGACCCTAGCCAGGCAGCCATGGAAGGGAGAAGAAGGTGACCAGCAGATGTCCTTGGTGGGGACAAAGAGGAGGAGAGGGAGGCCCGGAGGTGTACAGGGTGAAAGGGCAGAAGCCAGAGAAGGTAAGATTTTGGAAACCCCACAGGGAAGAACAACACTACTTCATTGAGTCAGGGTTTAAAGGAGAAAATCTTTTCACAAAACAGCTGACATTTCTGTCTCTATATAGCTTATGAAATATTTTTCTTACCACAGCTCTGTGCAATGACTGTGATTCCTCCAAATTTGCAGATGAAGAAGAAATGGAAGTTCAGAGAACTTCAGGGACTTGCTCATAGTCACAAAACCACTAAGTTCTTGCGGCTGCTGCTTTGTGATCCCATTTGGGGTTTTCTTAGCAAAGACACCGCAGTGGTTGGCCATCTCTTTCTCCAGCCCATTTTATAGAGGAGGAAACTGAGGCAAGCAGGGTGAAGTAACCCGTCCAGGGTCGCGCGGCCAGTAAGCATCTGAGGCCAGATCTGAACCCGGAAAACGAATCTTCCTGACTCCGGGCCCATCCCCGAGCTGGCCCGACCCATTAGCCAAGCCGATTTCAGCCAAGGAGAAAACTGAAGCCTTCTGCTTGCCAGCCTTAGCCGTCATTGTATGCTCTCGCCTCTGAAATAAAGCTGGCAAACCCTGGCGCGGGTTATCTTTAGCGAGCTTTGCATCTCCTTTCCCTCCTTCTTCTCCAGGATATCCAGGCTCCGCTAATTACCCAAAGCTAGTCGGCTGTGGGCGCAAACGAGAACGTGGGCTGCTCGAAGCAGCCCGGGGCTCGGCTCCGGCCTCGGGTCCGGCTGCCGGCTCTTTCCGGCTTATTCGGCGTGATTGTCCGGCCTGTGGTTTCCCGGACCAGAACGTGAGCTCGTTGCCAGAGACCGGCTTGTTTTCGCTTCCCCGGCCTCCAGCACAGTCACTCTCACCCAATAAACGCTCCGTTACGCGGCCCCGTCTTGCCTCGCCTTTTATCCCATCACCGTGGGAGGGAGGGCTGCGCTGGGAGCCCGAGCACCTGGCTCCGAATCCTGGAGCAGCCGCTTTCCTCGTGGGCTCTTGGGCAAACCTGCCAGGGCGTCTGCTCCAGCTCCTGGAAAATGGAGAGCTCGGACCCCAGCCCTGGCTCCCGGAGCTTGCAGGGGCTCGTGGGACTTCGCAGTCCCGAGATGGGGTGAGAGCGCAGGATTGCCACGGGGAGATTCAATGAAAGCGGCAAGGACTTCGTATCCTAGGCTGAGAGTGGCCCGGTCAGCGCCCCGGGAGGCAGCGAGTGCAGGCCCCTCGCAGCCACGTGGATGGGGTGCCCTGGCCTCCAGCTGAAGCCCCTCCCTGGGGGGGAAATCTAAATCCCGGGCCGAGAAACCCCCTTCTCGGAGGATTCTGGGAAGATGGCGGAACGGTGGGAAAAGTCAAGTTCTCCAGCTTCCCCCAAAACAAACAGAATTGTGCCTCGGGGCGAACGCAGGCCCTGGGAAGACAAAATGTGTCTGGGGCAGACCCGGGTCCTCCGGGGGCTAACCCGGTGAAGTGTTAATATAATACATGATATAATATGTATATATTATATATTAACATATAATATATAATTATAATATAATACAATATAATAAATGAATAAATAAGGCCGAAGGTGTGAAGTGTAAACACAGCCCAGGAACTTTCTCCTCCCGGCCTGCGGGCAGAGTCGGGGTCCCAGGCCCGGCAGACTCGGGAACCGCCGGCCTGTGCTGCTGCGACGGGCCCTGGGAGAGAGGAAGCAGCACACCGGGAGGGCAAAAGCAGGGGGCAGGGACGCAGTGGGCACGCGCAGGAAGGGGCTGTTCTGGGTTTGGGGCTCCACGGCAGAGGGGAGAGCTGAGGCCCTGTCCCCTTCCTCCCAAGCACTACAGGTGCTTACACTAAGAACAGGCAACAGAGAAATAGAAACTTACTGTGGAATTAGGGAAGACGGGGTTTCTCTTCAGAGGAGGATAGTGAGTAAAAAAAAGCCTCTCCTCCCAAAGCCTGATGTTAAAGGGCTCCCTGCCCAGAAAGAGTTGGTAGAAGAATTAAAGAAAAGAAAAAAAGAAAAGAAAAGAAAAGAAAAGAAAAGAAACCTCCTCCTTCTTGTAGAGAAAAAGCAGGTGGGGCTTTTCCCTGGCCTGATCCTCCCCCCTCCATCAGAAGCTTGGGCCTTGGGGCTCTAAGCGAAGAGTGACAGGAGAGCCCCTTCCCGCTCTGGGGAGGACTCCCGGAGGCAGAAGGAGACTTGACACCCACACGAGCCCAACCAGAGCCCTGAGACCTCGGAACACCGTCCAGTAGCGACCGCGCTACTCGGGGAAGTGGAGAAGCCTCATTCTGCAGCTAGCTGGGGCTCTGAAGCTTTGGCGATGTCCTCCGCAGAAGAGGAAAGTCCCAAGATAATCCCCTCTTCCCGTTAGTACTGTCAGTGTCCCAGGAGAGCGTGTCCCAGGGAGCAAATGTTCCCCTGCTACTTTTCTCACTGCTCTTTCATTAAATGACTTGCCTATGAATTGTGACCTCTCAGTGGGGCTCAAGAGCCATGACTTTTAAATGGAGGAGGACGCGCAATATATTTCGGTTCTAAGCATCTTTTCTGGGGGCCCAATGAATGAGAAGGGACTAGCCAAGATATACACGGTTCAGACAAGGGAGTATTAACTACTTGGGGAATGATGAAGAGGCTAATTAGCTGTGATGGTTTCCCTTATGGTGCAATGGAAAAATAAATGCTGATGGATTTGCAATTGGGAGGTCTGGATTCAAAACCTGACTCTACCTTTGATGAGCTGTGTGACTTCGGACACATTTTCAGATGTTTGGATTTCAGTCCTTCTCTCTCTCTCTCTCTCTCTCTCTCTCTCTCTCTCTCTCTCTCTCTCTCTCTCTCTCTCCACACACACACACACACACACACACACACACACACACACACACACACAAAATAATAAGTCCAGATCAAGGCTTCTTAAACTTTTTCCATTCACAACTCTTTTTTGCCCTAGAAAATTTTACATGATCCTTGGTATAAAGATAGATAAAATAGACATAGCAATCAGACATTTACTGACAATAAATCATAATTTCACAACTCCCCCATTCAGTTATGTGATCTCCTATAGAGTCCTGATCTACAAAGAAACTCTGAGCTAGATGGCCTCTAATGCTTTTTCAGCTCTTATCTATCACCCCATACATTTAGTAAGGATCAGATAGAGGATTAAGGCAAAGGTTCTTGTTTCAAATCTAGTCTCAAGTCATTTAACTTCAGAACCTCAGAATTTTAGGGGACTTTAGGATTATCCCGTCCAATCCAAACCTCAATAACTATCTCTCTAAACCTTCCCTGACAAATGGGAATTGATTTTCTAGGGCTTAATTTTCTCATTTTTAAAAGGACACGTTACATATTAAGCAAAGTTTACTCAGGAATTTTTACCTTGGGGGGGTGTCTGTAAACATAAATGAATAATTTGTTAACTATGTTTCAATATATTGGTTTCTCTTGCAATCTTTTTGCATTTTATTTTATCCATTCAAAATCATTTTCAAAAGGGACTCATGACACAAAAAGGTTATCACCTCTTGCTCTAGAAGCAGTGGTCCTCAAAGTAGTCCAAAGAATTGTTGGGATCTCTGAAATCCTTTCAGAGGGTCTACAAATTCAAAATTTTTTTTATTTCTAATATAGTAAATATAGTAAAATAGTAAAAAAAAAATAGTAAATTTCTACTATAGTAAAATAGTAAATAAAAATATGTCTAATATAGTAAATATAGTAATAGATTTCTAATATAGTAAATTTCTAGTATAGTAAATACTAAATATAGTAATATTCTAATATAGTAAAAATATAGTAAATAGCTATAAATATAACCCATGTGAACAAAAACCCTTTGAACAGATCCTCGATAGTTTTTTTTTAAACAACATGAAGATCATGAGAACAAAAATTTGAGAACCACTGAGAGTATAAAGATGGAATAAAACCTTAAGATCTTATATGTGACTGAAAAAAGAAGGGGTTCATCATACATCGAGAATGAGGGAAAACAATTGGACTGAGAAGGTGGCTTCTTTCCTGGTACTCCTAAGATACTACAGGTCTTCTAAAGTAAATAGTCACGTCCAGAATGTTGAATGAATTGCCTGTAAGAAAACTTGGACAAATATGGCATCGGACAAGAAAATTGAGAGGAGGTTTTTGTAGGTTTTAGCAGTCTGAGGAAGTCTATAAATTGTTTCTCAGAAGGATGTTTTCATAAAATTGAAAAATATAACAAACTGCAGTGAGTGAAAATAAATCCCATCCAAGTTCATGGACCCATTGAAGCTTATCCACATGTCCCTTGGAAATCTGTGCATTTTGGATTAAGAACACCTATGCTAGAAGGTCTGTGATCTCCCCGATGAAGGCAATAATCATGCCAGCAAGAGGATGGATTGTAGAACTAGAATTAGAAGGAGCCACAGAGACCATTTAATTTGACCCCTTTATTTTATAAAAGGATATACTGAGGCTCAGGGAGTTTAAATCATCTGCGCTCTTGCGATGAGCACTAGGTTCATCAATGTTCAAATGAGATAATACCTGCAAAATCTTTAGCTCAGCGCCTGGCACACAGTAGGTGCTTAACCAATGCTCCTTCCTTTCCCTTTTCCCATCAAAATGGGTTGATTCTCCAGCATACTGGATAGTTTCATTATTCCTGAAGTCAGTGTATGGAGAGAGGACTTAAGACCAAGAAATTCAACATGGAGTTTTAATCTGGGGATCTAGTTTTACATCTAACCTTTGAGGTACTTAAAGAAGTCTCCTCTGCCCTTTGGAAACATTGCGTCAGGTCTCTGGCTGGAGCTGCCGGTTCCCATTTGAAAATATATTCAGGTAGTTAGTTAGTAACCCTTATCTACGAAACCCCTCAATGGAATATCAGTGAGTTAATCAACCACGGCCCCACTTAGATTGGCCATTTTCCTTATCCCAGGTCAGCATTTTCTGGCTTTCTGTAAATATTCTCTCACATGATGCAGGTTAATAGGCTTCCTCATGCAGAAAATTCTTGGCAACCCCTAGAAAAGTTCTCCCAAAGACTGATTGCTTCGCTGTTGCCTCAGGCCAACTGCTGATCATCATCCTCATGCAGCGTGACAAACATAACTAATGCCATCCCCCCGAGCTGGGTCTGAACCGGCCGGTCATGCACCAGTTAAAGAACAATCTGGGAGTGTTCCGTGGGGGCCGGAGGAGGAAGGACTATTTTGGGAGCTCTCTGGGCTAATTCCCTGGAATATGTGACCATGGGCGAGTCACGTGGCTTGTGTGAACCTTGCTCACCACCTCCCCTCCCTTGCAAAATGGAATGATGACATCGGTGATCCCTATTTTTCAGGACGGCTGTGGAGATTAAATGTAAATCTTAAACCATTATAGAAATGTCATTTATAAATATTATAAACATTTCTAAATATCACACAGATTTAAAACCGGAAGAGATCTCGGGTTCATCTAGTCTAATCCCCCCTCATTTTATAGATGAGGAACCTGAGGCTCATTGAGGTTAAGGCTCCAGATAGCAAATGGCAGAGCTCAGTCTTCGGACTCCCAGTCTAGTACTTTCCCCACTGGGCCATACTGTGTCTCCCCATTTTAGCTGTGTGAACTTCAGCAAGACTCATACTTAATCTTCTCTAAGGTCTCTTTTTCTGCTGATCAATTCCCTGTTCTAACAATTCAGAGTTAGGAGGAGCAGTCAAGAGGTCTGAACTCAAATCTGGCCTCCCTTTCTCCTTGGATATATGATTTGGGATGTCACTTACCCTCTTTTCCTCAGTTTCCTCAACTGTAAAAAAGGGATGATGATAGTCCCTACGTTCTAGGGCTGTTGTGAGGATCAAATTAAATGTTGGAAAATAAATTTGAAAAGCCTTTAGCCCAGTGCCTGGTACATCCAAGTGCTCTATGAAAGCTGGCTATTGTGAACATTAGTCCGTGTTCTTTGTTTTCTGATCCTGTGCTGCTCTGACAGTCTGTGCTTCCAGTGTTTTCCTCTGTTCTTTGTTCTGAGGTCCTTCCTAGACCTGCCGTTTGATGCTCTATTTCCTATGATCCTTTGGGCTTTAGAGCTTATGGTTCCATGACACGTTTAAAGCATGAGAGGAAGCGGGTCATTTGGAGCTCCCTCGAGCTAAATGGCTATCAGTAATCAACCAGAGAGAGTGTGGGATGATTTCCAGAGGCAGGTCAGACTCTGAGGCACAATGGCGGACCGAGGTCTGGGTCCGGGTGAGTTGCGTTATTATATTCGCTGTGAATAGTTGAGTGGCCATCAGCATGGAGCGCCATGCTCAATCTTGCCCGCTCCTGATTCTGAAGGGCAGAGAAAATTCTTCAAGTAGCAAAAGGAAACCAGACTGAGCATTTAGTACAGCGGCTGGAGCCATAAAAGAAAAAATTAACCAAGCCTATTAGTTTCCCAGTTTCTTTTCCCCCCATAAAACCAGCAGTCGCCAATAAAGGCCATTCTATTTCAAACAGATGAATGGTCTAGTTGTGATAAATCCACGAGGATTTTCAAAGAAAATGCTTTAAATCCAGCACATTTTCAGTAGTGATAGCGTTGCTTTTTAAAGGCTTGACAGTAGATGTTTATTAAGGTAGAAACTTTTCCAGCTTGCACGAGGGCTGGGCCTGTGGGGTTCAGGATGACTTGGGGGCTGGAAGCCAGGGGGTCTAAGGGTGGCAATCCCCTTTCATCTCAAAATGGGCTCCCGAGGGCCAATTTATCTGAGCCTTGCACTCAGCCAGTAATTCTTGGCCTTGGGGCAGATTCAGGTGAGAGAGAGTGACGTTGGAGGCAGAGAGGGCACTCCACCCCCAGCCCAGGTGGGGTGGCCTGTCCCCTACACAGGGCCCTGGGAGAGGGTACTGTGATGATGACCTGAGGGTCAAGCTGGTGGTCCCACAAGGATGTGGTAAAAAGAGAGCACGAAACCTAATTCAGCTTCAGCACCATGAAAATAGCAGAACAGTATTAACAGAGCCGCAGGACTAAGAGAGCTCAGCTTTTCTTCTCTGAAAAAGCAGTCACAAAGTGAACAGAGACCTGGAGCTAGAAATAAGAAGGCTGGTGGTCCTTCAGCACAGCTTCTCAGTGCTTTGGCTTTAAGCCTTTTTCCTAACCTTTCTGGGTTTTAGGTTTTGGGGTAAAAACAAGGGAGTTGACCTATCAATCAATATTTATTAAATACTTACAGGTACTGTAATTTTTTATTTTTATTAGTTTTTCAAATATTTGACTTAAGACACAGATTTTATTGATATCTTTTAGTTTCATATCATCTAAATTTTTCCTTTATCCTTTTCCCTACTCTTGCTAAGAGGTGCAAGACCATTCCATGTCACAAAGAATATATTTTTAAGAAAAGATGAGAAAAAATAGCACATTTTTAAAAATCTGAAACTATACGGAGTGTTTCAGAATCATGGAGCTCCTACTTCTGCAAAGGAGAGGGGGCAGGTGTCCTTCATAGCTCTGCTTGGGGCCATGCTTAATCGTTTGGGATTTTGTAACTTTAATGGACAATAGCTTTGTGGCCATGGTTTTTCTTTTTACATTTTTTTGGTACATTTTTACATTGTCTTGATTTTTAAGATCTCGTCCATCTTTAGCCCCTTTGTCTCTCCCCAACTTTGATTTTAAACCCTCCCTGCTTTTTCTTTTTCATGTTGCCTTTTCTCAATCTCTTTTTTGCTCCTTCTCTCTCCTTTCTGCTTGGTCATTGTCTTCTCCCTCAACAATGGAAACCCTCTTGAATGATTCCTCTTTCCTGGAAGGTGGTGGAGCTGTACAATTTTACCTGGCAATATAATTGCAAAATCCTTTCTGCTTTGCCATAAAATCTTCCTTGACAGAACTAGCTAATACTGGCCCTCATCTCAATTCAGTTAAACTCAACTCAACACATTTATTCAGTGTCTGTTATAGTCAAGGCAGAGGTGCCATATTGGAGACTGAAATCAGGAAGGTTCCAGGGGTAGTTCTGTGACCTTGGTCAAGTCAGTCATATAACATCTAAGCACAAATTAGATTTCAAGATTTAGGATTAGAATTCTAGGTTTCCTAAACCTAAGACCCCAATTCTTCCTCCTGAGTCACTTACCTGGCTGCTCGACATACTGTTATCCAGACTCAGTTCTGGCCGATTCAGGACGCTTTCTGTAGAAGATCGGGAGCACATTGATGCAGTTACAAGCCCTTGTTCTCCTCTCTCTCCTCTGACTCACGTGACCTTGGGATGCAGGAAATGGGAGTATCACTGACCTCAAGTTCCAGATGAAGAGAAGCAGAGGCAGAGAAAGCTGGAGGTTTCCTTTCCAGCGTGACTTAGCTGGGATGGGGTGGATCTGGGACGGAGCCCAGCTTTCCCGACTCCGCGCCTACTGTTTGCATTTGTCCGATGGCAAAGCTAAAATAAGTCGGTTACCCTACCATATGCCCAGGGGATGCTTGCCGTCCAGGAGAAAAATTAATTAAGGATAAAAAAATACACAACCAAGTTGGCACCATTAAGGGCTAACTGAATAAATGTGTGAGAACACAACTCCCAGACACACGTTTGGTGCTATGTAACTTTGCCGTTGTACCTGTCCGAAGTGGGACTACAGAGGGGTGAAACTGCTTTTGTTTATGGTTTGTGGAAGGGGACGAGAAAAGGAAAAGCCTAAATCGGGGCGTGTTGCAGGAAATATGTTGGTTATATGTTTTCTTACTTGGTCCTTGACTGGGGAGTCTATATATCTATCTTATAGTAGATGGAGTAAGTGTGTACTTCAACATGACTATCGTATAGTGGATGGAGTAAGGAACCCTTTTTGAGGGTAGAAGCAGCATCTTTTGTGGGTCCTGATTTAGAGACCCTAGAATGTAGTGGATGCTCATAAGAGAGAATCCTCAGTTTCAATTGGGCCTCAGTTTACCCAAATGTAAAGTGTTTGATAGGATGATCTCTAAGGTCTAACATTCGAATGTTTAGTGCTTTAAGTCCTTTTCCAGCTGGCATTCCATCTTCTGTGTTGTAGTATTCTTTTTAGCTTGAACCTTCTATTTCTGAATTATCGTAATAATTAGGTTGTAGGATGATGCAATAGCAAGGATTGGAAGTCATTCTAAGATCCCGGGATCCATGGTAAAAAATCCTGAGCTCCTGAATATATTCAAGGAAGGATGAAGAGGATGAACTTGTGTGGAGCAAAAAGATGATGTCTGGAGCAAAGAGTCTGTCTCAATCCCTGGAATGATACCACATCCTTAATAGAATAGGAAAGTCACTTGGCTTTTGATTTCCTAGGATTTCTTTCAGCATTAATATGAATTAATTCTCCTTTACAGGAGGAAATGAAGCAGAGTGAGTTCTATGATTAGCCCCATGGTAGAAGAGTGATTCAGGAAGATATAAAAAGCTCTAGTTCACACTCTTTGTGGCGTGCTCTACATTCGCTAAGTGCTTTGCAGTCAATTTTATTAGAGACTTATTGGCTGCTAGCCTTTATAGTGGAGAACCTTTTAGGAACACAAAAGCTAGGAGACTCAGAGCCACGCCTTGAAGAAACTTAGAATGTTTAGCCTAAAGAAGAGAAGACTTTGGGGATGGGGAGAACATGGTTCTCTTTCATCAGTTACTTGAAAGGCTTTCCCATGGAAGGGGAATTGGGCTTATTTTTATTGGCACTGGAGTACAAAATAAAATCAATGGGGTTAAGTTATGGGGAATTGGACTTATTTTTGTTGGCACCAGAGTACAAAATAAAATAAATAGGTTTAAATTATAGGGATTCAAATTTGAGTACAATGGAAGGAACAATTTCCTAACAATTTGAGTTGTTTGTAGAAACCGGAGATCTTCATATAGTCTAGATGACCAATCTTGGGACATGTAGAAATTATTCAAGCTTCAGAAAGGGCTTTGGGCTTGGTGACTTTGGAGCAGTGGTATACTGGGAAATATTTAACAAAAAAACGGAGACTATCTCCTTCCACAAAAAGGGTCATTGGGGTGGGGGGGAGTGTGCATGACCCACTTTTAAGTTTTAAGTGTAAGATTGCATTATTAACATTTTCTCCATCTCTTTTCTTAATAGCACTTACCTATTTCCTAGGTGTAAACTTTCGTGGGTGTAGATTTAACCAGAGTCAGCTTCTAAGTTTTTAATCTATCACTTTCCTAAATTCAGTGATTGGTTTGTTGCTTCATAATTTAACAAGTATTTACTATACATGCTAGACATTAGGCAGGGAAACAAGGTTCACACTACATGTAGTTCCTTTCTTTAAAATGCTTTCATTTATGACATAGAAAAAATAACAACAAAGTTCATATGGAAAAACAAAAGATCAAGAATTTCAAGGGAATTAATGAAAAAAAATCAAATGAAGGTGGCCTAGCTGTACCAGATCTAAAATTATATTGTAAAGCAGTGGTTATCAAAACCATTTGGTATTGGCTAAGAAAAATACTAGTTGATTAATGGAATAGGTTAGGTTCAAAGGACAAAACAGCCAATAACTTTAATAATCTAGTGTTTGACAAACCCAAAGACCCCAGCTTTTGGGATAAGAACTCACTGTTTGACAAAAATTGCTGGGAAAATTGGAAACTAGGATGGTAGAAACTAGGCATTGACCCACGCTTAACACGGTACACCAAGATAAGGTCAAAATGGGTTCATGATCTAGCATAAAGAATGAGATTATAAATAAATTAGAGAAACATAGGATAGTTCATCTCTCAGACCTGTGGAAGAGGAAGGAATTTATGACCAAAGAACTAAAGGTCATTACTGATCACAAAATAGAAAATTTTGGCTATATCAAATTGAAAAATTACACAGGCATGGGTTCTGTCAATAAAAAGTTATAATTATGAAAAAAATAAAATGCTTTCAGTTGAGGAAAGAAGGTGTATAAAAATTACCAATCAAGGGATTTGCTAAAATGAATAATAAGGACCATAAATTATGTAGGAGTTCAGAGAAAAGAGGGATTAGTGGGGCATGGAGTTATCAGAGAAGGCAGATAATATGAAAGGATCTGATCTGACTCTTGAAAGATCAGTAGGATGAGATCGCATCTGTAAAGTTCCTTGTAACCATTAAAATGCTATATGAATGTTAGTTATTATAGAGGTCCCTTTGACTTTATGAATGAGTTCCCCATAGAATCATGAAATTGTAAAGCTAGAAGGAACTTCATTTAGGGCAACTATTATTCAATATTCAAACTCCATGTACAATGTTCTGGTCAAAAGACCTCTACGATCAGTCAAAATAATTATAACATAAATAATTCTTTTGAAAATCTTTTTTGAGGACTTTCCCCCCTGAGTTTTGTTTTATTTTCATTTTATTATTTCTCTCTCTTCACCCACTTGAAATATATGTATACAGGGGCAGCCAGTTGGTGCAGTGGATAGAGCACAAGCCCTAAAGTCAGGATGACTTGAGTTCAAATCTGTCTCAGATACTTAATACTTCCTAGTGGGCAAGTCACTTAACTTCAACTGCCTCAGGAAAAAAAAAAAGAAATATACTTATATAATCAAGGAAAACCTATTTCTACCTTGTCTATGTCCAAAAGATGAATATCTCATTCTTCAGCTTGAATTGTCAAGAGGTGGATAGTTTAGTTCGTTTGTTATTTAGAATCATGATTGGTCATTAAGTTGATCAGAGTGATAGGTCTTTCAAAATTGTTTTGCCATTCCAATGTTGTTGTTGTAAATTGTTTTTTTTAAAACTCACTTCCCTTTGCATCAGTTTGTAAAAAAAAAATCTTCCACGGTTTCTCTGAACTCACCTCTTCAGCACTTCATATTGAATTAATAGTATTCCATGGTATTCATTTACCATAATTTGCTCAGCTATTCTCTAATTGATAGGGAAATTCAGTTCTTTTCCACAACAGATAGTTTTGTACTTATGAGACCTTTTCCTTTTTTTTGAACTCTTAACTATAAATCTAGTAGTTGTGTGACAAGTGATACAGACAGTTTAATGACTTTTGGGCCAAGTAGTTCCAAATTGCCTTTCGCAAAGGCTGGACTCTAAGACATCTTCATCAACAGTTCATCAGTATTCCTTTTCCTCCACAATCCTTCCAACATTTGTCATTTTCCTTTTTTTGGTTATTTTTTTTTTTGTCAATCTGATGAATGTGAGGTGGAACCCAAGAGTTGCTTGAATTTTTCTAATTATTATTGATTTAGAATGTTATAGTTTAGATATCTTTCTTTGGGAACTATCTTTTCATATCCTTTATTTATTTATCAATTGGAGAATAACTCTTATTTAATAAATTTTCCTCATAGCAGCCCTTCACATATTTGAAAACAATTGTCTGCTCTTTTCTTCTTCGAGATAAATAAATATTCCCAATTCTTTCATCTCAAGGTCAGAGAGAGAGAGTGACTCGTATTTGATGACACAACTGGTGTCAGGCAGGGATTTTTAAAGCATCAGAAGGACCAGACATATGTGGCATAACTGACGCAACAATTTTAAATAACTTAGTAAAAAATAACTTTCCTATAATTAACAATATCTTCTATCTGAGCAAATCCATTTTAAGCACAATTACAGGCAGATATTATAATTTTATTTTGAAATAAAAATTTTTATTCTCCTGTTTAAAATATATGCAGATAACCTAATTCGATGGACACAGCTGGGGCCTTTGAGGGTTTATTCCTAAATTTCAGTCCTTCTGTTAAATCCAGATTTTTGGCTGTAAAATCAGAGCTGTTTTCATGACTGGGGAATCTTAACTAAGGGTTTGTGAACCTGTGTTTTAAAAATTCAATTCTATTTCAATAAAATTAGTTTCCTTTGCAGTTTTCTATATTTTATTTTACATCTTAAAACCTGATTCTGAGAGGAGATCAATAGAAGCCTTCAGCAAATCTGCCAAAGGAATCTATTACCCACAAAAAAGTTCTGAGCCACAGCTTGCTAGCTTCCTTTGGTAAGCTGTTAGGGAACAGATTTAGATGCTGGAGACAATCACAGAGTTTGCTGAATATATTTTAATACTCCACTTTTCAACCCACAATCGCTTTAAATACTAATTTGCCTTTGTCTCCCTTTCGAGCTCTTTTGAATGTTTTTACTTTAGTTGTCAAATCACTGTCAAAGTTGCTTTCACTAAAATTTTCTCTTCGTTTTATTTTATGTTACTATTGCCTGAGACTCCACAGACAATGGTCATAAATCTCTCTGAAAAGAAAACAGAAGTTGTCTATTTTAATTTCGTATCAATTTTCCAGTGTTTGGAAAGCAGCGTGGGCGAATGGAAGAAAACATTCTTTTATGAGCATTTGAAATTGCTGGTGCTTTTGTTTCCTTCGAATATTGTTGTTTGTGATAATACAGGAATGCAAGGGCTTGGTTAGGAGACAGGCATAGGAGCCTCAATTTAATAATAATAATAATAATGAGAGTTAGCACTTACTTCTATTGTGCTTTAAGGTTTGTAAAGCCCTGTATACAATAACCTTGTGAGGTGGGTATTATTATTATTCCCATTTTACACGTGAGCAACAGACTCAAAGAGGTTTGAACTCAGTTCTTCCTAACTCACATAAGATTCCAACACAGATCCTATATGACTTCATTGTTTCTACTTCTAGACCTAGAAGAGACTTCAGAGATCATCTTGTGTGACTCCTTCATTTTACAGATAAGTAAACTGAGACCTGGGGATTTGCTGAAGTCTCATAGCTAGTGCTGAAATCAAGATTTGAGTATCTGGAGACGATGGGCTGCCTACCATTCAACTTCAGTTTGAGTTAGGAGTTTCTAAGGAGAGGGAACATGAACACTTTGCTTATGGATCCTGGCACATCATTTCATCTCTCAGGACTTCAGTGATCTTATCTATGAGACTAGGGATGTAGATCCCTGTTTTAACCAGTTTACAAAGATTCTATTGGGAGAAAATACAGTACTATATGACAAATCACTTTAAAACAGCTGGAATGCTCTAGACAAAGACAAAGTAATCAAGTACTTTTTTATTGTTCTTTTTACATTACCTAAATTTCAGTAGGCTTTCTCCTCTAACACCTAAAGAGCCATTCTGGATGAAAAAATATTTTTGGGAGAAAAAAAAGAGGAAAAATAAAAATCAGCATAACCAATTATTACATTGGGAAAAAAAACTGAAACCGTATGCAAGGTTCCCATCTGTGAACCTTCTACTTCAAAGTAGAGGAGAGAAGTGTCTTATCTCTTGTAAGGATCAAGCTTGTTCTTTGTGGTCCTGTGACATTTCTTTTTGCTTGTTTTGTGGTTGTTGCTCTTTCACTTCTATGTAATTACATATCACTATTAGTATCTTTGTGATCATTACGTATTATTGTCTTGGCCCTGCTTATTTAACTTTGCATCAGTTATTTTTCCATATTTATAACATTTATCACTTCTTCCCTCGCAGTAATGTTTCATATGGGGCAGCTGGGTGGGACAGTGGCTAGAGTTCTGGCTGGCATCAGTTATTTTTCTATATTTATAATACTTATCACTCCTTTCTCCCAGTGATGTTTCATATGGGGCAGCTGGGTGGTTCAGCAGATAAGAGTTCTGGGGCTGGAATCAGGAAGACTCATCTTCCTGTGGCTTCAGGACCCTTACTAGCTGTGTGATGCTGGGCGAGTCACTTCAGCCTGTCAGCCTCAGGTCCTCATTTGTGGCATGAACTGGAGAAGGGAGGGACAAACCCCTTCCTTTGCCAATAAGATCCTTAAATGGACTCACAAAGAACTGGCCTCGGGTGAAATGAATGAGCAGCAATGGTCCAGCCACTGATACGTCATAATTTGTCCAGCTATTCCCCAAGTGATGGATGTCCCCTTTGCTTATATCGTGGCCACACTTTCGTTAGGAGTAGCCATGAGTCAGCCTTGTGTGGAGCCCTTGGAGAAGGGCAAGGTCAGAAGCAGGGAAAGCAGTTAGAAGGGGATTGCAGTGGCTCAGGTGAGAGATGCTGAGTCCGAATGCACAGCTAAGTTTGTGTCTAGGTGAGTGTGGGAGAAGGGACAGACCAGAGGAGATGTGGAGGTAGGACGGGCTGGACTCGCCTCGGAGGCTCCTTTCAGCACTGGAGTCCTGATCTGTGATTGGCAATGGGGGACGAACAAAAAGGAGGAATTCAGAATGATTCTAGTTGTGGAACTGAGAAGGGAGGAGCAAGATCCTAAGGCTTCCTCCTACTTAAGCTGGACTCGTTTTCCCTCAAAAGGTATTGAAACTGCCCTTTATACTTATTGGCCCTGAAAGAAAGATGCACTTGGCTCAGATGGGAGAAAAGAGGACATTGAGCAAAGGGAGCTGAATAAGGAGGATGATTCACTTGGGACCATTTAAATCTGGCGCCTTAATATGAAAGGGGCTTAAAAGGGGAGATCTATTTTCAAAATCTTCCATTTTATTAGCAAAGAACGCATCTTCTCATTGCAGAAAACTGTAGTTCTGATGTGAGATGAGTGCACTCTCTCTCTGTCTTTGTCTCTATCTCCTCCATCTTTCACTCTGTCTTTCTTTTGCCCTATCCTGTTGTTGCTGAAAGAAAAACACAGTACTCACGGCCCCCCTTAGAAGTGTGTTTTCCCCTACTTGAACAAGCAATCCTCCCTGCCTCTCGCCATCTTTCTTTTAAGTTGAGTCCTATAGATCTGCTAATAAGAATCAGGTTTTCATTCTTTACATCTCTGCATTTGTAGAGAGAGGAGTCTCTGGAGGGGTGACTCTGATAAATTTTCTACCAACTCAACAGTGGAGAAGTTCAAACATTATGGCCTCTAGTCCTTAGAAAAAATCCAATCCCAAAGAACTGGTAGCCTCTTTCATGATTTGTATTATTAACAATCCTGTTTTTCTTTCTAGATTGCTGGTGGTGATGGTATTTTTTAAACCCTCCTTTGTCCTTCAAAAACATGTAAAA
The DNA here is from genome assembly GCF_016432865.1 of Antechinus flavipes. Taxonomy (NCBI): domain Eukaryota; kingdom Metazoa; phylum Chordata; class Mammalia; order Dasyuromorphia; family Dasyuridae; genus Antechinus; species Antechinus flavipes. The sequence continues at coordinate 6,094,553 of NC_067403.1, forward strand.
ACTGGGTGAATTTGATATATGACTCACAATTGTCAGCATGTTATTGGTATGGAATATCACTAAATTAAATTAATTTTTAAAAATCTGTCTGGATACAGAAATCCCTCTCCTGAGCTGGTCTCTTAGAATGGGCTTCTGTGAAGCAGTCGGACCTGGGAATGGTGGCCAACCCTAAAGACAGGCTGAAAGCTAAGACTGAGATTATCAAGGTAGCAATCAAAAATATTTAGGATAACATTTCAGAACCAGATTGGAAGAAGGGAAAGATGGTTGTAGACAATGGGCATTCAGCTTGATAAAGACAATTTAGTGCAACTCAGCTTCACAGAAATCCAAGTCAAGACATCATCCAAGATGTCCTCCATCTTCTTTGAAAATGAAGGCTGAACCCCGCCTCCACCATCCACAGCAGCAGCCAGCTAGTTGCCTCCACTGTCCTAGGCTCTCAGAACACAAGACAAAAAGGACCCAGTTTCTGCCCTTAAGAAGCTTCCATTTTAGTGAGCACAATAAAATGTACACAGATCAGTAAAGATAAAACATGCATATAAATTACATGCCATGTTTTTCCCTAGGGGATATTGCTAGCAGCTGTGGAGATTAAGAAGGACCTGGCAATGAATAATTAAGTATATATTTATTATTCAAGGATTGACTTAAAGGATTTGGAGATATTCATCCCCAGAATGGCCCCAAAGTGATGGGTTTTCTGGCCGGAGAGGCACAAGGCTCTTGGTGAAGAGGGAACCCGTACCAATGGATTATGGATTCTTGAAGTATTTCAGAGATATTGTCACTCTTCTGCAGCAGCATCCTTGGTCAGCACAGCTCTTGGTCTAGCGTCACAACGAGGTGCTTCTGGACTCTCCCTGAAAGCTCCCTGGCTCTCAGACCAGTCCTCTTTCTCCAGCCGCGGGATGCCTTGTAAAAGAAAACTTGAGGAAAATGAAGTTCCGGGCAGGGAAGTTTGTGGGCTTCTTTTTGGCCCACAAACTTTTCCTGATCCCACTATTTTGAGCTGCCTTATTAGTCATATTTACACATGTAGAATTACATATCCAGTTGGGGTTCCTTCACTCGTAGGCAAGATTGGGAGAAACAGCTTAAATTTTGGGTTGGCTAAAATAATGGGTTCAATCTAATTCGATGAAATGAGATGGGGGTAGATGCAAATTTTAACGTTGGTTAAAAAAATCAACTTCAGGTTACAGTTTTCTCTGTAGATGTAGGCGTAGAAATGATCTCTTGTGAATTACTGGAATATTCCTTTCTCGTTCCTCTTCTGGTCTTGTACCTGTTTCTCTCTATGGACAGCTTTTCCCTTCTCTGGCCCCTTTAGGTTTAACGCTTTCTTGATCAGATCTGAAATCCTGGCCCTTGGATGCCAAGTGTAATCATTTTTTTGCTGAATTATAAGACATAGTTCCTCATCAGAGGTACCTTTAAGTGTAGTTGGGAAGGTAACCAAATGAACATGAAAGAATTAAATAACACTAAATAGTCTACACAGGCTGAGTGAGGGATACAGGTCAAAGTGCTATTTGTATTGAGAGGAGGGATGATTGTCAGAGACTGAGATGGAAAGGGGAGGTAAGACTTCAGCTTCCTGAGAGCACAGGTGCTGGTTTGAAAACAAGCGAAGTGGAGGGGGAAGGTTTGTACACTTAACCTTTCCATGTTGTGACTTTGCCCATTGTGGTTTTGACATACCATGGATTGGTGTAAGAAATTAAATGAGAAATTTGGGGGAGTTTTGCCATAGACGTGCAAAGGCCAGCAGGAGATACAGAAAAAAAATGAGAAATTCAGAAGGGCAAAAATGTATGTATAATATTGTATAATAGCAACATATTTCATCATTTGATACCATAATAATCCAGACTTCTTTGGTAAGAAGGGAGGGACAAAAGTTTGATACAGATTTTCCAGCTTGTGGGGGCCATGTCCTGTAATCCCCACAATATGGAAGGGATAAGTGTAATTGGGAACGGGCATGATGAATACCCGGGGACAGGGAGGAATCTTGATTATTTGGAACAGAGGGATAAGAGGAGTAATGGGGACTAGGGAGAGATAAAAGCATTTTTATTGATGCTGCATTATGGACGGTGCTGTCCACTGCTAGGGTAAAGGGCTTGTTCTTAAGCACTTAACTCTGTGACCCTCAGTTTCCTAAATTGTAAAATGTTTTAGAACTGCAGCCCTCTTCACCTCTAAAAGCAATGCTATGAGAAAAGTGTATTGTGAACCTCAAAGTCCCACTATGAGCAACTGTCATAAGTATTAGAACCTCGGCCATGTTTTGTTACGACCCATCCCTAAGTAGGAGTCTCCTTTACGGCCCCCCACAAATGGCCATTTGGAGGATATCTGAAAACCTGTCAGGCGGCCACTTCTCTTTGGAAACAACTGTAATTGTTTCCTCCTCTGCTCCTTCTTCTGATTATCAGGCGGATATTCCCAAGTTCCACCAGAAACTCTTCCAAGTGCTTGGAGACAAGGGCTGTCTTCCTCTCCAGAGCCTTGGCTTTGCCACTGGGTGCCAGCTCTTTGCCACTGGGTGCCAGCTCTTTGCCACTGGGTGCCATGCTCTGCCACCGGGGCTTCTCCTGGTCGCTGGGCTCCCTGTTCGGTGCAAACTCTGGAGATAACGTTTCACTTCTTCCCCAGAACGAGGTGGAGGTGCTGGGGGACAGCTCTCCATCGATCATCCTTGGAGCCTGGGAGTAAATGCTTATTATTTTTAACTTTCATGTGTTTAACTGCCAGCAGGCGAGTGCAGCTGTCATGTACTACAGGGATTTTCTACAGGAGAAAAATTTCAAAGGAAAAACATCCAAGTTTGTATTTCCTCTTGAACTTGCTCTGATTTTTCTCTCTCAACTTTCTTATTTTTTCAACAGGTGACAAATAATAGCAATAGCTCACATGTTAGAGTTTTGAGATTTATAAAGTATTTTTGTCAGTGTGAGATGGGTAGGACAAATATTATTAACTCTATTTTATGAGACTTCCATTGATGATTTGGCCAAGATAATGCAGCACCTACTACTGCAATGATGGAGAGGTGGGACATAGAGTGTCAGGTGAGGAATAACGAGAGGATCAGTTTGAATGGATTGTAGAGTGTGGAAAGGGCAATAATATAAATATGGTTTGGCATCTGGCTGGAAAGGACTTCCGAAGTTAAAAGAGGGAAATCCTTGAGGCAATAGGGAGCCAAAAGGAGTTTAACTACCTTTCTCATCTCATAGATCATTCCCCTTCCTACCCTCTCTTTCTGTAAAATGAAAGTATTGGATTAACCGACCATAGATGGGGTCCTCCAGCCTGAAGTTCTCTGCTCCTCGCCCTCCTGAAGTTTTATGGTCCCGTAGCATGGTAGGGTAGAAAGAGCTCTTTGTAGATTGGAAAGAGCTCTCCATGAGCCAAACCTTGGCGATGAGAAGATTATAGATTTAAAACTAGAAGAGCGATCCAATCAAGAAGCACTGTTTTAGGTGCAGACTGTAGAAACACAAACAAAAAGAAATACTTTACCCTCAAGGAGTTTATATTTAGGGGGGGAAAGGAAGACAAGACATAAAAAGAAACTGAAAAGCTACGGGGGGGGGGGGGGGGGGGGAGGACATGGTGACAAAGTCTTGAGAATAAGAATGATTGGTCCGTATCTTTCCTCAAGATGGAGGATCATTAAAATTAGAAGCAATCAAATACATTTTGCAGATGAGGAAACTGAGGCTAATTGTTAAATGACTTCCTACTCTCCAGGCTTGTTGTAAAGTAAGTGCTGTATAACCCCCCTAGGGACGGGCCATTATCCTCATTGTTATTACTTTATTTCAGTCCCTGTTTCTCTACCAGAGATTTCTTTGACAAGGACTTGCTGTCTAATGAATGGGGCCGGGGGAAGCCGGCAGTCTGGAGCATGGGAGCGGGATCCTGGAGCTGCCTGTCAGAAGCAGATGTGGATCTTAAAAGGCAGGAGAGCACAAAAGCTCTGTGGACCAGGCTGCTGCCTTTGTGTATATAAATATTAGTCGGGAGGAGGGCGGAAGGGCTTTGTCAGACCTCAGAATTAAGGCTCGGGGCTTTAATTTCACCTGAGGGAGAACAATTGGGCTGTTTCTTCCAAGGAGTTTATTTGTAGTTAAGGTCCTGGAACATTGGATTCAATTAACTAACAGTTTAGAAGCCGTGGGGAATCAGACTCTACTTCTCCTTCCATTTTCTCTTACAAATTATCTCCTGGTTTCCTGCCTTCGTTTAAGTGACTTTTTTCCCTTTAAATTATTTTCTTCATCTTCAGAGAATTCTGTATTCACGGAGGGGCCAGGATTGGCACCTGTATTCCCAGGGCGCTGGTGAGGGTGATAATAGGGGAGCCTGCCTTCCACCTCTTCCTGCCAATTTATCCCCAATTCCCCCAGAAGCTGAAGCTCCTGATGAGGGAGAGCGGCCCGGAGAATTGGACGGAAGCCTAGCCCCGGGTCCTCGCTTCACAGATGGGGAGACCGAGTCCCAAGTGGACAAATGGCCGGTCCTGTAGTTCCCCTCTGGGGAGGGGCTCTGCTTTCTCGGCTAGTTTGCTGCCTCTCCAGGTTCAAGGACGGCTCTCGGTAGTTTTAAATTTCCTGGATGACTTGCTAAGCAAGACAGAACAAAAAGAATAACAAGAAGATTAAACAAATAGAGGGGATGCTGGGAAAGAGCAATATAAAACAAACGACCTAAACGAGAGCCAGTACTTTCTGAGTTGTAACTAGAATTTTATTTTTTGTGCACTGCTGGGATGGTAATCACTAGCAGGGAAGGGCGGGATTGGATGGCTGCTCAGGGAAGAAGGGGAATCTATTACCAGTTAGCTCCCTGATAATTGGGGCCCCGCTCAGTTGTTTCTATGCTAGGAAAAGACTCAAAGTGCTTAGATGCTCTAAATTTTGTGGCCTGGGGCAGACCCCATGCTGCCCTGCCCTGACCTGCTTACACAGCTAATGACCTGGAGGTCTTCATGAAAAAATCATTTTATCCTCCGAGGCTCAGGGCAAAAGAACCTGCTGGGAACCTGCTGGGAGTTTTTGAATTGGTTCCCAGGATGGTAAGCCCCAAACATCAGAAAGATTATTTTGTCAGTAGTGTGAAGAATGGATTGGAGGGGAAGTGGAGGCAGGGAATCCAGGTAAGGGGCTGTTAGAATATCAGAGATGAGGGGGCTGAATGAGCCAGGATGCAGCAGGGGGAGTGGAGAGAAAGGGATGGAGACAAGAAACGTTGTGAACCTGAAACAGAGAGGACTTGGATGCAGAGAAAAGAGAAAAGTGCCCACGATACTTTGGACCTGGCTGACTGGCTGGAAGGAAGGGGGGAGAGCTTTGCCTCCTCTGGCTTCTCTACCTCCAGCGTGCTGGATGGAGAGATCTCGCTTCTCTCTCCAGTGCATCATCATTCCGCGCACCCTGCTCCTGGGGAGCTTTATGGGACATTTCTACCCCCAGGGAGGACAAGGCTTGCTGAATGTCCGTGGCTCCTAAACCGAGGAACTGGGCCTGGAGGAGAAGCTCCATGGTCCCTGATTCTTAGGGAGAAATTTCAGACAGGGGAGAGGCGGCGAGAAGGAAGAGCTAGCTATGGGCTGCTAGGAGAGGAAGGAGAGGAAGTCGGTGCGCTTGTAGAGAAAGCAGAAGGGAGCAAAAGGAGACAGGAAAGGTGGGCAGGGACCAGGACATGAAAGGCTTTGGAAGCCATTTTGGAAAACCAATGGAGTTCATTGATAGGGGACTGACGGTCAGGACTGCATTTTAGGAATGTCCCTTTGGCAGCTGGAGGCCTGACTGGGGAGGGAAGGCTTGGGCACAGAGGCCGGCCAGGTATTGCAGTATCCAGGTCTGGGTGGTGAGCCCGCGCCTAGGAGGTGACCGTGTGGGAGGAGAGAAGGCAACCTGTTAAAGGCAGAAATGGGACAGGGCTACAGATTGATGTGGAGGATGACACTGAGGTTGTCAGCCTGGGTGACGTCTAACCTGCATTTTCAAGCCTGGAGAGCGCTAAATAAATAAAGATAATATAATAATTTCATTACCATTATTAATTACTTTTTAGTGATCTTCAGGAATAATAATATTTTGTTATATTGGTGAATGGACATCTTTGGAGAACATTTGTTTCCATTCAAACACAATGCTTAGGATATAGTAGGAGGTGATGAAAAAATTCTCATTCCTCCATTCTGATTCTTAATTAATCTGCAATGAAGTTCTTTAAACCATTCAAATTTTAAAACAATGCAGAAATCACATAAAATATGTGGATAGGAATGAAAAGATAATCTAGGGACTTTGGATTTCTCTAAATTTTATTCCTATGATGGAAGAGGCACTGAATTAAAATCATGCAGAATACCTGGCTTCGAGTCTTTCATTATAGAGTAGCTGTATAGCCTTTGTGCCCTCAATTTACTGGGTCCCAGTTATCCCATTTACAAAATGGAGAGAATAATACTTGCCCGGCAGCATGGGGCGGGACCAGATGATCTCTTGGGGGTATCTTCTAGTCATAATATAGCTATGATTATATTCTTCCAAGTGATGTCTCAGGGGCCTAATCATTCTTAGAAGCGACAAATTCTAGCCTTTATTAATTCAATTCCATAGTGCAGTTGATTGATTGATTTCCTGAGTATTTACTTATACGAATGTTCCTCCTTGCCCTAGCCCACAGAAACCATGTGTAACAAACCCATAGAATAGTTATGGAAAAGCAAACGGATCCGGTGTTTACATCTGAAAGTTGTGGCTCCCTTCATACTATGGTCCTTCCGGCCCTTAATCACTCGGGCTCTCATCCATTGGTCTAACACAGGCCACAGGCCCATGACCCAGTTGGTGATTGGATCCTGACTGAGTTGGAGGGAATGGGAATAACCATGGTTTCTGTTTTGGACAGACACCCGGGCCTTCCCCTTCTAGTCTGGATTTTTTTTTGGACTAAGCAGAAGAGGCCATTCTTTGCCTCAGTTCTAAATGGCTGATTGAGAGTTGCCAGTCTCAAGCTGAGGTCTCCCATTGCATCTGTCCAATCATTCTGAGCTACATCTTGCCACTGCACCCAGAAGGCTGGTGACCCTGCACAGCCTCCCTCCCTTAAGTCCAGCCCACTGGCACATCATGGCGACCTGGGCCACTCTGAGAAAGGACAAACCATGGTAGTCTCTCACCTCTGACTGGAAGCTTTGCTGTTAGCCCTTGAAAAGCGACTACACCCATCAGTATCCTGAAGTTTTTCAATATTGTTTTCCATTGCATTCTGGTGGTCGTCATAGAAATTGCTCTGGTTCTACTTTGCATCAATCCATAGGAACCTTCTCAGTTTCCCTCAATCTCTAATATAGTCCAAGAATATTCCATCGCATTCATATGTCTCAACTTGTTCAGCCAGTCCCTAATCAATGTCCCCGATCGTGGTGATAAAAGGTGGAAGTTCCCGGATCGTGGTGATAAAAGGTGGAAGTCCCCGATGCTTGGGAGGACATAGTTTGTTAACCTGTGATCGGTAAAGAAGCCACGGAAAATCTCTCAGTCATCCCTCTCCTTCCTCTGGCACCCGCTCAGCCAGGGCCGATTGACACACACACCATTGCCCGAACCGGAAAGGAGACCCTTCTCCCTGTTTTGAAAACGGCTTTCTGCATGTTAGCTCTGCAACCTAGGGGAGCAGCTGAGTAAGTGAGAAGAAAGATTGGGTCCCGGGGGACTTGGGGGGCCCTGGAGAGCCCCACTACCTGATGGGAACTGCTCCGGTCCGGGAGGGCGTGCTAGCAGGCTTGGCGGCAGCAGCGGGGACTTTGGAAGGGTCAGCTCGAGCTGCCCAGAGCCTTCAGAGCGACGTGTCACAGCTTTTCGTCTAGTGCTCACGTGCCCCCCAAATCCACCTTCACCGGGGTTGTGAACTGGGCTGTTGGCCGCCGAGCCCCGGAGCTGTACTGAGACGACCGACACTTGCACAGAGGGCCGTACAGGCAGCCGCGCTCTTTCCTTAGGACCTGGGACTTGGGTCCCTGTGGGCAGGGAGGCTTTGAGATCCAGCTCGGGGAGTTCCCGAGGCGGGGCAAGTCGGTGAGCCGGGCAGTGCAGCCATTTTTACAGATGGGGAAACCAATTCTCGGAGATGAAAGTGCTGCTCCCAGAAGCAGCCGGGTCTCACAGAGAGAGGCCGGACCTCCGGGGGAAGCTCCCATCCAGAGGTCCTCCAGCATCATTGCTCGGGGTCCGAGAAAATGCTTCCTCCTGAGAGACACGAGCCCTCAGACTCCCCCCAATTGCGGGGACTCCCCCCAACTCCAGGGCATATTCTTCTCCCTTCCAACGCTTCACGGCGGCTTCCTTCAGAGGCTGGCTTTTGGTCTTTTCCTTGCAGTAATTTCCTTCTTTCAGAGAAGATTTCATTCTTAGGAGGGACTAGAGAAATATTCTCCTTTCACTTTCTCCTCTGGGCGGGAGACCAACCTGATCTTGATTGCTCACTATGTACCCAGCAGCGGGCGGGCTCTGGGAAGGGAAAAGTCCAAGTCTAACCGGTCCCTGGCTCAAGGCGCTCACGTTCTACTGGGAGGGAACGCTATGCACACGGACACATGAGTACAGTGTATGTTTATGGAAATATGGACCGTGGGGTATATGAAATAGAAATTGTATAACATAAAATAACATGTATACAGGCATTTCCCACCCATGCACAGATACACATACAGAACACATTTTTTGGTGTAATGACACAGGGTCACATGGGTCTCCCCTTTGCAGGTTAGGGGAACCTGGGGATGCCCTTTCAGAAGAGTGTTGTGGGCTAGGTTCACAACTGGAGGCAGCGTTGTATTTCAGATGGAGACCAGTGCGAATGAAACTGTGTTTTTCCCCATCCGAGTTCCCAGGACTCCCTCCAACCCCAAACGCTTTGCTGACCCATTGGACGAAGGGCATCCCTGGTTCCCGCCTTGTCCCAGAGGCAAGAGAAGGGCCTTGAAGCAGACTCCTGGGCCATGACATGTCCGTGGCAGAAATGCTTGGACAGCATTCCTTCTTTTTATTATTATTATTTTTATAGCTTTTTATTGACAAACATATGCATGGGTAATTTTTCAGCACTGACCCTTGCAAAACCTTCTGTTCCAACTCTTCCCCTCCTTCTACATGGCAGGTAGACCGATACATGTTAAATATATTAGATACAACATATGTATATATATTTATACAGCAATCTTGTACAGCGTTCCTTCTGCTCGGCCCTGCTCAACCACTCCTGCCCGATTGTTGGAAATGAGATGGTCAGTTTTCTGTTGTTCCTGTTGGTAGCTCTTATGATCAGCCGTGACTGTTGAGTTTTCCCATCTCTTTTCGTGACAGAAATGCTTGCTGGCTCAGCGGTCTTGATTGGCAATTAGCAGGTTCCTATCAGGTCTTGATGCAAATAGGAGATGCCCTCAGCGGTTCCCTGTGAGAGGATGTGAAACAGAAATCCGCTTGCTGGCAAAGGTTTGATCTAATTAAATCTGATCCCCCACTTCTCCTCTTCCACTGATAGATTTCTGACGCCGTCCTGCTGTTTCTTTGGCTCCAGGGTTCTTTTAGCCTCTCTCAACTTTAGTTTTCTTAAACGGGATAATAAAAATAACAACAACAAAAATAAAAATTGCTTATGCTACCTACTTTCTGGGTCGCCCAAGAAAAGTTCTTTGTAAATCAGAAGAGAGTTTATGAATTTCAGCTGTCATCAGTATTACAGCCCCCTGGGAGTAAGCAGCATAAGAGGCCCATCTATTAATTACAGAAGAAAAAGCGACAGCTACAGAAAAAAAGGGTCCACTGACTTGCTGGGCTCGTCTAAGTCATTGGATCCCATTGGCTTTTGGTTCATAGAATCTCCCAGTTGGAAAAGATCACAGGGGCCATTTAATCTGAATTCTATTTGAGTAGGAACCTCTTCTCTAATAGCCCTGGCAAGGTCATCCAGGGCCTATTTCCAGCATCCCTCTGGCCTTGGCTACTTCTTGGCTCCAGGATTCTTTTTCTTCTGCTATGGTACTTCTTAAGATAAGATGTTTGCTGAAATAAAGAGGCCAGTCTCTTAGAAAGAAGCTCAATGAACCAAAGTTAAGTCGGTAAATGATAAAGACCCTCAACTCCTTTGGTTGCCTTTTTCCTGCTCTGTTCAAGTAATGTCTTTGACATAAACTAGCTATGTGAATCTGGGCAAGGAAGGCCCATGACCTTTCCATGTCCCAGGCAACTTTCTAAGTCTAGAAATTAGAAGCTGCTCATCTGCATTGGGATGATTTCCTCATTGGAAATACCCTATTCTACTAAGCATTCTAGGTCCAAAATCTAGTCCCAAAAGTGGCACAAAAGGGAGGGATTGCACCTGGCATTTCATGGGATGGAATAGGTCCTTTGGAGATGAGAAACTTCTTCTATCAATGCAAGTTAGCACGTTCTCTGTGACTCATAGTTTTAGAAGACAGCTTAGAGCCTGGAGACTGGGTGGCTCGAGGAGTAGGGACCAAGAGCTATTTCCTGCTGAGATCATCTCTCTGGCCCCAGGGTGGAAGAGAATGTGGAGGAAAAGGGACGTGGGGAGGGAAGCCGAGGTGATCACATAGTGAGAACAGGGAATGACAGAGTTGCCCAGCCTGTGGACCGCAGTGGTATCCATGGAATATTAGGAGACCTTGAATACGTTCAGTTGTAGGTGGTCCATGGAGCACTAGGGGAGGAGTGAGAAGGGCACGGGGCAGAAAGCGGGGGTAAGTTGTGCCCTCTACACCTATCCTGTGTGTTAAAAAATCATCCTGTACAAATGCTGCATCTCCCAGTATTTGTGGCAGTGACCGTGAGCTCCTTGGGAGTGAGACCTGCTTCATTTTATCTTCACAGCCTCTGCACTTGAGAGGGTGAGCAATCTGTCTGCCCAGAGTATGTGGAACTGTAGCGTGACATCCTCTCCAAGACAATTGCCCTTTATTCCTTATGTGCTTTAATATTAACTTAATATGAAATTTTTAATATTCTTAATAGTGCTGGGCAAGTTACCCTGAGGCTCGAGCTTGTTCATCTATAAGATGAAAGGACAGCCGAGGTCGGCTCTGAATCTGAGAGAGATTCTGCCTCTGTAGCTCCTTCTGGACCGGGCTCCTTCAGGCAGTTTGGAAACTGAGAACGGCTCAGGGTCAGATGGGCAATGGAAAGGATGAGTGAGGGGGTGACAAACGCTGTGGAGAGAGCCGGCTAAAGCACATTCTACTGGACTGAGGGGGTGTGCGTGGCCAATACAAGCCAAGAAAGAGTCCCTCTCCTCAAAGAGATTATATTCTAATGCATCACACAAAAGAGATGGGGAAGTAAGATTGGGCAGGGGCAAGATGGCAACGTCTGCAGAGTAATAATGCAGCCGGGAGAATCCTGGATCTCCTGGGATTTAATGAACCGGTCCTCTCTGGGAAGGAGCCCCTAAGAACTGGAGGGGACTGAAAAAGGGGAGGCATCTCCAGGCTGAGAAGGCTGCTGCTCAAGAGAGTCAGGAAAGAGATCACTGCTTACCTGGGCTTCTGGAGCAATAAATAGGAAAAGGAAGGAGGAAAACGACTGCTTTTTAATGTCAAAAATCTTCATCGGCAGAGGTTTTGAAAATTGTGACTTTTGTATTAAAAGCTCCAGAAAAGTTTCTTTCATTTTAATTAACCATACGTTGTGTGTGAGTTTTCCTTAAATTTGCAACGGAATGGGGAAGTGTGTTTTTCACACTTTGGAAGTGTGGAAGTTTGGAGCTGGGGAGCCTTGAACTTGATGAGTGAATTTGGCAACTTACTGAGCCCCATGCACCTCTGTTCCTCTGTGCAAAAAAAATGAAAGATTTGGACTATAGGATCTTTAAGTTTCCTTCTAGCTTTGACATTCTGGGTTCTAGGTTTTAAAGCTCCTTCCAGATGTGACATTCCCTGTTCTAAGGTTCTTTCTGACACTGACTTTCTATGGTCTAGGATTCTGCTCCTTATTTCCTTTGCTCGTATTTTCCCTTGGATAAGGCAGAGACCAGAGGCGGAGGGTTTTGCCGGCCCACTGCTCTAACAAATTGTCCTGCGGTTATTAATAAAAGTCCTTGAGGAGTTTCTCACCATCACCAGATTTCTCCTGCTTACTGTAGCACTGTAGGAAGACTGGACTTGGAGGTCATCCATTTTAGTGACATTCTACTTAATGATATTCACACCAGAGGTTCCTGAAATGTTTTATACTCAATTATGTAAGAGCTTAAAAATAATTCTGGTGAGAAAGGAAACATAATGTCACGGGAAGCATGCCGGACATTGGGAAATCTGTGATATTCAAAGAAATCAGCTGTAGAGCTATAGCATTTGGGGCCCTTAGAAGCTGGGCATAGTTTTGCATTTTTTATCGGAAAGGGCGTATCAAGGGATAAGGTTAATTCCAAAATCCAGCTTTGCAAGGACATGTACTTTGCTCTTTGCTTTTCTGTCTCTGTCCACCACAGTGCTTGGTATTCAACAGAGTAGGTGCTAAAAAATAAATGGAATTGAGTAATAAATAGCTCACAGGGCTATTGTGAGGAAAATACAAACCCAAAGCAGAAAGCACGGCATGAAATGAATAGTAGACAGTGGTTAGATAGAAGTGAAACAGTTTGGAAGGGAAAAAAACCAAGCCAGACTAATATAATATGGTAACAGGGAGGAGGAGAGAGACCATTCTGTTTGCATAAGAACTTTTTCTTTTAAAATTGAAGGAAAAACCCCAAACCATCTTGGATTTCCTCTGTTCCCTAGCCCTTTATATTTCCAAATACAGCAAATATGATAATTTTATGACCAAACCAACTTCCACATGGCTCTGTTTTATGTTTCCAGACGAACACTGCTCTACATCTCTGTGGGGCACGAAAACCCAAAGTAAGTCTTGCACGCATTTTATTTTGTCTCCACCATTCCCCGAGGGGCTTTTGAAATGATTCAGCACAGTGGCTTGAATCTGTAAGTCCCTACTTTGTCATGAATTTGCTCTGTGACTTTGGGAAACTTCCTTAGAAATCACTTTGCTCATCTGTGAATAAAATGAGATGTTTGAACTAGACTGGCTTTAGAGTTCTTCCCAGGTTCAACATTCTGTGTCTGGGTTCCTTCCAGTTCTGTTATTCTACGTTCTAAAGTTCCTTTAGGTGCCAACATTCTTTCCCTGCTCTGACATTTTAGGTTTTCAGCTTCTTTCCAGCTGTATTCCCCTTCCCTGCTACATTCTAATACTGGTTTCTATGAACTTAATTTTAAACATATTTTGATTTCCTTTGTAATCTTTTGTGTTTTGTTTTGTGCATTCTAAAGCTTCATTCTGAGGAGTGTCGAGGCTTTAACAGAGACTGCAGAGTGAGTCACACACAAAAATAATCCTTGTTCCAGACTGTGTTCTAGATTCTCAGGTCCCCTCCAGCTGTAATGTTCTATGAATGGAGGTCCCCATCAGTTCTGGGATTTTGTGAAAACTAATATATGATCATCCCCAAAGATAATACACAGAGACAACCTCCTCACCTACAAACAGGAGGCTCCTTTGGGCTCCCCCCTCCCCAATAGCCCAGATGGGTTTTTGCTGTTCCATTTTCTATCTTCTTGACTGAAAGAGGCAACATAGGGTGACATATGAACACTGACCTGGCTCTACTATTTGCTAGCTGAGTGTCTTTGGGCAAAGCACTTAATCTCTCTGGGCCTCAATTTTTGTATCTACAAAATGGGAGTAATGATCCTTGCCTTCCTTCCCCTGGATTTGTTTCAAGGATCATCTGAGTCCAAATCTGGCTTCAGATACTTTCTATGTTTCTGAGCAAGTCACTTAACCCTGTGTACCTCAGTTTCCTCATCTTAAATGAGAAGAAAATGCAAATGACTTCAGTCTTTTTGTCAAGAAAACTCGAAATGTGGTCATGGTGATCAGGATACTGTTGAAAGTGATTGAATGACAACAAAACTACAAAAAAGCATGAGGTTACTATTAGCAACAATCTGTGGTTGCAAGATGGTCTTTAGGATGAATGACTCAGTTTGTGGAGTGGAATGGAACAAAGTTAACTAGCGGATGCAGGGTGCAGACTCCCTGTGACTTTGGTCTCATTAGCCCACTCTCCAGCCAGTCATCCAACCACAAAAGAAGGTAGGTCAGATGTGAGCCTGAAGTGTCATACCACCTCCAGATGCTGGCAAGAGCCACCCTGGGCAATCTTTCCTTGATTTGGTTTGAGGGGGAGGAGGTGGTTCGAAGGGGAGAGCTTCTCACTTTGGGGTCTCAGAGGGCACACAATGTGATTTATTTGGAGGTTCAAAGAAGAAGAACAAAGAGAGTATTTATAAAGCTCTTTGATTTCTTAAGGAGAAATCGGACAATTTGATCTAAGCTAGTATTGCAGTGGTAACTTTGCCTTCTATAAAAAGACCACGGATCAGACTTTAACAGGGGATTAATCAGATGGCATTTGGGGCTATTACTTTTATTCCTTGAAAAACCAACGCTTCAAGACTCTATGATTTTGTGGGTGTAGAGGGTTCCCTTTCCTAATGTAGATCGCAGTCTCTCCATGCCTTAGTAAAGGGTCAAGTTTGAAAACAGAAGAAAACAACATGATTCCTCATGTGGTGGCCAGTCTTTGGCAATGACCGCTATGGAGTTAGTGAGCTTGGTTCTTGCGCAGCAGGCAAAATAAAGCCCCGTGCTTTGCATACAGTAGGAGCTTAATCAGATTTGTTTGTTTTGCACTGTTATGTTAGCCACAGGCTTGAAGGGCTTCCAGCTCTAGGTGAGGAGGACTGGCCACAACTTGCCTACACTGGCAAAGGCTTTGAAAACCTACCTCTCATCCTCGTCATGATGAGGCATTGGAGGGTGGAAGAAGATTCAAGAATGAGGGAAGAGAAAGATTGAGAAGAGAGGGATACACACACACACACACACACACACACACACACACATATACATATATATGTGTATATATATATATATGTATATATATATATATATATATTATATATATATATATATATATATATATATATAAAATCTAGAGAGAGAGAGAGAGAGAAAGAGAGAGAAGAAGGAGAAGGAAGAGGAGAAAGATGGAGAACAGATTGACACGGATGCCAAGAAATTTAAATGTTCCTGGATTTGGACATTCCCAAGAGAAGGTATATTATTAAAAGAGAACTGAAATTAGATAAAAGGATTGGTTAGGTTTTGCAAATCCATCTCGGGACCTCTCTATTTTCCCTTAACTCACTCCCCAGTAACAGTGGTACGTCTCTTTTTAGACAGCTGGACTTTGAAGGCCATAGGTCTTTTGCCGCGGAGTTTTGATGTGCGTTGGTGGAGGCGGCGGTGGGGAGCACGTGGCTGATCCCGGATGGTTATAGTGATGCAGGAGCCCGAAGCATCCTGGGCCTTAGAGCTCAGCAATCTCCTCTAGTAAAACCCTTTCATTTGCTAGATGAAAACCCTAAGGCTCTCCGAGAGAGGAGAGGCAGGGTCCGATCCTGAGGGAACCTAGCGTTCTTTCTAGTTCATCGTAAGATCTCAGAACCAGAAGGATCACCAAGCAATGACCCGATGCAGCCCCTGTATTTAGGCAAGTGAAGTTTGATAAATCCCTATTGTAGATATGAGGAGCCTGAAGGCCAGAGAAGTCAAATGATTTGCCTAAACATCAAACAGGCGAATGAATACGTGTAGAACTTACGTTCTTGGTCCAAATGCTGGCTGTCATATTTCCCCTCAAATTTGGTAGCAATAAAAAGCATGGCCTGTAATGGTGCATGTTTCTGACAGATCAGGAAGAAAAAGAGACGAACGAAGGAAAAAAGAGGAAAATGTTTTGAAATGTAAATAAAGCCCTTCCCAGAAATCATTCATTACTTTTCTTATGGTTATTTTTCTCACTTTTAGTGCCTGTGTGTGTGTGTGCGCGCGCGCATAGAGAATAAGTAAATATAATTTATTTTTCTCCCCTTTCAAAGAGATCTCGTTTCAGGAGGAGCGTTATACTGGGGGCCGCCTGCAGTCAGAGCCATCCTCCAGCTTCCTCGTTCCAGCCACTGCCAGGAAATATCGTTCCCCTCCTTTTTGTCCATTGTTCTTTCTCTCTCTTCCTCCGGCGTCAGCAGCCGAGCTAGCGTTGGGCTATAAACTTTCCTGGGTAATAGAATGTAAATGCATAAATCACAACAGCCTCCACCGGGCTGCCCGCAGTAATAAGCACTCCGAGAGGCGCCTCAGACCGGCAGCGGCGCTGAGATTACACAAACAGTTGCCCATAGACAACATGGCATAATGAATAAATGAACTCCTGAATTATTTATTTCTTCAGGAGTTTATTTTATCTCCGCTATCCTGCAAGGCTTAGAAATGATCCCGGCTGAGAGCTTCAAGAGGCTGCATCCCAAATTAAAACAATTGTATTAATGCCTTATGCGGGGGTGCAGGATGATGGGGAGAGTGCCTCCTCCTCCTCCCCCAGGACCGCTGGAGCACGTGCTCCCACTTGCCACTGGCTGCCTGCGCGTCCCGGGCGTCGGG
The DNA here is from genome assembly GCF_016432865.1 of Antechinus flavipes. NCBI lineage: Eukaryota > Metazoa > Chordata > Mammalia > Dasyuromorphia > Dasyuridae > Antechinus > Antechinus flavipes. Next base: position 6,111,172 of record NC_067403.1, read on the forward strand.
AGCCGCGGCACAGCCCGGGGAAGGCCGGGGACCAAATGCACTTGAATATAAGTGAGATGGACAGGAGCAGAACTAATCCTTCCCGGGCCTGGGAGCCGGCATGTGGCAGACACCTTTGCCTTCCCTCTCCTGGGTCTCAGCATTTTCTGTGAAATCTGAGGACAAACATCTGCTGGGGGAGGAATCGCTACGTTCTCGGGATGGGCTGTGAGGGATTTCAAATGACCACATCAGGTCCCTTTAAGTTCACCCCAAAGGAGTTCCTCGGGGAGGCAACTCCATGTGCAGGGTTGAAGTCAGGATATTATGAGATTGGGGGATATTATGAGCTGTGGGATAAACGGGCGAGTCACTTTCTCTTTAGGACCCTCAGTTTCCCCCTTGCAAATTGGGGGTGATATATTGCTTTCCTCATAGGGTTGCTAGAGAGAAAATCTTCCGAGGGCCTTTTCCCCACCGGTCAGGTAGGGGAGGTAGGGAACTGGGCTTCTTCCCGACCATCAGAGCTGCTGAGTAACTGAGTGCAGAACTCTGTGAGGACAGGATGAGAAACTCCTTTGTCTTCTCTTCTCATTTTAGCAGAAAGATGGACCCTGAGTTTACTGTGCTATTATTCCTTGTTATTCCAAAGGAATGAAATTCAACTAGCACGTATTAAATGCCTCCTTGGTACACACTGTGCTAATCATGGCAATACAGAGAGAAAAACAAAACAAGTCCTGTCTTCAAAGAGCTAACGTTGACCTTGAAGGGTGGAGTGAGGGAAATCTTCATACAGATCGGAAAGCCCGAAGAATAAAATCAATACAGTTTCATTATTACTGGGATCTCTTGTGGGATGGGCAATAAGCAGCACTTTGAAGGGGGCTTGGGATTCTCCAAGGTGGAGGTGGGGAAGTGACTCGTCCAGTTCTGATCATGTTGAGTCTGAGATGTTGTTAGACCCCCAGCTGCCAGAGATCCAGAAGGCGGCTGGTGATATGGAACTAAGACCTCCACTTTCCAGGGAGTTGTATCTATTTGTGAGCATTTCTGAGTAATCAAGAGCCTGGTTCCAAAGGTTTTGAAGAGCCAAATGCATTTCCTCACAGGTCCAATGTTAGACGTTTTGCCTGAGGAGACAATGCTGTGTGGTAGAAGGAGTCCTAGAATTCTAGTCCTGAGGATTGGGTTCTAGACTTAACTCTTCCAAGCCACTGAATATTTTTAGATTCAGTTTCTGCATCTGTAAGAAATGGGAGTAATGATGTTTGCACTATCCACCTATCAGGGTTGCTGTGGAAAAAAAGGCTTCAAGACTGTAGAATATATTGAAATGCTTTAAGTATCCATGATTTATCCTCCAAACCTTAGGGGAAGATCTTTCATGAGAAACTAGAACCCTAAAATTGATTACTTTGGGCTGGCTTCATGACCGTTTTTCTGGGAATGACTGGGCTGGCCCTCGCATGGCAGACATACCAGCCGGTGCCCAGTTTGTCCTTAAAGACTTTTCAGCTCGGTAGAACATTGCAGTTTGTGGTATTATCTCCCAGACTGAAGAAGCCCATGGCAACCTCTGGACCGCCCTGAGAAAGCAAAGGAGCAGACTTTTGCAGAGGAAAGCACTATGCAAATGTGACTAAGAGTTCACATTCATAAAGGGATTTCTATTCACAAAGCATTTTCCATGTATTAATTCACTTGAGCCTCTCAAAAACCCTGGGAGGTAGGGGTTTCGTTCCCAAGCTAGCGCACAAAAGCCCATTTAAATGCACAAAATGGGGGAGACTTAATACATAATATTAAAAAGAGCAGAGGAAAGCTTCTGGCATATTGGAGAGATTCTGCATGAAGGATTTGGGGAAGAACATTGGCAAAAATTACCCAGGCTGAAAAAGTTGAAATGGACTGGGATATGGAATGGCAGAGAGAGTCGCACCTACAAATGAGATCACGTTTCTATTAAAGCGTCGGCAGGTGGGCAAAACACTTGTAATGAAAATTAGGAAAAGAAAGGTATATAAAATATAATGCCATTTGCTGTGGATTATAAATCTGTCCTTGATCTATGGGTGCCTGATTCAGAAGTCAGTCCTGTCTTCCCCCTTTCTCCTCCTCTTTATAAAGGTAGTTGTTTTTTGTTTTTTGTTTTTTTTTTTCTTTTTTTTTGGAAGCAGCCACAGATAATTTGAATAAGTGAACCCAGCTGCCCCAGGGGAATAGATGTGGGAGGGGCAGGGTAGGGGGCTGTGATAGAAAATACTTCCTCTGTAGCTCTGGCCCAGCTGACAATGCTAATGGGAATAGGAAATGTATATTGTCTGGGAAGTGGGAGAGGGAATGAAAAAGAATCACTATGAACCTAATTAGAACTGAGCCTGCTTGTGAACAATGTGGGGATCATGTGCAAAAGAAGGTTGAAGAATAAGGGAGCTATGAACGTCCCTAGAGGTTCTTCCCAGGTTGCCCGGGGATTAGTTGTTCACCAAAGAAAGGAAATGAATTCTTCTATTGTAGAATACTACAACTCTATGAGAGTTTGTTTGGTTCTGGTGATGAAGCAATGCTTTGTGGGTAGAGGGACAACAGAGGACACTTCCAGTTTGGAGAAGCACAAGCTGGCTCCTTCCAGCCCTACCTCCCTGGGGCCGTACTGTAAGTCCTGGGACTGACTGCCTGGACAGAGGGGGACAAGCCCCTCGAGGGGCTTGTTGGGTGGGATTATATTTTCTTCTGGTGGACACTGATTCAAGTCTTATTTGTTTCTTTTAGCTACTAAATAAAATAGTTTATATTTTGAGCCTTGTGATTCTGTGTGCTTGTAAGGGCACCTGGTGGCTCTCCTGGGAGAGTGTCAGATACTGAAATTCAAAGATGGCTTGGATAGGGCAACACATGAAAGAAGTTAGAACTCCACAGAGAATATCCAGATCCTATATATGACAAGGGAACTTGTATGTATAAGTGAGGGTTATGCTATTAACTGTCGTACACAGAAAAACTGTAACATTGAATGAGAAATCCCTTTAATATAGTTTGATCCTTAGTCCTTGAAAAATTAAATAAGACCTTTTTGGAATGTTTCTGAAAAGGTTTCCCAGGACTTCAGTGACTGGTGATGCTTCTGTCTAATTTCTGTTCAAAACTGAACTGCTTTGAAGTGAGTAGGGAAGTATAACAAGGACTATTTGTAGGTATGAGGCTTAAAGAGAAAGTGTAGTGGAGCTCACTGGTTTGGAAGACCTTGACTTTTTAACCAGACCCATCATTACTGGGTGTTTGATGTGGGCCAATTCATCTCTTCTCTCTGGACCTCAATTTTTCTCTTCAGGAAACTGAAGAGGTTGGGGTTGATATTCTGTAATGTTGACCCAGAACATCTGTAAAAGCTCCCATCAAATCTAGGTTTATAATCCTGTGAACTGAGTCTTTTTATTAGTCACGTCAGATATTGCTATATTCTTCTATTTATATAGAATATATGCTTCTATTTTTTCAATTAAAATTAATTTATATTTTAAATAATATTAAGAACTACATAGCATTTGAAGGTTTACAAAGATTTTTACTCACAAAATCCTACTTAGTGGGTAGTAGTACTTATTTTGGAAAATAGATTTTTATTGATATTTTATTTTTGTATCACTTAATAGGTCCTTGCAGAGTCATTTCTTATAGCAAAGTTGAAAAAAGAAGAAAAAAGTTCAGCCAAACCAAACAACATATCAGAAAAAAAAACTGGATGTTCTGTTCAATCTTTCACACCAATGGATCCTCCATGTCTGTAAAGGAGTTCATAGCTTTTTTTTTTTTCCTAGAGCCAATCTAGATCATTATAATTTCATAATATTAAATTTTGATTGTTTGTTGTTCTTTCTATTTACGTTGTTATCATTGTATATATTGTTTTCCTGGCTCTGTTTACTTTGCATTGGTTTGTATGTCTTCCTATGCATCTTTGAATTTATCAAATAATTGTTTCTTATAGTAAAATAATAATCCAATACATTTACATATATATTTACATAAACACACACACATATAGTTTATTTAGACTTTCCCCAGTTTAGGAGCCTCATTTTCTCTATTGCTTTGGTATCAGGAAGATTACATCTCAATTTTAGCATAATTTTTGTCCTTCAAATGTTGTTACTACTATATAAATTGTTCTACTGGTTATTTTATGTCATTCTTATTTCTTAACAAAAATCTTAACAGTTTTTTCCCAAACCATCCATTTCATTATTTTTTATGATACAATTATTTACCAAAATTATGGCAGGATTTGGACCCAGCTCTCCTGATGACAAATGTACTGCCCTTTCCACTGCACAATGGCTGATCAGGCTCTTTGGTTCACCCATACCTAATGAATGGGGGATGGAAGGACTTAAAATATAGAAGGCATGTGTGTTGCCCAGGTGGATTATGCACATTTCCATATGGATATGTCTAAACATAGCTTTCGGGAAGACTTTAATTCACGAGAGCCATACTGAATTCTATTGAATCATTTGAATTCTATTGATCTGCTTTCCCTTGCCCATGTTGCTAGTCTTGGGGAAATGGTTTTTAGCTTCAAAATGATTCCACTGTCACTAATCTTTAAAGAGGAAGGGGAGCCACATGCTAATATCCAGAGCCTTTACCCCTTCTCACCAATGCTTAGTTACACAAAGTTCATCACAAATAGTGAGTAAATACATTCATGCAAAAATATCAGATGTTATATGGATTAGAATACACCAGAAAATCCAGAGTGAATGAGCCCTCCCATTAGGAGCAAGATAGAGCGACCAAAAGAGAATTCTGGATCTCACCCAAAGGGAAATTTCCCAAAGTCCCTAAAGAGACAAGCTAGAAATTGGAGAGATGTTGAAGGTCTATCTTTTTTTCCCCCCACTCAGTAACTATATATTTATTTTCTCAAAGCAGTAAATAACATCTCTTATGTACAAAGCTCTTGTGCCAGCTCTGTCCCTAATTCAGGAATGTATTAAATTACTCCTTTCTCCACTAATGAAGTCAAGCAAATATTCTAGTCTTGAGCCCAAGGTTATGAGTGTGTAATAATCTCATTATGCATGTGTGTGTTTCACAGTGAATTCGAGAGTAGATGCGAAGAAATCTAATTATCATACTAATTTCATGCTGGAGGTAGTACGAGGTAGTGGGTAGAGAGGTGCCCTTAGAACTGACTTCTGTCTCTGACACATGTGTAACCCTATGGCTCTTTTTTGGGACTCGTCCCCCTGGGGTACTTGGTATATTTGAAATGAGACCCTGAGAGCTGACAAGGAACCAATATTTGGTATTGCTGAACCTAGCTCTCTAATCCCAGCCTCATGCTTGTTTTGCCTTATAATTTACACGGCATACACACACCCACACACACACACTCTATCTCTCACAGTCTTAGGACAACCCTGCGAGGTAAGCAGCCGTATAAGGTTCTTTTTGTTAACTAAGGTAAGATGACATCCCCAAGGTCCCATGATTAGTAAAACTAGAACCCTAGGTTTCTGAATTTATGAATTAATGGAGTGGAACTGTTACTTTATTATGATCATTGTATATATTATTTTCCCGGAACAGTTCATTTCACTTTGTATCAGTTGATATAAATCTTCCCAAGGTCCTCGGATTTTTTTCACACATACAGAATAAATATGAAGAAAATATAAAAGTCTAGAGTGTTTAATACAAGGTAGAGAAGGAGGGCACTAGTTCTTGGAGGTTAGGATCTGGAAAGACTTGGGGCAGTGTTTGAGCTGCGAGGCTTAAAGGGAAAGAGGGATTCTGTGGGACAGAAGTGAGGAAGGAAGGCATTCCAAGCTTGGGCTCCGGCCGGTGCCCAGGAACGGAGGTGGGAGGAGTGTGAGTACAGAGATAATGTCAGGTTGGCTCCATCACTGGGTGTGTGGAGAAAGAGTATAGTTCAGGGAGGCTGGAGGGTTAATCTGGGACCAGATTATGAAGGGCTTTAAAGCTAAACAGAGGCTTTATCCCAGAGACAAGAGGGATCCACTCGAGTTTGTCTGGGCGGGACATGGCAGATCTGTACTCACATACTGCAGTGTGTTCAGCCATTCCCTCACTGATGGGAACACTCAGTGTGTTTCCATTCCTTTCAGTGTTTTCAGTGTCTTTCAGGCCATACAAGTGGAAGAGATTAGAACAAGCTGGGCCTTGGCCCTCTCAGGGACAAATTCCATGCTGGTGGCGACTCATGAATCCAATAAAGGATTCAAACATCGCAGTGACTCCATCATTTCCAAAAAGAGGCAGTGGGACAAATCTGGATGCCTATTTTAATCCCGCAGAACGTCAATCTTTAATTGTCACCTGCTGGAAACAGCAGCAACAATAACAATCATAAGAACAAACAGCTCCCAAAATAAAATCTCCAAATTTAAAAATAAACAAAATTAACATTTTTCATTTCTCTACCAAAAAAAAAAAAAAAACACAACATAATACGGTCTTATTAAGGGCACAGAACTTGGAATCAGGGATGTAATGACCTTAGATTCCTTCTTTGTGAAATCGGGTTAAACCACATTTGTACCGCCCCAGCCAACAGGATTGTGGTGAAGACAGTGCTCGTAGAAATGGGATTAAAAATAAGCTTCAGAGTAGCCGCACAGAGTAGTGGGTGATGGCCTGACTGCCTTGCCCCATTCATCTGTGGCTCAGGCAATATCTCTTACTACATGTGAGATCACAGCCAAGTTGCCCCCCAGGACTCTGCTCTGTCACATGAGGATACCAGTATTTGCAAAGACCTTCATAGGGTCATTATGTACTCCATAAGCCCAGACAGAAACTCACGTTATAATGAGAAAGGAGAAAAGGCTGCTCCAGAGAAGTGCTTCAAGTAGGTCAGGGAAAGAAGCACTGGGATGGAAATCGGTTGCTTCAAAGACTTAACGTTCCAGTGATTCTGTGATTGAGCCTTAGAACTGGGGAGGTCCAAGCTCAGCCTCGGACTCTCAGGAGTCCTGGACAGATCATCTAATTTCTTTCAGTCTGCTTCCTCTTCTATATGGTGATGATGATAGCACCACCTCACAGGCTCCAAGGAGAACGTATGTAGGGGACTTTGCTATTATTATTCCTTAATATTTACAATGTTTGTAGTGGGTAACCCTTGGTTGAGCCTCGCTAAGCAGAGAGACTCCTCACCAATGGACTGGCCAGTTGGCGATGAACTCTGGCCCTGGGAAAAAGTGAAATTAAGAGGAAGTTTTGGGTGTGGGAATGACCCTGGATTCCCCAGGACGTGCCCATGGTGCAAGCTCTAGCAGGTTCCCTGAAGGTGAAAAACTAGAAGTGCAAGGATGGACTGCAGACCTCCTGCCAGGTGACCAGACCAACATGTCAAACCGTCATTAGACAGATCACCAACGAGGGGGGTTTTTGGCCATGGTAACACATGAAGCTATGGAGGCAGAAGGAGAGCCGTGGGAGCAAAACACGACTGATCTGAAGGCTTAGAACAGTATGGACCCCCTTTCCTATTATATTGAGGACATGATGTTGGTTTGTGTGTGTCTGACTCATTGTGACCCCACTGGGAGTTTTCTTATTAGAGATACTGGAATAGTTTGCCATTTCCTCTTCCAGCTTATTTTACAGATGAGGAAACTGAGGCAAACAAAGGTAAATGATTTTTCCCAGGGTCATGCAGCTAGGACTTGTCTGAGGCTGGATTTGGACTCAAGAAGAGTCATACTGATTCCTTAAACATGAAACAAACTATTTTTGCTTTTGAGGCCCTTTACAACCTAACTGCCTTGTATAATTTAGCTCATGTGAATTTGTACTATACTAGACATATCCTTCCCCATCTTGAGCTGGCCAGCTGACATTCCAGGAATGAATTCCCCATTCATCTCTTCCTCTTGGAGACCTTACACAAGGTAGTGTGGCTCAGGCAATATCGCTTTTTGGATACCAGCAACTCCAATTTTACCTCCTACTGATATTGTGTGCATTTTGTATAAGTTCTCTGGAGTCGGCAACCTTTCATTTTTATCTTTCTATTTCCCGCATCTAACAAAACACCTGGCACATAGGAGGGGCCTAATAAATTCTTATTGTTTGATTAATGACAGAGGTAGACATAGGGAAAATAGAAAAGAGCCATATTATTTCAGGCTAGTGATACAAAGAATATTTTGCGTTGATGGGTCCCTGCGGGCTCTCTTTAGGTCACAGCGCTTGTGTGGTCGGTCTGCCAGCAGATAAGATTTACTTCCATTTAAAATTATTTGTACCCTGTTATGGGGCAGATTTATAAGAACTCCATTCCTTCAAGGTTTATAAAATGTTTTCCTCCCAACTTTGGAAGAGACAATGCGGTTAAGATTCTCTCCAGCTACCAATAAGAAAACTGTTGCCCAAGTTCACAAATACACTGAATTTTCCATTATCTTAATTCCTCCAACCAACTCTGTCTTGTGTCATAAAATGAGACCCAGGATTATGGCTGAGAGGGACCTGAGAGGTCTAGTCCAACCGTCTCATTTTAGAGCCTGCAGACATTTAATTAAATTGTATGAATTGGAAATCACTATAGAAAAAAGGCACTAATGTTGTGAAGGATTTGGAAAGACTTCTTGAAGAAGGTGAATATTAGCTGAGTCTTGAAGGAAGCTAGGAAGTAGAAATGGGGGGAGAGGGAATTCTAGGATAGCCAATGATGGGAAGAGAACAATCATGGAGTCGGGAGATGGAACATGATGGAAGGAACAGCAAGATGGCTGGATGCAGACTGTGAGGATGGAAGTAAGGCATATGGAGAATGAATACTTAAGAAGCATCTAAGGTAAGGAAGGCTTTAAAAGCCAAAAAGGATGTTCTTCTCGCCCAGGAAGAAGTAGGAGTCATTGGAGTTTGTTGAATAGAAGCCTGATATGGGTGGGCCTCCCTCCAGGAAGATTACTTGATAGCTGAGTAGAAAATGGATTGGAGCAGGGGGAGACGGGAGTTAGGGGAACTAATCACCAGGCTACAGCAGTAGTCCAAGTGTGAGTTAGAGGGTCTGTACCGAGGTGATGGCAGGATCAGGGAAGAGAAGGGGAACCTATCAAAGATATAGTGAAAATGGAAGTGGTGGGACTTGGTGACTGTACATGGAAGGGGAGAGTCGGGAGCTGAGGATGATGCTGGACGTGAGCCCGAGTGATTGGTGCCCTCAACTGGAATAGGAAAACTGAGGAGGGGGTTTGAGGAGGAAAATCATCAAATGAAAAGAAAATCAGTTGGGGGCTCCCAGTGTGGCTGTTGCTGGAGATGGACTCCTGAGCCTAAGGCCTGGGGGCTGACTCAGAATTCAAGCACTGATGTTCTTACCTTTAGGACAGCGAGGGTCTAGTGGAATGAGGTGGGACTTGCAGTCAAAGACCTGATTCTAGTCTTGGAGTTCTTATTAAATAACTGTGTGATCTTCAGCCAGTAATTAAACTTTTTTCATCCATATGTAGGTCTTCTTAAGCAATTAAAAACCTGACCTTCCACTAGTAATTAAACTTCCTTGCCATTTTTTTTGTCTTTTTAAGCAATTCAAAACCATTTATATATATGCCCCTCGTGCTAGATAGTAAGGTGACAAAGATGAAAAAGATCCAGACTCGATATATCCTTAAGAAACAACATCTATCTGTGGGCAAAATACCTGTTTACAGATCAAGATAGGGATATTGTATAGGTGAGATCTAGAAAAAGGGATTTAGGAAAATTTGATAAGGGAGAGAACCTTTTCAGCTGGGAGATCAGAGAAGATTTCATGGAAAATCAGTGTCTGAACAGGGCCTTAAGGAAGACATATTTCAATAGATAAGGATGAGGAAAAGAGTGAATTTTAGTTGTTAGAAAAACCTGGGTACAATACTCAAGGCAGGCGTCTGCAGGTTGGATGTAGGGAGCCCCAAGATTGGTTTGGGAACAGTGAATGAAAGGGTGAGGAGAAAGAAAGCGATGAAGGCAAATCGAAGCCAGGCTGTGGAAATCATCAGATGCCAGTTGAAGGAATCTGATTTTATTTCAGAGCTAATAGGGAGCCATTGACTTCTGAGTAGGAGATCTGACATACTCAGACTCTAGATGATACTGTCTGAATACAGACTGAAGCTGGCTGTTTTTACTTTCATTCCTCTTTATTTGTGTCTTCTTGTACAAAATGACTAATATGGAAATACTTTACATGATTGTACACGTATAACTTATATCTGATTATTTACCATCTCAGGGAGGGGGAGGGAAAGGAGCAAAGTAAGGAGAGAGAGAATTTTCATCTCAGCACTTTAAAAAATGCATGTAATTGGGGAAAATGTATTAAAACAAAAGCAATGTAATCTCCTTGAGGGCAGGGACAATCTGTCTTTTTGCTTTTTATTCACATCCCTAGTATTTGTTTATGTGCCTGATCCATAGTTGCCTGTTGACTATGCAATAAGAATTTTGTTTTGGTAGCAGTGGGGAGAGATTAGAAACAGGACTGTCCTAGAGGAAGCTATTGTTGTCCATGACCCGATAAGAGTCTGAACTGGGATGGTTGCAGTGTGAATGATGAGGGAAGGGGATAGATTCGAGAGAGAGTGGTGAGCTAAAAGTGAGAGCACTTGGTAGCTGAATGGATGGTTGAAGGAAAAGTGAGAGTCAAAGATGAGGTTGAAATTGTGACCCTGGATGACTGGGAAGATGGTCTCCTGAACAGAAATGGGAAAAGGGACGGGTTTATAAGGGAAGGATGACAAAATGGATCCAATGAGCTCAGTTCTGTGCACATTGAGTTTGAAGTGCTCCTGGGATATCTTAGGTGAGAATCTAGAAAGGGGGAACAAGGACTTGGGGGAGAAATTCAGTTTAAAGACTTAGATTTGGGAGCAAGTGCTTAGAGGTGATAATTACACTTCTGGGAGTTGACAGTCAGTAAGATGCAGAATACAGTCTGAGAAAAAAGAGAAGCAGGTCTAGGATGGAATCTTGGTAGTGGGGGGGGTGGTGGGGAGACGCCCACACTCAGGAAATGGAAGATGATAAACTAATTACAACATTGCTTGATTTTATACTTTCTTTTTTGCCAGACTGCCTAGCACTATGGCTCCTTTCTCTCTCTAGTTTCCTACATATAGAGCTGCATATTAACCATAATAAAATAATGAATAAGTAGTAATTAAGTTTTTTCATTGTGTACAAAGCTAGAACAATAGCAGACATGCTGTGCTGATTACTAACATTTTCCTAACCTGGGATTGTTTTCATTATTCAATCAGAATTAACTAATAGAAATCTCTGTATTCAATGGTAAAAGAGCTGGCAGTTGTATAAAGAAGCTTAACCAATCTCCCCTGGCTTGGTGCCCAATGCTCACGTTAGTTATTTGGCCATTTTTCCTTTAAAGTCATGAACATGATGGATTAAGGGAAACATGTCCAAAGTGACTCCTTTCTCTGCTTTGTAAAATTGTAATTCAACTGAGGCCCGAGCCGGGGAAACGAAAATCACATCTATTTGCTCTCTCTGCCTCCCACTTGACAAAAGGAGAATGGAAGCATTCGTTGTTCCCGGACGACCCAGGCCAGTGTGAGGTCGGGCAGTGGGGCTGGTAGGCAATGTCCTCAAGTGAAAAGCAGGGAATAAGAGGCCTGGGTCCAGTCGGGCCTGGTCAGCTCGGGGTGGCCAGAAGGAACAGAAGTAAAAGCTGGCAGTGGTTCTTGAGCCAGACCTTTACCAGTTGTGTGACCAGCCCAAGTATTTCACCTCTCTCAGTTCAACTCCCTTGTGTGTAAAATGGAGATGATAATTCCACACAGGGTTATAGTGAAGATCAAATGACATAACACAGGTAAAGTGGTTTGCAAACCTTAAATCACTCTGAAAATGCTATTACTACACTTATCAAGTTCATCATCATCATTGTTGTTATAGGTAAGAATAATAATTACCCTGAGCAAAATGCTTCAACCCTAACTCTGCATCTTAATTACCTTTAAAATGTGACTGATAATAGCTTTCTCAAAAATGTAGTGATTGGATGTATCCATTATCACACACTGTGTTATGGGCAAAACTTGAACCCTCGTCTGCTTGATCCCAAGAGGGCTGAATTGCTTATTCACTTTCTGTGATGCTTCTCCTTTGGTTATTTTTTTAGTCTACTTTTGCTGAAGGGAGCAGCCTCTTTATATAACTTCATAATTACATAAATCATCATTCTATGGAACGTAGACCGGACAGAGTGTATTATTTTCATAATAACTGCCTAAGAGGTAGGAAGAGCTGGGCAATTCAAGTTTGTAGGACTGTAGGATATCTTGATTTAAAATTTAGTCTTCTTTCTGCTATATCACACTGTGTGGGAATGATCAGTTTTATTCTATGTCTGCCTACAACTGTGATGTGCTAGCTCCCCAAATTGAGGCTTCCCATTATATAATTCACTTATATATAACTTTTAAAAAACATTTACAAAGTACTATCTTACTATTACTCTGTAAGATAGGTAAGGTAAGAATGATTATTTTCTTCCTTTTGTAAATTTAAAAAGCGAGGAAAAGGGTTTGGATTTGTTCAAGATCTGCCCAATTAATTAGTGTCTTTTGGGATACAAATTTAATGACTGCAAGACTAATTACGAAGGTTCAGGGAACTTCTTAGAAGCAGGGGAGGAGATCAGGTTCTACTATCTGTTTTTCTCACCTTTTAGCAGTACATGCTTTTCAAGGTGGGTTGATTTTTGTGGCAAATCAATAATTACACTAGAGAAAACTAAATAGACCAAGCATAAAACTTCCAGATCCAAGATATTATGGGGGAGAGGGGTGGAGAAGCAAAACCCTGCAGATGATGATAATTGTATATAATGTTTTTCCTAGATAGATGGTGATCTTTAGAACCCTAAACTAATGAAGAACTCCTTTGTAAACAAAAGCATTGCAGCTCCTGTGCTGGCTTGGTTTCTTGGACCCTTATAATTTAGAAGGTCCTATTAGGAGTTTTTGCTTCCTTGTTTCAGGATGGAAGCCTTAGGGGGTCTGAGGCAATAATTTTTTTGAGAGCGAGGTAGCTAATTTCAGGATCACAGGTTGCATAAAGTCTCAAGATCTGGGAGATTCCCTTCTCCATTTATCTTGAGCACTAAGGAACATTCCCTTCTTCTCAGGTAGATCTAAATCTCTCTAGCTGTTTGAGAGTTTGGACAAGGGGCTTCACAGTTCAGAAATGTAAGAGCAACCAAACAAGGTGTCTTCATGGTCTAAGAACATGAACACTCTCTAAACAATTTTTTTTCCCAATCATGCAAAGAACCTTATCATATTATTCATGTTGTAAAAGAATACATAGACCCAATGGAAAAAATACAGAAAGTAAAGAAAAAAATATGCTTCAATCTGCATTCAGACTCCCTAGTTGTGGATGTGGATGGAATTTTTCATCGTCAGTCCTTCAGAATTGTTGCTGAGAAGAGTTAAGTCCTTCATACCTGATGATCACACAATATTGCTGATACTGTGTCAGTGATTCTGCTCACTTCCCTCTCCATCAGTTGATGTAAGCCTTTCCAGGCTTTTCTGAAATCTGCCTGCTCATCATTTTTTATAGCACAGTAATATTAGAGCTTTATACCACAGCTTGTTCAGCCATTCTCTGATTGATGGGCTTCCCCCCAATTTTCATTTTTTTGTGCCTACAAAAGTGCTGCTACAAATATTTTTGTCACAGGTCCTTTCTCCTTTTTTGGATCTCTTTTGGAGGCAAACCTAGATCAAAAGGTAAGCACAGTTTTATAGCTCTTTGGGCATGATTCCACATTTCTTTTTTAGAATGGTTAGATCAGTTCACAACTTCACAAACAGTGCATTAGTGTCTCAATTTTTCTACATTCCCTCCAACATTTATTATTTTCCTTTTTTGTCATATTAGTCAATGTGATAGGTGTGAGTTGGTACCTCAGAGTTGTTTTTAATTTGTATTCTTCTATTCAGTAGTAATTTAGAACATTTTCAATATGACTATAGATAGCTTTAATTTCTTCATCTGAAAACTGTTCATATTCTATGAGCATTTATCAATTGGGGAAAGACTTGTATTCTTATAAATTTGAATCACTTTTCTACATATTTGAGAAATGAGACCACTATTAGAGACATTTGTTGTAAAAATTGTTTCCCAGCTTCAACTGTCTAAACTTTAAAACATTTTATACAGATGCAAGAAAAAAAAATAATATTCACTCAAGAAATTTGTTCAGCTTTGGGGCAGGAGTCTTGGGAATCTGAGATTTCACATTTAGGAGATGAATCAATAGGTGAAACTTATAGATTTAGAAAATGCTTTAGCTAATAACTAATCTACTTCATTTTATCTTTTTTATTACCAGGACCTAGTTAATATCTGGCACGTAGTAGGGGCTTACTATATTGTTGTTGATGGATGAATTGATTATGATGGAGTTTCCCACTAAATGGAAAAAAAAAAGTTAGTTTCTTTTAGATGAAACTCGGACAATTCTGGGGAGATTTCTAAATATTGGGTTGTTGAAGTAGTTTAGATAGCAAGATGTTATCTCTATTGTACTGTTGAGGAAACCAGGACTTAGGCTGAATGATTCGCCTCTGGTTATACTTAGCTTCCCAAAGTGGGAAAGATGGTATCATGGCAAGGCTGTCAATCAAATCAGGTGATAGAGGGGATCCAAGTGGGTGGTCAAAATTAGCTCCTGGCCATCATGTTTTCCAAGTGACTGGTAGAGGAAACCCAGCGCAGGGGGTAGCTACAAGACTTTTCATGAGAGCAGGACTTGGACTAGAATGTTGGCGTCCTTTTGCTCTCATGTGGGAATGCTTCTTCTTCTGCATTCCCAAGCATTTTTACTGCACAAAACCCATGTTTTGCAGAGGAAAGAGCTCTCCAGGGGTTCTGGTTTCTCTTTGTTACTTGGTCTCCGTTGCCTCATCTGTAAAATGAGTCTGACTGAGTGAATCCCGAGGTCCTTTCCAGCTCTGATCTCTTGTGGAATGGGGACACACGTGCAAAAGTCAGGCAATGCTTACTTCCAAGGAGTTTACAATCCAAAGAGGATGTGCAGAGGGCATGTATGCAGAAAAGTATAATGGCAAGTAGGTGCAAAAGAGAGGAAAGTCTGGGGGGGAGAGAGATTTTCATTTGGGGGTAGAGGAGAATCAGGAAGATCAATAAAGGATCTGAGTGGGAAAGAAGCTGGAGGAGCATCTGAGGCACATTATCATTCAGACCCATCTCATTTAGGCTGCATAGCTAGTGAGTGACAGATCCAGGAGCCAGATTTTGGGTCAAGGCTCATTCTCTAATGTTATTCTCTTTATATTTTCTGAAGTGAGAATCACAAGGGAAATTGAACACTGAACATTTTTTTTTTAAACAAAGGAACTGGCAAGTAATAGATCCGTATTTCTATGCTAGGGATGATCCAAGGGGATGGGCGAGGACTTAGGCCATTATCATTCTCTTTGATTCTAAATTTGCCAAGCAGAAAATTATAATCCCACTGGCATAGTTTCCCCACCCACTTTTCACATCCATTCTGGGATGAAAACCAAGAGAACGGTTTACCTGAACTAACTGCTTGCTTCCAGAATCCCAGAGACCCCTGCTGCAACTTCTGCTTTAAGACTGCCCCAGGAGGTTGCCATAGTAGCCCAGATAGGTGGCATGGGCCCAGGGACAGGCAGAAGGGGACAGGTGCGAGAGGTTATGGAAATAAAAGTGATCAGACTCTAAAGCTTGTCATTTTGTGCACTAGCTTAGTGTGTAAAATAGGGGGAGTCCTATGGGAGGTCAGAGAGAGGCAGTAGGTTGAGCAGGAAGCGTGCTGGATTAGATATCAAGAAGATCTGAGTTTGAATTCTGGAATTTGTGTGATTAGGACAAATCACTCGACAGTTTCTCAACTGTGACATGAGAGATTCCAACTTCAAGTCTATGATCCTATGAGAAGAGAAATGTCCATTCTAACTAAGAAGATCAGGGACAATTTCGGGGAGGAAATGACTTTGTTTCTAGGTCTTGAAGGATGCATTTAGCCTACCCTCTGTCCAAAATATCTCCTGCTCCCACCTTTCCTAGGGTTAGATGGATTAAAGATGATGTTTTCACTTGAAATATGAGTATTTTACCTGTTACTATGTTAAATTATCATTTGCATAGCTCAGTTTCCCAAAAGAACTAGAGAAATAATAAAGGGAAAGGGAGACAGGACAGGTAAAGTTTGCTGGCCAGAAAGGAGGTGATTGCTCATGGGAAAGCTGAGCCAATATCATAAAAATGACAGTTGTGGGGGCAGCTGGATGCTGGATGGCATGGTGGATAGAACACCAGACTTGGAGTCAAGAAGTCCTGAATTCAAATCTGCTTCAGATACTCAACACTTCATAGTTATGTGATGCTGGGCAAGTCACTTAATCCCAATTACCAGAAAAGGCACTCAGGAAAGACAATTTCTACCTAAACTGTTTACTTTTTCAGTGTCATAACAAATCAAACTACCAACAAGTATTTGGTAGACCTAGAAAGAATAAAAACAAAATTCATTCAGAAGAATAAAAAATCATAAATATCAGGGGAATTCATTTTTTTTTAAGTATGAAGGAAGGTGGCCTAGCACTACCAGATTTCAAACTATATTATGAAATAATAATCACCAAAACAATCTGGTACAGTTTAAGAAATAAAGTGATGATTAATGAAAAGATTAGCTAGACAGTACATAGTAGTAAATCACCGTAGTGATTTAGTGTTTGATAAATCCAAAGATCCAAACTTTTGGAGCAGGAACTCACCTTCTGCCAAAAATTGCTGGGAAAACTGGAAAGCACTTAAGATGTTACTTTTTATGTTGAAATCATATGCCATTTTGACCCTATTTTATTTTGGTAAATGGTATGAAATGTTGGTTTATAGCTATAAGTTGGTTTATAGCACTTAAGTAAATTAGGGGTGCATGGAAAAAGTTACCTGTCAGAACTATGGATAATGGAGGAGTTTATCACTGAACAAGAGACAGGAAGACAGGAAGTAAAAAGGGTAGTCCCATAAAAGATTGCCCACTATCACCATTACTATTCAATATTGTATTAGAAATGCTAGCTTTGGCAATAAGAGTTGAGAAAGAGATTAAAGGAATTAGAGTAAGTAATGAGGAAACCAAATTATCACTCTTTGCTGATGATATGATGATATACTTAGAGAACCGCCGAGACTCTACTAAAAAGTTATTAGAAACAATCCACACCTTCAGCAAAGTTGCAGGATACAAAATAAACCCACAGAAGTCATCAGCATTCTTATATATCACTAACAAAACCCTACAGTTAGAGTTACAAAGAGAAATTCTATTTAAAGTAACTACTGATAGTATAAAATATTTAGGAATCTATTGCCAAGGAGAAATCAGAGACTTGATGAGCAACGCTACAAAACACTTTCCACACAAATTAAGTCTGATTTAACCAATTGGAAAAATATTAAATGCTCTTGGATAGGGCGAGCAAATATAATAAAGATGGCAATACTACCTAAATTAATCTATTTAATAAGCGCTATACCAATCAGACTCCCAAAAACTATTGTAATGACTTAGAAAAAATAACAACAAAGTTCATATGAAAAAACAAAAGGTCAGAATTTCAAGGGAATTAATGAAAAAAAATCAAATGAAGGTGGCCTAGCTGTACCAGATCTAAAATTATATTATAAAGCAGCGGTCACCAAAACCATTTGGTATTGGCTAAGAAATAGACTAGTTGATCAGTGGAATAGGTTAGGGTCAAAGCACAAAACAGTCAATAACTTTAATACTCTAGTGTTTGACAAACCCAAAGACCCCAGTTTTGGGGATAAGAGCTCACTGTTTGACAAAAATTGCTGGGAAAATTGGAAACTAGGATAGCAGAAACTAGGCATTGACCCACACTTAACACCGTACACCAAGATAAGGTCAAAATGGGTTCATGACCTAGGCATAAAGAACGAGATTATAAATAAATTAGAGGAACATAGGATAGTTTATCTTTCAGACCTGTGGAAGAGGAAGGAATTTATGACCAAAGAAGAACTAGAGATCATTACAGATCACAAAATAGAAAATTGTGACATATCAAATTGAAAAGTTTTTGTACAAACAAAACTAATGCAGACAAGATTAGAAGGGAAGCAATAAACTGGTAAAACATTTTTACAATCAAAGGTTCTGATAAAGGCCTCATTTCCAAAATATATGGAGAATTGAATAAGAAATCAAGCCATTCTCCAATTGATAAATGATCAAAGGATATGAACAGACAATTCTTAGACAAAGAACTTGAAACTATTTCTAGCCATATGAAAAGATGCTCCAAGTCATTATTAATCAGGGAAATGCAAATTAAGACAACTCTGAGATCCCACTACACACCTCTCAGACTGGCTTGAATGACAGGGAAAAATAATGATGAATGTTGGAGGGGATGTGGGAAAACAGGGACACTAATACATTGTTGGTGGAATTGTGAACACATCCAGCCATTCTGGAGAGCAGTTTGGAACTATGCTCAAAAAGTCATCAAACTGTGCATACCCTTTGATCCAACAGTGTTTCTACTGGGCTTATATCCAAAGAGATACTAAAGAAGGGAAAGGGACCCACATGTGAAAGAATGTTTGTGGCAGCCCTGTTTGTAGTGGCTAGAAACTGGAAACTGAGTGGATGCCCATCCATTGGAGAATGGCTGGGTAAATTGTGGTATATGAATGTTATGGAATATTATTGTTCTGTAAGGAATGACCAGCAGGATGATTTCAGAAAGGCCTGGAGAAACTTACACGAACTGATGCTGAGTGAAATGAGCAGGACCAGGAGATCATTATATACTTCAACAACAATACTATATGAGGATCAATTCTAATGGACCTGGCCATCTTCAGCAATGAGATGAACCAAATCAGTTCCCATGGAGCAATAATGAACTGAACCAGCTACACCCAGCGAAAGAACTCTGGGAGATGACTAAGAACCATTACATTGAATTTCCAAACCCTCTATTTTTGTCCGCCTGCATTTTTGATTTCCTTCACAGGCTTATTGTACACTATTTCAGAGTCCGATTCTTTTTGTACAGCAAAATAACGGTTTGGTCATGTATAATTATTTTTATTTAATTTATACTTTAACATATTTAACATGTATTGGTCATCCTGCCATCTGGGGGAGGGGGTGGGGGAAAGGAGGGGAAAAATGGGAAAAAAGGTTTGGCAATTGTCAATGCTGTAAAATTACCCATGCATATAACTTGTAAATAAAAAGCTATTTAAAAAGGGGGGGCATTGAAGAGAAAATTTACCCACTTAACAGCTTTGTCCAAAATTTTACTTGTTTTCTATATTCCTATTGTACAGTTTATTAGTAGAAGAACCGAGGCTGGAACCAAGATCTTTTCTTTCCAATGCTATGCCCTTTGCCTACTTTCTTTAGTCTAACAGATAACATTCCTTCCTTAGCTATCTTTACGTGGAATCTGGCCACATGAACCCACAACTATATTGTGAACCATTGTCATCAGGAGGCCCTTTGGTTCACGTAAAAGGTAAAGTTTAAATACGTGCCCTTAAAATAAAGTGCCAAGGAACTGCGACATTTATACAATATTTTAGTAACAAAGCAATTCAAGGGAAAATATCTCGACAAGCTTCCTTTCCTGGCACAAAGAAATTCCTCATGTCCTGTAAGAATTTGAGGCATGGTGTCTGACAATCTACTGGACCAATAGAAATGTACATCAGGATAACATGATCAAATGGTTCTGGAAATATTTATGGCAAGATGTGATAAATGCTCACTTACAGCCTGTCTCCCTTGATCTTCTCTAGCAGGGAACGTGGTTTCTATGTTCCAGGAGAAGGAGGAGAAAGGTTTGGGGGTTTACAAAGGAGAATAACTACTAATAGAAAGGCAAGAGAGTCTAGGACAGAGATAGCAAACACACATGACTGTATTCAACCCACAACACTCTCAAGAGCAGTCAAACTACATTAAAATATAATTGGGAAACACTTAACAAAATAAAACCACGAGAAAGCAAAGATAATGTCAATATATGGTTTTCTAAGTCAATGTACACCCACAAAGATTCTAATACATACAGTTAAGTAGCTCCTAATTCTGAGTTTGATATCATTACTTTAAAACAATGGTCTCCATAGTTCTTTGATTTCTGTGTCCTATTAGCTTAAAAAAATGAAGGCATGCTCCCAATACTGGATTATCTATTTGCTTATTTATCGATTATGTGTGTACAACTATACTAATAATGTACACAATAAAATGTAACAAAAATAGACATTTTGAAAGAATGAGATGAAGATGAAATAATATTTCATCCTAGAATCAAAAGAATCTACTGTTATTTATCAAAAAGAGGAAGAGCATGGTCAGCCTTTTAGGAAATTTCCTTTGTTATCTATGTGGATAATGAATTGGAAAGAATGAAATCTTGAGACAAAGAGACTAGTAGGCTGTTGTAAAACTTCAGGCAAGAGGAGATAAAAGCTTAAATCAGGCTGTTGTCCATAAGAAGAGAGAGAACAAATATGAGAGAAGGAACACTTTTCAGAATAAAACTCAGGGGCTTATACAGGAAGCCACTTATATTGAAATATAGTTATTAAAAAACTCATTAAGATCTCTGGAGCCCATATTGAGAATCCCTTATCTAGATTAAGTTAGTATGGTTTTAGGGAATGTAAGGAAACTGACTGGATGCATATTTCCAAAAAGAAATGCTGTCTTTTTAATTTTTGTGTCCTAAATGTTGGACAAGATTCTTAAATATCACTTCCTCTATCACTCCAACCAATCCCAGAGCTTTCAGGTACAATGTTAAATATTTGTCCCATTTGTCCCTAAAATTCCATTCTTTCTATTGCCATCTCAGTCTAGGCTCTTGTGGGATTATTTATAATCTTCCAATTGGTTTTTCCATTTCCTTTTGCCTACTACAATTCATCTTAAACATTTCCAACTAAATGGACTGGGCCCATGATTTCATTGGTATATCAAATGCCCAGTGAGGAAATTCTCTCTACCAATGCAGATTGCCAAGCTCTATATTTTATGATCTTAGAGAGTTTCTTGGAGCAATGACAGTATGTGTCAGAGAAAGGGCTGGTTTTCCTCACTCCAATATCAAATCGCTATTCTGTATAGCCTAATTCTTCTGCGGTCAGTTGAGAAAGCTTCCTAAAATATGCATTTCATTATTTTAATTCAAGGATTTTATTCAAGGATTTAAGGAACTTTCCTCAGTTCATATGGAAAATAATCCTTGAATACCTGAATCATTTTTGTATCATGATGAAAATTAGGAGAAAGACAAATTCAGGCTTCTCTGTTAAGTGAGTATCAAGGGTTTCCCTCCATTCCTCAAATCCTTGCTGCACTGGGTTAAGGCAGGATGTTCAGGGTAATCATAATTATAGAAAAAGTTCAAAGAACTCCCATTCTAGTGCATATAAACTTCATGACAGATGAGGTAGGAATCACAAAGAGTCAAAACACTTAATTGAAACAGAATAACAAGGTAAATAACCAGAGAAAACCCAAGTAGAGAAACTCTTTTGAGCATTCTTATATATCCATGGATACTATTTTCTTGGAAAACTCACCTTTTCTCCTGTGGAGGTAGATGTGGTCAGGAAAGGTCATTTAATTTCTTAATTTATCTTGGGGAATATCCTGAAACTTGTGGATTCACATCTGGCACCAGAGCCTAAGGATTCTGGTGAGATACTTGGGCTTGGAGACATCATTAAAGATTCATTAAAAATCTTTCTTTTCTATATTCTGATTGAAGAATGGTTGTGCTCTATCTGCCTCTACTTTCCCCCTCCCCACCTCTGACCCATACATTCTTTGTTCTGCTTTTTAAACCTCTCAGTTCTCAGAAGATTCCCCATCAGTTAGGATGCTTGCCTTCTTACAGGACCATGATTTTATATCCAAACACATAGCCTTTTGGGAAATGTAGTCCAGGGAATTTTTCCAAATGGGCCATGTTCTCTTGTCCCCAAACATTATGAGAGATAAAGATTTTTCTTCTTAGCTTCCCCACTAAATGTGGTCAGGAAATAAAGGAGCACAAATTACATTTCCAGCCTATTCCCGGATAAGAAAGGAAGCTGGACTTAGTAATAAGCACTTCTGCTTTTTGAAGTCCTGAGCCTCGTTCCAAATTTCTTGCATTTGAATTTCTCTTTCACTGTTTTCTTTGAACCTGAAGGAGTCCATGTATGTTAGGAAAAACACTAATCCATGCTACAGCAGAGGGGGAATTTACTTTGCTTATTATAATTTAGTATAGCAGTTCTTGACTGAGTGAGCTTACCATCATTTCTGAAAGCAAAAGGGCAAAAGATGGAGGCAAACTACCAAATCTTAGCCACGGGTCTGAAATCCTTCTAGGGGTCACATGTCGCTTATGCAAAAGGATTCTGAAGAAGACTTATCGGAATCTCTGCAAAGTATGAATTCTTGAATATTTGAAAAGAGAGGCAACTTAATTACCTTCATTTACATACAGAAAGGGAACCAATGGTAAGCTCAGTTTTTTAAGATTAGATGGTCTGGTAGATGTTCTTTAATGAACCGAGAATAATATATATTGTTAGCTCATTGATTTTTCACAGTTAGGGAAAGCTTGGCTGCTCTTAAACATACTTGAAATGATTTTGTATCTTGTGATTTTTACCTGTGTGAATAGTGTAGTTTTTAATACATACCATCATCTTTTTACACTTTATTTGCTGATTTGATTTAGTTGCTGATTTGGTGAGTTGCTCACCTGGTGGCCAAACTTTCAGGGATCCCCTTGCCAAATTTGGCCAGATTGGCCCTCAGGCACCGGACCTAGGGCCTCTTTGAGGGCCCAGACTTGAAATCTCTTTAGTAGCTACCAAAGTTTATATGCCTCTAGTGTTGCCTCTGAGCAGCCAGGGTCACCCTTGCTCTTGCAGTCAAGATGGATCTACAATGGGTGAGGATCACAGCTAGGTGCTACCATGGGGCACAGATCACTGGGCCTGGTCAGAAGAGTTCCAGTATGGCCTCAGATTAGACTCTGGACAAACCACATAGAGTCTGTTTGCCTCAGTTCCTCAACAGAAAAGTTAGTATGATAATAGCTCTTGTAGGATTGGAGTGAGGACCAAATGAATTATTTGTAAAGCACTTAGCATAGAGCAGCTACCATATGACTCCTTATTCTCTTTCTTCCTCCCATCTATTTAAGGTTCTCAAACCCATAAATCTTTTTTTCTTTATTAAGGCTTTTTATTTTTCAAAATATATGCGTGGACAATTCTTCAACATTGACCCTTGCATTCCAATTTTTTCCCCCTTCTCCCACTCCCTCCCCTAGATGGCAAGTAGTCCAATATATGTTAAACATGGTAGAAATATATGTTAAATCCAATATATGCATACATATTTATACAATTATCATGCTCACAAGAAAAATCAAATTAAACCAGGAAAAAATAAGAGAAGCAAAACAAAATGCAAGCAAATAACAACAGAGAGACTGAGAATGCTATGTTGTGGTCCACACTCACTTCCCACGGTCCTCTCTCTGGGTGTAGATGGCTCTCTTCATCACTGAACAATTGGAGCTGGCCTCTCTTGGAATTATCTCATTGTTGAAAAGAGTCCTGTCCCTCAGAACTGATCATCGTATAATCTTGTTACTGTGTACAGTGATCTCCTGATTCTTCTCACTTCACTCAGCATCAATTCCTGTGAGTCTCCCCAGGCCTTTCTGAAATCCTCCTGCTGGTCATTTCTTATAGAACAATAATATTCCATAACATCCATAGACCACAATTTGTTCAGCCATTCTCCAATGGATGGGCAGCCATTCAAATTCCAGTTTCTGGCCACTACAAAGAGGGCTGCTGCAAACATTTTTGCACATGTGGGTCCCTTTCTCTCCTTTAAGATCTCTTTGGGATCTACGCCTAGTAGTGACACTGCTGGGTCAAAGGGGATGCACAGTTTGATGGCCCTTTGGGCATAGTTCCTTCCTGTTCTCCAGAATGGTTGGATCCGTTCACAACTCCACCAACAATGTATTAGTGTCCCACAACCCCATAAATCTTGAAGACTGAGAAAAAATTAGAGTTCTTATTTGAATCAAAAATGACCCAGTCTTGGGTGGAGGGGGTAAGAAGTCCAGACCAGGTCAGAGTCTGGGATTAATAATTGATTCATTCTGTGGGGAAACACTGGGGAAGTAGCAGTTAGTTAACATTCAAATTCTTTACTAGGCAGAAAAGGGACTTTGAATCTTTATGTCAAACTACCTTTTGACCTGGTAACTCATGAATTTTAAGCCTTCTGGGAGGTTCCTGAGATCCTAATATACACCATACTATCTTCAGTTTCTTTCTCTGTAAGGATTTCTAATACTATGTATGATTCTATAAAAAAAATATTTATAGAAGTAAGCACAAATTTTTTCTGGGTTGCATTTGTTTTTCCTTTTTCTTTTTTTAAAATTTAGGATTTATAGCCTATCATTGCTTATTGTCTTATACATGGAAATACTAAAATATAGAGTAGTTAAATGATTTAGCCAAGGTCATAAATGAACCGAGCCAGATCTGGAAACTAGCTGTGCTGACTGGTGTTCTCTTTCTAATCATTAGACAACACTTCCTAAACTAGAAACATATGATGGGTTATGTTTAAAAATATCTCAGCAAGAGTCGTGCGGTCTTAGCTGGGTGTTACTAAAATCAATGGAATTTTGTGGGGAGAAAGCTAACATGATAGAGGGGAAAACGGAGATTTCGCTTCCATAAACAAAATGAACTAATAAATGAGTTGAGGGAAGAGAAAAGGCCCAAGCTCTTGTAAAACTAAATCAAGGAGCAGCATCTGATAGTGCTGCTAGATGGGAAGGAAGTCCTAAAGAAGAGAGCCAGGGAAGGAGGCTCTAACTGGGTCCTGAGATTGGAAGAAGATACCCCAGAGACACAAACTTGGAAAATGACTTTCAAAAGTCTCACCAGTGAAGCAGCCACCACAAAGCTTAATGAAGGCATCTGTGAAGACTTAACCGATTTCCTGGGGTCTTGTTGCCAAGCTGTCTTAATTGACATGCTGTGATTTCCTTCCAGATTAGCTTCCAAAGCTTTTGATTTAATAGAAATATGACTTAAATGAAAAGCAGACTGTAAATGGGGATTTGGGCTGTTAATAGGCCAGTGTAACCCCTGTACCATTTACATACATTTACATTTCTCAAATGCACATTAGCATATATTGAGTGATATCATTGAAGGCTTTGCTTGGGATCCATCAGCATGCTAATAAACATAAAACTCTCTCAATGTCCAAAGAGTCATTGGCTTGACCTCCTTAGTTTAAACTTGGAGAACTTTTTGGAGACGAAGATTTTATGAAGTAAACTTTTTTAGCAGAGGAAAATTAATTATCGCTTATTTAGCCATTATAACACATTTGAGATTTCATGCTATTTACGGACTTTTGTCAGTACTTGAGATCCTCTGTTCATCTGAGATGCTCAAGAAGAGCAAAAATAGCGATAAGAAGAGTATTGGCCAATATGGCTGAATATTATCACCCGCAGGAAAGCTTCTGCCTAGGTCCTCTATCCACAAGGGCGGGTCAGTCCTTTCTACCTCGGAGCAACATCTGGTACCATCCTCAGCCACTGGATTGATAGGTTCTGTGTTGAATCCTCCTGTCCCAAATATAATGGGCAGCTTCAGGCAAGTAGAAGCTTCCATCTTCTGAGGTCTTCAGGAGGGAGCAGAAGGCCAGTCATCTGGGATTTGTCCTTTATTATTATTATTAAACGAAGCCTTCTATGTATAAGACATAAGATCTCTCTCAAGGCTCTTATGTTCTGATAGTGTGGGGGTCACACAGACCCAGGTCCCAAGTTCTGGCCACGTGCGGTTTTTTCTGTCGTGCATCGGCCGCTCGCGTGGGAACCACGTGGACAGGAAATGTGCCCACATCTGGCTGCCACCTGGATGGTCCCTTTGTGTCCCCCTTGGCGTGGCCCTGTACCAGGAGGCAAGGCCAGGGGAAGCCTGGGGGAGATGGCGGGGGGAGCGTACGAGTCAGAGTCCAACAGGTCTGGTTGGAGTTAGGGCAACAGATGGGGGAGTAGTCTCACTTTAGTCACCTTGGCTTTCCTCCTTCACGCTCCCCTATTTCTCAACAATACGAGGCTAGAAGGTGAGAGACTTTGAACTAGTGCTACCCCTAAATAATGGGTGACTATGAATAGCCAGGACGGTAGATAGCGTGCTGGCTGAGTCAGGAAATCTGGTTCAAATATAGCCTCGTTTCAGACGTTTACCAGCGGTGTGACTCTGGATAAGTCCGTCTGCCTCAGTTTTCTCACCACAGCTGTTGTGAAGAGCAGACGAGGCGTTTTTATTTGTAAAATGCTTGTTCTTTTTATTTTTACAATTAACAGTAATAACAAATTCTTTCACTTTTCAAGATCTCAGTTTTATTGTTTAAAATGTTGGGAGTTGGCCTAGTAATCACCAAGGGCCTTGCAATGTCCAGAAATCACATGACTGCCTTTTCTCCTTCAAGTTAGACAAGGAGGACTGGGTTTCCATTCCAGCTACTTAACTCCAACATGAGCTTAGTCAAGCCACTTAATTTCTATGGACCCCAGTTTCTTTACCTGCAAAATGAGGGTGCTGGATTAGATGATCTCGAAGGTCCCTTAGAGCATCAGACCTGTGTTTCCCTTCCCTCCATCTTTTGCTCTTGACCGTAGCCTTAGTTTTTATAACTTTAATACCCAATGTAGCCCAAGCCTAGCTTGCTCCTGAAAAGTGGCTGAGTCATGCATCAGTCTTTTCTCCATACAACCTAATCACCAGGCTAATTGTCTGTGTTTTCTAGGTGAAAAAAGAGAAGGACCTTGTCTCTGGGGAGACCCATCGGGGGAGGGACTCCCTTTTCCATCTCTACTAGTTTCCCTTTGTTTTTTGAGTCGCCAGAGTTCCTTAGGAAGCCAAACCACACAAGGGTTGTGGGCCAGTTTGTGTTTTTTATTCCACAGTGACCAGGAAAGGAGAGAAACCTTAGTGGCAAACAGGTGGGAGCAGAGAAAGGGAAGGACAGGCCAGTATTGAGGGGGTGAGGAAGAAATAGAGTCGGAGAAGGGAATAAGTTCCCAGGTCTTTCCATCATCAGAAGTTCCCAACACCCCATTAATCTTCAGTCCCCAGTGATCCTCACTTCCCCACTCCTGAAGCTATGTCCTGGTCCCTTATCCCCAGGTCTTCCATTAATTCTGTTCCTTGCTCCAACAGGGGCTTGGTGCTGAGGGAAATCCTCACTCTCACTATTTGGTGGGTGGTGAAAAGAATCCCAGTGTATTGCAGATGCCCTGGACTGGAACTCTGAAGAGGTTTTCCCAAAGAGACCTCGTTGCCCAACGTGCTTGGGTTTTGCAGCACTGTTATCACATCACAAACTGCAGCAACATTAGGAGTTAACTATGAATCTGAGGCTCGGCCTAGGAACTTTCCACATTGTTTCCACGGGGAAATGCCTCACTTTCCAAATGACTGAGATCCAAGTGGATTTTTGATCACCCTGTTGTAAAATGGGGATAGTCTAAAATTACAGGGATCACATAAAGATGACTTCCTGCCTATCCCACTCAGAAATCTTTGGGGCTACATCTTTCCATCTCTTTTCCAGTTTATGCTTTACCTTTCTGTGAAAAATTTTTCTACATATTTTGCTTTTATCTTCCTTCCTGGAGAGTACTTCCAACCTGAGGCTGGCCGGCAGCAAGACAGTGAAATAGGAACCATGGGAGATTAGAGCCTGATAGATGTTAGAGCTCACTCCCTCACATTACAGATGAAGATTGAAACTCAGGCAAGGAGAAACTCCTTTTCTAAACTGATGGAGAGAAAGGAAGAATAAATCACAATGTTTTCTGGAAATCAAAAGGCCCTTGATAGTTACTCCAATTCCCTTAGTCCAATTCTTAGATTTTAGTGATGTTGAAACTGATACCTGGAAAGGAGAACTCATTTATTATTACTATTATTAATATTACTATAATCAGTGTGGAGAAGAAGGTTACATGAGCACTCAGGATTCACACCTGAATCCTACAATACTGAATTCAGTGCCCTTTCCATTACCCCATCCTGTTTTTTATTAAAGTCCAGTCTCCTTCCAATTCAGTCTTTTTCCTTTCCCTCACAGGAGAAATTCGACTCCCCTGCTTGCCATTTCTTTATTATTCTTTCCCTTCTGCCCTCCCTCGGGAATCAGGGCTTTTGTGATCTTCACTGAACACCCTTCTTTTTTCATCTTGGTATCACAACTGGACTCACTTGCCTTTGCTCAGACCTTTGCCAATCTATCTTTGTCAAAACTTGTTGGACTAAAAATCCTTTTTCTTCTTGCCTCAGTGCTGTGCCAACTAACTATTCCGAGATAATCTATTAAAGGGTTTAGGGCTGAGTCACTCCTCCAAGATACTATATTAGCATTTCAATGAGGCAGTCTATATTTGGGCCAACAGCTTTGATCCTGGGGTCTGACGACCTGCATTCAGAATCCAGATAGCTACATCTCTTAATTTCTCTGCCCCTCAGTTTCCTGATTGATAAAACAAGATTTAGAGAGATCATCCAGCTCTTTGAAATGATGAAAGGCCTTCTGAAAATAATTTCCTAATCCAAAGGGATGACTCTAATATGGTGAATTCTACTATCTGGGGAAAGAATTTGGTTCGGCGAGCCCCAAATTATATCACTTTAGCATATATTCTTCTTAGGACCAGGTCTGACTGTCTTCTGCTGCCCTCTTTTTCAGTGACCAGACCTAAGATGAAAGAGGGTGGAGATATCCAAGCAGAAACTTATAATCATAAATGTTAGAGCTAGAAGGCATTTTATGAGCTGACGAGGGAGAGAGCATTAACAACAAGGGAGGCATCTGGAACCGTTTCATAAAGGAGCTGAACCTTAAAGGAATGAAAAAAGGTTTGGAAGCAGAGCAGTCCACTCCAGGCACAGGAATGGGTTGTACCGGGGCAGAGAAGCTCAAGACCAGAGTTGTGCTGGAAGAGTACGTGGAAGCCCAGGTGGGCTCGAATGCAATTTCCTAAATTCAGAGAGAAAAACCAATCTGAAAGTGACCTCGGAAGCCATTTGGTCTAAGCCCTCCATTTACAGATGGGGAACGTGAGGTTCAGGGAGGTTGGTTAAGTGATTCCAAGCAAGGTCAGAGAGCCAGGAACCTTCAATGAGTCTTCTAACTCAGCATTCAGACATGGGACAAGGAAGAGGAGTGACATGACATAGAACTGGAAAACAGGTGATGGATGGCCTTCTGTGCCAGGCTGAGGAGTTTTTATTTAAGCCTGAAGGCAGCAGGGAGTAGCACTGTCAGACCCTCTATCCATAAGCTTTTTGTTTTCTTAGTTGTGTAAAGGATAGACTTGAAAAGGAAGACAATGGAAGGCTAGAATTCAGGAAGGAAGGTAATGCTGAGGTAGTGTCCCTGAAAACAGAGGAGGCAATTAGTTTTTACTTCTTTTCCATCTTGATGAAGACTATGGAGCTGGGATGAAGAATCTGGGCATCTTAAGAAGGTTAAAAAAGGTTTGGTTGTTGAAATATGTTAATAATCATAGCAATAATTCAGATTTACTTCTTCACTAAAAACATGCTCAGATCTTCCTGATTCTTTAAAATAAAACCAAACCAAACCAAAATCTCATATTTGGTCTTCCATCTTTTCGGGTTACCATCCTTTCTCTCTCTTCTTTACTATAATCAGACACCTCTTCCCCCCCGAAGGAAGTTTCTATTCCCTCTCTTTTTTTCATACTCTTTTCAGTCCTTCACCCCTAGATTCTAGTCCCATGACTTCATCAAAATTGCTCTGTCCAAAGTCACTAATTAATCCATAATTGCCAAATCTGATGGTCTTTTCTCAGTTCTCACCCCACTTTGGCTTCTCTGCAGCATTTGAGGCTGCTCATGGCCTCTTCCTCTGAGATACTCTCTCCTCTCAGTTTATTATTATTATTATTATTAGGTTTTCCTCTGAGATAACTTAATATTATGTTATTATATCAATAACTATTAATTGGTGTATTTTCCTCTTACTTCTGTTATTTCTGTTAAACCATCTCCCGAAAAGATCAGTCAGCTTCAGAAAGGCAGGCTGGGTAAAGAGATTCTCTCCTAGCCCTCAAAGCCCATGCTCTTCAATTTGGGGCAAGACTCCTCCCAACTGAGGGACCTCATTTCTGTTTAAAATATAATTAGAATCCAAACTAGATGATCCTTTGCCTGGGGGGTGAACTCCCTCTTCTTGGCCCCCTCCCCCACATTAGCATTTAGGAGAAAACTAGCCAGAGAGGTCTACATGGAGATGGTTTCTCCTCCTCCCGGTGTGTTGAAGCGCTGAGTGTCATGATCAAGCTGAAGACTTTTAGCTCACCTCCTCACTGAGTATCGCCAGTTAAATTTCACTTATCGGGGAAGTTCCCTTTCAGAAGAGATTTAAGATGTTTCAGCCTCTCCCTTGGAGCTTTCTGTTATTAAGAAAAACAACTGACCATCAAGTTATTGATTGCCAGAGAGCATAATTAATAAACCGATTTTTTTTGTTATCCAGAAAATCTCTCTCCCCAGGTTTTCACTTTTCACCTCCTACTTATTGATTCTCTCCTTGGCCTGATCTTTATATGTCCCACTGCCTAATGGTGAGTGTGCCTCAGAGACTCGACTTTCTCTCTCTTTTCTATATACTCCCCTTCTGTGATCTCAGCAGTTCCTCTGGTTTTAATGATCATTTCCACACCAATCATCCCAGATTATATATCCAGTCTTAGTCTCTCAAGTGCTAGTCATCAACGGCCTATTGGATATTTTCAACTGGCTATTCTACTCAATATATGCAAAATAGATCTCATTCCCCTTCCACCTTTTCCCCCTTCCCTGCCCCTTCCTAATTTCTCTGTTTCTGTTGAGTCAAGCAGCTTTTCCCCGCCCTTCAGTCTGCCCTCTCCCTTTAGCTACTAATTGCCAACCACATCCATTCTACCTATATTACATCTCCCTTCTTTTATTCCTATGGCCACAACCTTTCTTGAGGCCTGAACTGCCTCCAGTTTTTTCCCTCTCCAATACATCTACGTAGACACAGCAAATTAATATTCTCAAAATGCAAATCTAATCAAGCCATTTTCTTGAAAAGCTTCTTTCCTCTTATTTCTAGCATAGTTTATATTTTATATCTTGCTGAAACCTTGCAAAATACCTTGGGGTTTAGTACTAGATTGACTTTCTTTCTTTCAAAATAATTATAACTTTTTATTGACAGTACATATGCATGGGTAATTTTTTACAGCATTATCCCTTGCACTCACTTCTGTTCCGACTTTTCTCCTCCCTCGCGCCACTCCCTCCCCTGGATGGCAGGCAGTCTTATACATGTTAAATATGTTATAGTATATCCTAGATAAAATATATGTGTGCAGACTAGACTTCTTTCTTAAGGATTATACTTTAAATTCAGATCACTCGGGCTCTCATTGATTGGCCAGTGAAAGATCCCAGGCCAAAACCCACTTGGTCTTTGTGGCTTCCAAGTGATCGTAAATAGCGATTTCTGCTATTTCGGCCAGAAACCTGAGGGTCTTTCCTTCCCAGACTGATTGTTTTTTGGACTAGGTGAAAATGACGATCTTTGCTTCAATTTTTACCTAGTCTAACCCATTGACTGAGCATTGCCTCAGTCAAACTGAGACCTGTTAGCTTAAAAAGACCAAGGTCTCCCACTGCATCCAGGGCCATGTTTAGTCTTCCTGATCTATATTTGACTCCAGATGGTTCTGGAGGGGAAAGGGAGGCTGGTGACTTTACCCAGCCCTGCCTCCCTTAGATCTGACTTGCATCTCATAGCATCACCTCCTGGATAGCATGGTTCTCTGTGAGAACAACAGGATGAGACTCCTCAGGATTATGTATTAATCTCATCAGGTACTCTTGGCATTTTAGCCAGACTTTCTTCCCTGCTGTGTCCCATTTCCATGTCCTGCCCCCCCAATATGTTATTTCCTAATCCTCGCTGGTTGTTAACTTCATCTCCTCCCAATGACTTTGTATTTACTTTTCATATATTTCTCTTTGCTTACATGTGTTCGTGCTGTTTCCCTCAATGGACTATAAGCTCTCTGAGGGAGGAACTGATTGACTTTTTTCTTTCTGTGTCCCCACTGCCTGGAATGGTGCTTAACCATAGTAGGGAGGTAAGAAATTCTTGCCAAGGGGAAGGATGAATACAGAACATTGAATGTTTACAAAGTACTCTCACAACAATCTTGTAAGGCAGGTCTCTTTCTTCTAGAGAGGAGGGGAATGAAGCTTAAAGAGGCCTCTGGAGGGTGCAGTGGACACAGTTGAACTTTCAGTTAGAAAGGCCTGAATAGCTTCAGTTTCCTCCTCCACAAAATGGAATAACTTTTACATTTTGCCCCAGGGTTGCTATTAGGCCAAAATGAGAAAACAATTGTATAGCATTTTGTGAACTTCAAAGCACCTTGTCAAAGTAATCCTTATTTTTTATACATTTAAGTGACTCGCCCATCAATGGCCACATCAATGTCAGGGCCAGAGTTCTAACTCAACTTTCTTTCCTCCAAGTTTTCTGTTCTTTCTAGTCCAGAAGCCCAGATGGTAGAGCTCAGCTACTTCAGCTCTCTGCAAGCTTTAGGAGGCTGGAAGACATGTCAGTGCGTCCCTTGGATGGCCCCTTATAAAGTGAAGACTGTTATTTGGCCCTTCACCATGCTGACTTCAACAAAAAGGAAGACTGACAGAGACAGTGGGAAGAAAATAATTAGCGTCGACATGCTGGGTCTGCTGTCAAAATGAAAAGTAGAAATCTGGGGCTGTTCCCATGCACTGTTACTTGTTGGCTGAGGAGAGAAAGTGTGTGTGTGTGTGTGTGTGTGTGTGTGTGTGTGTGTGTGTTCTTGCTCCATCCTTACCTTGATTTCTCTCCTTGGTGGGGGATTACAGTTTGAGTTCAGAGAATCACAAACTTTTGGAGCAGGAGGAGATCTTTGAGCTGATCTCATTTTGTCAGTCCCTTTTAGTTCACTGCTTATGGAGGCTGATTAGTGAAGTGGTTTGTCACAGGGCTCCTTGAAACAGAATCTGGGACTAGAACTTGCGTCTTCTGACGTGCTCCAGGGCTGTTTCACTAAGCCACAGCTATCTGCTAAACCAAAGAAAGCGAATAATCACCGGGTCCCACAGTAAGGCTGGGTTGTTGGAAGCTTGAGTGGAACTGGTCATTTTCTTTCTGCACGATACAATAAACGGATGGCTTGACTTGGAACTGGACCTGGGCACAAATCTTGCTTCAGATGATTTTTAGCCACAAGGGCCATGAGCAATTTAGATTTCTTTGAGCCTCATTTCCCTCATCTGTGAGAGGGGCTAACAACACCTATAGTATCTATGTTGTTTTATAGCAAAAAGAAGAAAAATATATAATGTACTTTGCAAACTTTAAAGCATTGTAGCAACATCAGTTATCGTTATTGTTACTGTTACTTTATTATACAGTAAGAAAGGAGTATGGAAATCAAAAACTTCTCTTCCAATGATGTCCCAGTGAGTCAAGGTGTGATGTTTTCCTGGAATATCTATGTCACCAAGAAAAGGTAGCTCATTATCCCAGTGCCAGCTATTCATGTCCCTGAGCACTGGTTTTTCAGGGGATCCTTAGCAAGATTCTGAAGGGAGTAGAACGTCAGATGGATGAGGTCTGATGAAGAATAAATGAGTTAGAGAAACTCTGGAACAGGGTTCTGATGCATGGGGAGAATGAGGGACAGGGACAGGCAGCCAGTTGGGTGCCATGGTGGGGTACTTTGGCCAGATAGGGATTTTCAGGAGAGTGATGGGTAGCAAGGGATTCTGAAAGGTGGGAAAGGGTTTAAAGCATCTACTACTCCAAATTTTCATGGTCTCTTCTTGTGTTGAATCCACTAGAGTCTGACTCTTGATGTATATACAGCTGGGCTCCATGTAGTAGGATCCTGGGGCTGCAGAGATTTTCCTTTTTTGTAGGAAAAAATCTACAATGAGGAAGCTTCTTTTCCAGAATGGTGGGGGGGGGAGGAGAGAGGGGCTCATCAAGAACAAGCAATGAGAATGTTTCTCTTGTTTCCCAGTTCCATTTTTGTTCCCGTTGAATGCCTTTACTGATTCTGTGCTGCTTGCCTGCACTGCCGTTTCTGCTGAAATAACTGAATATTGAGTCCCGGTTTGATTTTCAGAATTTCTAATATCTGACTGGGTAGAAGGGACTGATTAAACAGGATGGATGATTTATCAGAGAATTCCTTGACAAATGTGAAATCCAGATCCTTGAGGGGTTAGTGTGGTTTGGCACATGAACAAAAACAATAGTAGAAACAATGGGAATGTCCCTTTATGGCACTTTAGGATTATTATTAAGTGTTTTCTTACATAACATCTGACTTGCTCTTCACAACCGCCCTGGGAGGGAGCTGCACTGCAAATCTCAGCATCTTACAGGTGAGGAAACCTGAGTTCAGAGAAGGAAGTGACTTTTCTTTGGCTGCTCCTTAAAGGGAAATGAGCACCACAACCTTGATTTGCTAATTCCTTGCCAGCATTTTTCTCCCCAGTGCATCAGATCTGCAGGTGAAGATGGCATAGAGTCCAAGCAATTTCTGGATCTCACAGCAAGAGATGGCTTTGTCTCAAATGTTATTTCGAAATGTATTTATGCGTGTTATATAATTTCAGGATTTTTTTTCCTTTCTCAAAAACATGTTATTTTTTTTTTCTTTTTTCTTTCTTTCTTTTTTAAACATGACTCTCACATAGATTCTTCCAGGGAAATGTGCTGAACAGCAGGCCACCAGCAGGCCACCAAAAGGAGCTGACTAAGGATTTGGGAATTAATTGAAAAAGCAGAGGTAGACTCCTTACTTTTCATCTCCTTGAAATTGGGCTCATCTAAATACTCATTAGGATTCATACACCCATTTATTCCAAGTCACATGATATTCAATGATTGGCTTTCTGGACTATCAGTCTTATGGATTAAGAACCTGAAAAAGAGTTGGGAAGGCTTCCCCTTCTGGGCACCCAGCATCTGGAAATTCCACCATTAGAAATTTTGCATCATCCCTTGATTTGGACCATTTAAAGAAGACTTTTAAGGTCCATCACACATAAGGCAATAATGGAGTCTTTTCTCAGAGTGATCTATCTGTGGTGGGTCTTGAAGTACTGTTAGTACAACTTGCTTATCTGGGAGCTAAGTACTTTTCTCCAGCCTTTTTTTTTTTTTTAAACCATCTCCCACCTGTTGGAACTCTTGCTGCTGATCTCCACCATATCCACCCAATACAGATTTTTCTGCTCCTGATACTGTTGAAGATATTAAATTCAGGAAGTCTAATTTTTGGATATATCATCATGAAGAGGATTTCTTAGATTGTCACAAAATTTTATTGTTAAAAGATCACTCACTTCAACATCATGACAATTATTCATAATTAGGGCTCATTTTACAGAGAGCAGAAATAAAGTTCCTCGAGGTAAAATGAGTTAAGAGCATATGTCTATCTGGGATTTCAGCTTCATTCCCGACTCCTCATTTGGTGCTCCTTCTGTGATCCCTCTGTTCTCAATCTCTGCCTGCTTTTCATAAAACAGAAAAAAAAAAAAAAGAATAATGCTAATTTCCTTAAAGCTGAGCAACATGTCACTCTGTGTGGAGTGAAAATGTAAAAACCATCCAAAGCAGATTCATTTAGTAAGTGTGAATCAATTCTAAAAAGGGTTTGCTCAAAGGCTCTGGGCAAATGGTGCAGTGGTCTTAGTAATTAATTGACAGCCAAGATAACGACACAAAGACAGCCTGAGGAAGCTTGGTGGTTCTTTGTGTCTGATTCTTCATGACCCCATTTGGGACTTTTATGGCAGAGATGGTCTGCCACTTCCTGCTTAGGCTCATTTTACTGATAAGGAAACTGAGACAAAGATTTGGCCAGAGTCCCACAGCTAGTGTCTGAGGCCGGATTCAAGTTGTTTTGGCTCCAGTGTTCTGTCCACTGCATCACCCCGCAGAGTGGTCAGAAGGACTGGGTTCAAATCTTGCCTCTGATACTTATGATTTTTAACTAAGTCACTTTGATTTCTCAGGCTTTAGCTTCCATGTCTATATAATGAGTGGATTGAGTCTTTCAGGTCCCATCCATCCTGGGATCCTTCCTGCCTGCCTGATTTTCCTGGATCTTCCAATGATGTTTCTATGAGTGGCGGTCCTGAGCAGCCACTCCTCCCAGTGTCCCGTGAGGTGCCATCTTTTCTGTATAGCTCACAGCTGATTCTTTTGCTCTCTCAGCATGATTTTTACATACTATATTTAAAATAAAGTTATCTAGTGGCCTTTTGTTTTTGTATCATGGTAATTCCTAAATAGACCTTGCCTGCACTCTCTCATTACCTCCCAAATCCCAGGCTGCCCCACCCCTTCCCACTTGTGACAAAACATTAAAAACAATTTAACAAGAGAACATTTAAACTGTTAAGCAAAAGCCACTTAATCTGGCAATGTGTTACCATTGTCACCCTTATACCCCACTTTAGGACTGCATAGAGAGAAGTAAGTCCTTGTCTCTTCTCTAGGGCTATTCATTTTAGTGTTATTTTTGTTTGTTATCTCTCAGCATTAGAGCCTTATCCCCACCTAATAAATCCTTTAAAGTGGAATCCTAGCACTCTTCATCTTGTTCAAGAAGCACTTTTTTTTTGCCTAAGGACTTGACTGAAAAAACTTGAGAGTTACATTTGGGACATCTTAAGATACTGCATTTAGTTACAAGTCATTTCACTAATCCATTGGGCTAAATTAAGTTTTCCTCATCAGAGTCCTTTGAAGTTTGTAGGACAGTATTACTCCCATTGCAAAGTTGAAAGAATTGAGTCTCAAACAAGTGAATCAATATATATATAGGATTTTCATATAAATAGTAAGGACTGGAGGTGAGATTTGAACCTCTCCCAAATCCAGGCCCTATGTTGGTTTCCCACACTCATGAAACACCAGTGTTTTACTCCTACCTGCTTTCTCATTGATCCTTTCTGTTCTTGGTAGGGCACTGTGGCTAGGAAACACCAGATTTCCCATATACATATTTGTGTGTTACCAGTCAAAGCCCTTTATGTGGCCCCAATCTACCCATGATTCCATTCCTCTCATTCATCCCAGCCAGCCTAGAATTGTCCATTCTTCTTCATTCTTGTCCAGCCTCCAATGTCTGGGTCGGGAGTGATATTAGTGGGACCTTCCTCCCATTTACTGACTGATGTAAAACCCCACTCAGATACACTATTTTGTACCTTTGTCATTTTGATCTCCTTCACTTAAACCTACCTAATTTGCTTTGTTTTGTTTGTTTGTTTTTGAAGCCTGTAGGATGCTTCTGACCTAAGAGGAGAGGCTCCGTGCCATTCTCCCTTCTCCTTCCCCTCCAGCTTCTCACAGTACTTTAGCAGGATCTTTTTTTTGCATTTCTCACACTCAGCCTTATTTTAGAATTATTCGTGAATGTCTCCCACAGGAGGCTATGAGCTACTTGAGAGCAGGTTCATTGTCACATCGATTTTTGTGTCCTTGTGGCCTAGGAAATATTAGGCTCATAATAAGCCCTTAATAAATATAAATTGAATTGAAAAGAAATGCTTGTTATATCATTCTCTCTGAGGATCCCTCTTTTCCCTTCATTGTAGAAATTAAAAGCTCCCCCTAAAAATAGCAAAATTTAGCTTGTCTTGTCAACTTGTCAACCCCTCCAATTCTCTTTCCAATAACTTTTCCATAAGATTCAGAATTACATATATACTTTGAGTCCTAGGGACATCCCGGGATATCCCATGGTTCTCTTAGATAATAGTGCAAAAATGGTTTTTGGAATATAGATTCTAATAATTTTAGGTGACATAGAAATACAAATATTAGGTGGGCGCCTCTATGATTAAGTAAAAATAACTTTGCCCTATGGCCTTCCCTTGTTATTTTAAATGTTTTTTTTTTTTTATTTATAGTAACAGCCTTTTCTTTTCTTTTTTTATTAAGAAATTCTCTATTACACTAAAGGCAAAGTATATCCTCTGCAATAGATGTAAAATGAGAAAGAAAACAAGCGAGCAAACAGCAGCAGTGACAACAAAAGGGTGAAAATACTCTGCTTTGATCCACATTCAGTCTCCACAGCCCTCTCTCTGGGTGCAGATGCCTCTCTCTATAACAAATCTATTGGAACTGCCCTGAATCACGTCATTATTGAAAAGAGCCACGTCCTTCACAGACGATCATCACATAATCTTGTTGTTGCTCTGTATAGTGTTCTCTTGGTCCTACTCTGTGCAGTTCGCATTAGTTCATGTAGGTCTTCCCAGGTCTTTCTGAAATCATCCTTCTGATTGTTTCTTATAGAACAATAATATTCCATCATATTCATATTCCATTCCCCAACTGCTGGGCATCCACTCAGTTTCTAGTTCCTTGCCACTACAAAAAGGATGCTACAAACATTTTTTGCAAATGTGGGTCCTTTTCCCTGTTTAATGATCTCTTTGGGATACAGACCTCGTGGAGACATTGCTGCCCTCCCCTTATTGCTAAGGATGAGTAAGTGATTTTGTCACAAGACATTGTATTAGTGAGAATTCAGTTATGATTCATGAAGGCCATGAATGTATGCTAAAATATATTATTATAATATAATATATTATTACATAAATAAATAAATACACTATCAGTTAACAACCTGAATCCAGATATGTTTAATCCCTTGTTCTTTCACAAAAAAGTTCACCTTCTTTTGGCTGCCTTGTAAATCTCAGTGTCACAGGGTCAGCAAGAGTCAGATTTTCATTTTCGTTCAGTTCCCAAACATCTAGACTTGCTTTTGCTTTTTTTTTTTTTTTTTTGTTCATAACAATGAGCTCCATTCTGCCATCTTTAATCTCCGTTCCATAAAGGATCAAATGGATGCTACTTGCAGTGCCCACTCTGCTCACAGATGTTTGAAGTGTAGTCCGGAGGACTATGTATCCTCCACAGCTGCAGACAGGAAGCCAAGGGGAGAGTGACCACAACTAAAGAGAGACTAGAATGGTTCTTTCTTCTCTTATGAAAATGGCAGCTCTCAGGATCAAAGATTTGGAAGGGCATCTGCTCTGACCAGCAACTCATTAGGAAACTCTTCTATCCTATTATGGATATGTGGTTTATTCTGCCCTCTGGCAAAAATGTATCTGGCTTTAGTTACACTAACCTATTTGTCCCAATATATAGGAACCAAAATGGTTCACCTTGGGATACTTTTTTGTTTTTGTGAAAAAATATTTGTTTATAAAGTGAATCCTTGATAAATATTTTGTGGAATTGTATCCATTCTGTTTGACTCTAGGGGGCAGAAGGAAGATGGATGAAAGTTGCAGGGAAATGGATTTTGGGTAAGCACAAGGAAAAAACTTTTTCATCGTTGGAACTGCCTGAAGATGGAGTGAATTTCCTTGTGGGGTCATGAGTTGCCTATCACTGGATATATTTAAATTGAAGTTAGGTGACTAAATTTGGGGGATATTCTAGAAATTTGGACTAGATGACCCTTAAAGTCTCAAACTCTAAGGTTTCTATGATTTCAAATGATATTTGCAACTTTTTAAAAAGAAAGATAATATTTTTTCAATTTAAAAATAATATTGAAAACGCTTCCCTTTCCCCCCTTCCCCCATACCTAATTCTTCCACTTTTGTTTTATTTTTCTCATTATTATAATTCTCATATATAAAATATATATAAATATACAATTATAATTTCATTATCTGTATTAGTGATGGTAGATGATTGATGATGATAACCAGTCACTAGATATTTATTAAGCGCTTACTATGTTCCAGCTAAGTGTGCGGCACTGTGCTAAGTTCTGGACGGTCACAGAGACATAGTGAGGGAAGGGATCGGGAGGCTCATCATGCTCAGATAGCCACAGTTCTCATGATGAGGACTGGATAGATCTCGGGAAACTCCTATTGAGGAAATGTACTGTGAATAGCAAGGTGGGAAAGGTCAAAGGATGAGAGAATCAGATGAATGGACTTGAAGCCTCTTCTCCAGGTGTTTATTGTTAAAAGTCTGAGAAAGAAGAAACATGACCCTGGGGACGGGGAGAAGGAGGCCAAAGAGGCAGTTATCAGTGTTCAGAACACTGTTTCATAAATGCAGGGAAATTTGCACTGTCCGGAGAAACGCTGAGTGCCAAAAGTCCGTGGTAATCATGCTCGACAAACTTAAAAACTGGCTCCTCATTCCCCCACTTTCTTTTCTCCCCTCTCCTCAGCCCTCCTCTTCTTCCTTCCCTCTTTCCTCCCTGCAGCCCAAGCTAGAAGTCCCACTACCCTGAAGCTGAGTGGACAAATACGTGGTCTTTTGGATCACTGGGGGAAGAACATCAGGGATTTTCTCAATGATATGTCACAATCACAGGAGGTGATAGAATCATCTTTACTGGAAAAAAGCAATTTTTGATAGTTTAAGGAATCAGTGTCCTGCTGGTGGGTACATTTCTTCTATATGTGCGGATCACAACCTCGCACGCTTTGATTAATCATCTCCAAGACTTGCTGTGACTGATGGGATGGGAACCCCACTAGTGAATGAAACCTTCTGAACTTAGGCTCAGTTTCAAGGCATTTTCATATCCATTTCAAGTAGAAACTGCAGAAGGATCCTTGGGGGATCCATATTAACTTGGAAAACCACATATTGACTTTATCTATGTTCTATTTTATTTTTTCTTATTTTGTTAGCTATTTCCTAATTACATCTTAGTCTGCTTCTGGCTGCACCGGGGCACGTTGTAGGAAATGTTTAACGCGTCTGTCTTAGTTCAGCATTTAAGGCTTTCTGCAATCTGCTCTCACTTACTTTTCTATTTTTATTTCACACTAATTCCTTGTAGGGACTCCATGTTCTAGCCTAATCACAGTGAACTTGTTGCTGTGTCACAGCCCAGTACTCACTGATTGACTGCCCCTAACGTCCACCCATCTGTAGGGAGGAGGCTTTCCCTTCCAGCATCCAGTAGCCTATGACAATGGACTTCCTCATTACTGGAATTCATGCCATACTTTTCATTCTTTTTTTATTCATTTTTCCCCCTAGTGTGAATCACTTGGCCCAGCTCCTTGGAGTAAATCTCACTGAGGAGACTGGAGTATTTTTGCTCTGCTATAGCCAGTGTTCTCTCCTCGGCTACCGGGAGCACCTGGAGAATCTCACTATCTCAGAGGAATCTGTCTTCACTTAGACTCTTGAGAGTAGGGATTGCTTCATTTTTT
The DNA here is from genome assembly GCF_016432865.1 of Antechinus flavipes. Lineage (NCBI taxonomy): Eukaryota > Metazoa > Chordata > Mammalia > Dasyuromorphia > Dasyuridae > Antechinus > Antechinus flavipes. Next base: position 6,152,665 of record NC_067403.1, read on the forward strand.
GGGTTTGAATACCCAGTCCCCAGCAGGGTACCTGGCACATAGTAGGAACTTAATAAACAAACAAATAATAAATAAATAAAACTGGATAAAAGCCTGTTAGCTGAGGGGTTGTGCCGGGTTATGCACACAGGAAGCCACAAAGCCAGGATCTGAATCTGTTTTCTCCCCAGTGTTCCACCATCACGTCCCCTTCAGGAGCGTTTGGTCCGTTCTCTCTTCTTCACTCCCCATGGCTCTCTGAATTCAGAGCAGAGTCAGCCTTATGTGAGAAAGGTAGCTGCTGAGACGGGAACGAGGGCCCCACTGACTTTGTTTTTGGCTGAGATAACGGCGCTTTGAAGCTGTGATTCCTCCTTGGCAGCCTGCGTGGTGAGAGAAGTTTATTTTTAAAAACCAAAGTGTGACATTCAGGCAAGTCTGAAGTTAGGTAAGGCAGTACCTGGGAATGCTGAAATATTCATCTGTTTGGAGTCACCAAAGAACAAGCAAGTGACATTCGTGGCAAGTGATGCAGAGAGAGTAATGTTCCCTGGGGAGAGAATGACTGATGTGCTGGAAGATTTCAGTATATGCCGAATACACGCATGTCGTTCAATTCGTACTTAATGTGGCTCCCAATCCGGGGTCCGGCTCAAAAAGAACGGTCAGGGGGCTGAAGCATCCCTTGAGGAAAACAGTAGAAGAGTCCCGGATTCAGGGGTTGATTTTTTTTCTGAGATTCACAAGCTAACGTTTTGGGGGGTATTTGTGGGGTGGGGTCCTTCCCTGTTAGTTTCACCTCATGCAGGTTTTTAAAGGGGCTGCAGTCTGAGTCAGAAGATCCTGAACTTCCCAGATTCTAGATCAGCTGCAGGACTATAAGGAACTTAAAAGACAGACATGACTTGCTGTTGCCTAATGGGGACGGGCTGCCTCTCCAAAGCAGCTCACCTTCTGAGGTTTGCCCACTCTAAGAGACTTGATTGCCAGCTGGGCAGACATATCACTTGTTCCTTGATGGGGACCATTGAGAAATGCTAGCCATCCATGTTGTATGTATCCAACCTAAATATTTTTCTTGGCCCTGAAACAATTTTAAATGGAATTGAAGAGTTTGTGGATTATTTGCAGTGGACTTTAGCTTGCATTTCTCCTTTTCAAGGTAGGTTTGAGACTCATGATATATTCTGTCAGACAGAAGGGATGTAATCCAGGGAGACAGAATATCTGAATCAGTCCATCTAGGCTCTATTTCCCCCATCAAAGACCTGTCTCACTTCTGTATGAGCTAGCTTTCCTGCTATGCTTATGGTCCTTGTTTGTCTTTTGGAGGAACTGGATTTGAACTTTGCATTTTCCTCTCCAAAGGGCAGCTGGGGTGTTCAGTGGATAGGGCACCAGGGCTGGAGTCAGAAAGGCTTACATCCCAGAGTTGTGAGCTACTTGATTATATTTTAGAGGAGGAGCCTATGTCCACTCCCTCTGAAAAGTTCCACTCCAGACAGAGACATACCTTTCCCTTCTGCTCTCTCTTCTCCTAGGAAGTCTTTATAATCTTAGAGGCAATTTAATTATTTTTCTGTAAATTAATTTCCAAGGTGTACTAGAATATATTTAACAACTGGGTCTTTCAAAAATTATTCATTATATACTTTTAATATATTATACATAAAAGAATATACCTAGTGTCTGAAATTATATATAATCATGTCATGTAAAATTACATATTATATAAAAGTATATATCATTTACATTTTATATAAAGTATTTTATACATTAAATTTATATATTCTATAGTATATAAATGGTATGCTTTTATATTAAATCTGCATAATTGATGTTTTCTCTATCAGCATTCATCTTTCTCCACTACCATCATTCTTTTAAAAAATAATTTATTTTAAATTTTTTCTTTTTAAATTTTGAGTTTCAAATTCTTCCCTTTCTTCCAAATTCTCTCCTAACCACTGAAGGCAAGTAAAATGACATCAGTTAATTATATGTGTGAAATTATGCAAAACATATTTTGACAGTATCCATATCACAAAAAAGCAAAAAAGGAAGAATATGAAAAAATTACACTTCAATTTGCACTTGAGTTCATCAGTTCTCTTTCTGGGGGTAGAAACATTTCTTCATCTTGAGTCCTTTGGAATTATCTTGAATCATGTATTGATTGGAGCAGCCTAGTTTTGATAGTGTGTAGTTAATAGCCAAGTCTTGTCTGTGAATGTGTTTGGTGCTGTTCCGGGTTCTTCTCATTTCACTTTGCATCAGTTCACAGAGGTCTTGCCAAGTTTTTTCCGGAACTACCATTGTCATTTCTTATAGCAAAATTCGTACTCCATTAATACATAATACTCCCATAAATAGTACTCCATTAGTACAACCATGTGCTACAACTTGCTCAGTCATTCCCCAATTGATGAGAATCCCCTCAATTTCTAATTCTTTGCTATTACAAAAAGAGTATAAATAATTTTGTATATATAGGTCCTTTTCTTTGGCTCTCGTTAGGGTATAGACCTAGCAGTAGTACTGTTGAATCAAAGAGTATCAGTGATTTTTATAGTCCTTTGAGCACAGTTCCAAATTATTCTGTAGAATGGTTGGACCAGTTCACAACTCCACCAATAGTTTATAAATGTGTTGATTTTTCTGCCTCCTCTCCAGTATTTTTCATTTCTGATAGGTTTTAGGTGGTACCTTAGAGTTGTTTTAATTTGCATTTTTCTAATAACTAGGAATTTAGAGCATTTTAATATGTTATAAATAACTTTGATTTCTTCTTTTGAAAATAAATGATCTATTCACATATTTTGATTATTTATTAATTGGGGAATGGCTCTTATTTTTATAAATTTGACTTGGTTCCTGGTATATTTTAGGAATTAGATCTTTATCAGAGAAACTTGCTATCATTTAAAAAATATTACTTGATTGCCTATGGTACCTTTCAGAAAATGTAGTTCTCCTGATCATCTCTTAATTAGGGCTATTTTTCTCTTTGCTTTGTCTGAGATTATAATTGCTATTCCTGCCTTTCCTCTTCAGCTGAAACATAATAGATTCCCCTCCAGCGTCTTATTTTCTTGTAAGCAACATATCATTAAAATGACTCTCGTCCAGAGTACTCATTACTCTAAGCACTTTGGCTAATAAGCCTTAACTACCTTAATATGTGCCATCATCTTACTTAATACTTAAAATGTAAGTTTTTAGTGGTCAGAGGCCATAGTAATATGTTTTCCATTGTACCCAAGCCCATCAAGGGGGTTCAATATATAATCAATGATGGAATAGAAAAGCAGATTCTCTATAACATCCCCCATCTCCCCCACAACTCTGACATCTCTGCTTTCTTTCTTTCTTTTTTTTTTTTTTTTTTTGTTGTTGTTGTGGTGGTGGTGGTGAAAAGAATTAAGGAGGTGGAAGGGATGGAAGAACATCCTAAGAAGATAAAGTTGATATGTCTTTCATCTAAATCTCTCCATTGCCCAGAAACTAGATAATAAATAGGAAGAAAGCCACAGGGCTTTCTGAATAACCAAAATAGGGGTGATTTTAGAATTATTTCATGCCATATAGCCAAGATCTCTCCTTAGCATTTATGCTTCCATTGGGTGACTTTCCCTCATTGGATTGCTGGCTCTTTGAGAGCAATGTCTTTGTTGTTAATTTTGTATTCAGTAATGAGACATTCAAGAGGCATTATTAAATGCCTACTATTTGTAAAGCTCTGTACTGGACAATAGCTAACCAAAGACCAAAAGCAAGGAGTTTACATTCTAGTGAGAAGTTAAGTAGAGGTGGCAAAGAATAGTCATATTTGTGGGCCATGATTGGGATTTTTAATTTGATTAATTTGATTTTAAATTTAATTAATTTTTTATTAATTTAATTTGATTAGAGAAACAATTAAAAACAATATGCTGCAGTGAAAAGACTTGAAGTCATAGACTTGAACTCAAGAGACATGTAGGATGACTTTTGCATCTGATTCCATTTCACTAGATTTGTAACCATGGGAAAGTCAGTTAACTTCTCTAAAACTTGTTTCCTGATCTAGAAAATAATAGTTAATAATCATACTCACAATTACGACTTATATAACATGTTAAGGTTTCCAAAATGCTTTGCAAACTTTATCTGATTTGACCTTCCCAACAACCCCGGGAGATTGATACTAGTATTATCCCCACTTTTCGGACAAGGAACCTGAGGCAGGTGAAGCCCAAGGTCACCCTGTTAGCATGGGTCTGACTCCAAATTCAGAACTGTGTCCATTGTGTTTCTTAACTGCCTCTGATAAAATAAGACTTATCAGGGCAGTTAGGTGGCTCAGTGGGTAGAGCACCAGCCCTGAAGTCAGGAGGACATGAGTTCAAATCTGGCCTCAGACACTTAACACTTCCTAGCTGTGTGACCTTGGGCAAGTCACTTAACCCTAACTGCCTCAGGGAAAAGAGAAAAAAAATAAGACTAATCATATTATCTCACACCCTGTAGTGCTGTAAGTTTTATGAAGTACTTTCCTGCAATCTTGCAGATATTATTATTCCCATCTCGTAGATGGTCGCCTCACACATTCTGTTCATTTAATTTAACCTCCCTTCCCCTTTTTTAGTTGTCTAGACAAGAATATTTCCGGCGATGGACTAGCTGATCTGAGTCCCTTCTGGCTCCCGGAACCCTGGGACTCCAAGCCCTCCGTGTCCCTCGTGACCAGAAGGGGTTCCAGGGAAAGTGGAGATGCTCAAAGCCTGCTGACCTTGTCAGGAATGCTCTCGCTCTCTCTCTCCTGCGTGGGCCTTAATGGAAAAGTACTTCGGGGCTCTGTAAATTATTAATCACTCCGTACTCCCAGACACCTTTGGATAAAAAGGCGATGGGCCTCGTGCTGCGTCTGGGCGGGAGCCAGAGCCCAGGGATGCCCTTCCAGCCACGTGGAGGCTTCCATCCCGCTCGGGGAGCTCGGTCCTTCTGCCTTTCAGAGCCTTCTCCGGGCTGCTCCCTCCTGACGTGCAAACCCCAGGGAACCTGCAGCTTCTGCTTTCTTTTCAGGGCCCGACTTAGGCGAATGACTCTGAGGGAAACCCCCCCCCCCCTTCGGCTGATTTCAGAAGTCACACCATGTGCATGTACTTAGGGAAGGGGGGAGCTGGAAGGTAAGAAGGGGGCAGCATCTGGATTTGGCTCAGCTGTATGATTTCCCCCTTCCACAGTAGTCAGACTTTGACTCTATCCAGACAAGGCCATCGAGCAGAGGAACAGGCTATCGGAGCCAATGGGGATATCCCAGTGGTACACTATATAAATGTTATTAGCACTATCCATGTATGTTGTCTTGGGTTTCTGAAAGGGCACAAGACCTGAAAATCAGAGATCATGGGGTGTGTTGAAAGAGTCTGGAACAGAGGAACCAAGTCATGGGTCAGCTCTATGACTACTTAGCTGTGGGATTTTTAGTTAATGACCTCCGGGCTAGGTTTACCCATCTATAAAATGGGTCTTAAAGAGGAGGTAAACCAGCTGATCCCTTAGGCACATTTGAACAACATTCATGCTTTGGTATTCTTCTAGGGATGAACAAACGTTCATCAAATGCCTCCTATTGTCAGCCGTGGGCTATTCAAGACAGATGCTAAACAGTCACTGAGCGAGCTGCACTAGGATTATACGTAATGAGAAAAAGACTAGAGGAATCTTCGCAGGGGACCCTCGTGCTAGGAAGGGGAACGAAAGAAGCCGATGTTGACCGTCAGAATCCGTTCCTGAGGTGGCCTGTTACTCAGCAGTTCAGAACCGCCTCAAAGTGACCTTGTCATTTTGTTCGAGACAAGAAAAAGAGAAGAGACGTCAGTATCTTTTTGGTTGGCTTTGGCAGAAATAGCCAAGGGAAGAGGGGGAGATAAAGGGATTCGGAGGCGGGGAGGTGGAAGGAGAGGGGGAAAGCAGCTCATTATTAATGATTATTGGAAAACTCCTGAGTTGTATTGGGAAGATGCAGCCCTTTCTGCCTGAGCATCTGGTTAAAAATGTCATCTGAGAGCTTCTCCCGCAGCTGATTTCCTCTGTCTGTGAAAGGGACTTTCAGAGAATGTTAAACAGCCTTTTAAATAGCACACAGCCTTATCACATCCCCTCCTTGGAAAATGGGGCAAGGACTATTTTCCAGCGTTGAAAGCTGGGATCCTGTGGCCTAAGATTACTTCTTTTAACTCTTATATAACAAATCAGGTAAGAAACCTCGGGGGAGAACATGCTGACCTTGGGATTAGCTGGAGTCACTTCCCTAAGGGATGGCTGCAGCTGAGTTGGTTAGGATCAAAAAAAGGTACCAGGAAAATCAGAGGATTGTAAAAAGCTAGATTTTGCTAGTCTTGAGAGTGTAGATGGGGCTGTTGGTTTCCAAGGCCCTCGTTTGAATGGATGCCTGAAGAAGGGCTTTGCTTTTCCATACCGGGACGCTTTATACATCTTGCTCCGGCCTTCACATGTGAAGGACAAGCATGGGGACTCGGGAGAAGTGAGAGCTGCTTGATAAACTTTGTCACCTCATTCTTTTTCTTTGGTAAATGAGCAAGTTGGATTAAATCAAGTTTCTAAGTTGGGGTGCGTGGGAGATTTCAGGAATTTCTGGGATTTGGATGACCAAAACCTCAACAAAAACCTTTATTTTCACTCCCTCTAAGTATATTCTTCAGTTATTAAGTTAAACAGCCAACTTTGTTCTGAGAGGCTTCACAGGCGACCGGAGGGGTCCACTACTTAAAGTTGAAGGCCCGCTGGCTAGATGGCCTCTAAGGTCTCTGCTTCTCCCAGACTTCTACTGTTCTCCTAGAATGGTCTCTCTCGGATGCTCATCCACTCACATCCCTGCCCCAGGGCCATGGCCAAGCTCGGGCCTGACTTGGAAAATGTTTAGCTGGGGGAAGGGCATGAGATTAAGAACTAAAAAAAGAAGCTGTGAACTCATTTGATGAGGAATTGCTGAGGCAAGGCCTTTGTTCTGGGTATTCTGGGGCATGTAAAGATGTATATACTCCCTTTCTCGATGAACTCACTTTTATGGGGTCAGCTCAGGAGGATTCAAAAAGCCAGAAAGCAGCCACAACGGGAGGGGTGGAGGGTCACCTGAGTATGGAAGATGACCCCATGAGGACGGATGGAGCAGCTGGATTTTTTCCCATCCTCCTCTTTGTCCCCCTTCCCTTCTTTGTCTCTTCCTTCCCCATGGGGACATATTGAAAGGACCTGGAGAAAGGGGTCTGGCCTGTAATGTGCTCAAATAACAGTAATTGCTCTCATTTCTAAGTTGTTCAGCCGTGTCTGGCCATACCGTCCATGGGGTTTTCTTGGCAAAGGTTCTGGAGTGGTTCTCCATTTTCTTCTCTGGCGGATCAATGCTAGCAGAAGTAAGGTGCCTTATACAGGGTCACACAGCCAGTAAGTGTCGGAGGCCTCCGGGCCCAGCGCTCCGGGCCCTGAGTCACCCACCTGCCTCTGGTCACCTTCTCATCGCATTTAGCATGAGTGCATCATTTGACACTCAACAGTCTCGTGAGATGTTCGTCTTAATTAGGCTTAACCTCCACTTGGCTTTGTTCTTGCCTCATACTTGGAAATCACTCTTCTCTAGTCCACTAAAATTAGTCTTGATCTGATTCTATTCAAATTTTAAAAATCTGTTAAGGACCCATGGTGTCCAAGGCACTTTTCTGGTGATAAACAGATAAAAGTGACAAGTCCCTTTCATCAAGGAGCTTCTGTTATACTGGGGAAAACTATATGATTAAGTAACTTAAAGGTATACACAAATCAAAGTAATTTCAAGAGGGAGAGGGTGCGGATGACTGGGAGGAGATAGAGCATGACTTTGTCCGAGCTAGACTTCCAAGGAGACCAGGGATCCACAAGGTGGGGAAGGGGACCCGTGCAGAGGTAGGGAGGCCACCATGTCAGCCATGGAGAATATAGTACAAAGAAAGACCTTACGATGAGACGGGAAGGGGCGGCGGAGGCTCGAAATGTCAGGTGCAAGGTTTTGTGCTGTATCCCAGGAGAGATGGGACATTTGAGTCCAGGTAAAACCTGTTTTACGAGTATCCGTTTGGTCGCTTTGTGCAGCATGAATTGAGTTGGGGAAAGACTGGAAGTAGGGAGAACAATTAGGAGGCTGTTTCAGTAGTCTAGGAGAGAAGAAATAATGGCCTCCAGTAGAATAGACTGTTAAAGTGAGGAGAAAGGGAGTGATGGTATGGAGAGAAGATAGAATCAAAAAGACTTGGGAGCTGACTGGATATTGAGTTAAGGACTGCTAAAGTTGTGAATCGGGGTGCCATGCAAACGTGTCGGCCTTTATTTTATTTATACAATATCTATTAATAAATACACACTCATGTGGAATTCAGGCCCATCTCGTCTCTCTGTGAGGCTGTCGGCCTCTTGTGTTCTCATTAATATGCACGTACCAGGTTGGGGGGGCTTTTAGACACTGTCTTTTCCTGTTGCCCCAGATTTAAGACACTTTCATGGAACAAGATTATGGCATTTCCATAAAATTTGTATTCTTTGTAATTTTATGCATTTTTATTACTTTTTCTCTTTTGTGAGGCAATTGGGCTTAAGTGACTTAATCCTATGTATTTCTAAAAAATATTCAAAATATTATTTTTAGGAGAGGTCACCAGACTTCCAAAGAGATCTATGAAAAAAATCATGGTTGAAACTCTGTGTTAGAAGATCTTTACAATCCCTTCCAACTCTGGCATTCGTTCTATGTATTATGAATCAATAAATCAATCCACAAGCACTTAGTAAGCTCTTACTATTTGCCAGCCATCATCTTAGCTCCTGGTCAGACCTAACATAGATATTTAGCTGTCTTTGTCTTCAAAGAACTTAATATTCTCAATTCTAAGGTTCCTGAGATCTTTTACAGTCTGTATTCCAGCTTCTAAAGCCAGATTATTTCTGGCCCAGATGACATTTGATTATTGATTATTGACTATACCAGGCCCCGTGTTTGACCATGGAGCGGTTAGAGGCAGCTGTGGATTTGGACCCTCGGGGAGGTGGGCGTAGCAGTAAGTCCGGGGCTCTGTTCTCAGGTCCCCTGGCCAAATCCGGCCTTTGGTTAGGTCCTCCCTCGCCTGCCCCGCGGTCCTGACTGGGGTCATGGGGGGATGGCAGCCGTGCTGCCCCTGAACACAAGGAGCCTCTCTCTGGAGTCCCCGGGGGCCCGGCTGGCTAGAAACTCGAATTCACCAAGTGAGCCACTGTCAGAAGGCATTACTCTTGGGCTGCTTATGTCCTCCCTGACAAGCACGCTGTCTGACAGCGAGGGATGAGTTAACCACATCAAGTGCCTTCATTTCAAGGGCAAATGGGAGCATATACTTCATAGGGAGGAGGACAGAGAATCACAGGACCAGAAAATGTCAGTAAAGAAGAGTCCTGAAATGCCATTTAACCTGATGATAACAGATCCCAGTCCTGTGGCATTGTAAGGCTGGCCAAGTGCTTCCTCTCAGTGGCTCAGGGAAGATGAAGGGCAGGGACAGTTACAAGCCCATTTTCCAAAGAGAAAGTCAAGACTCAAAGACACTGCCCAGTATGTCAGAGTCACAAGTCTGGTAAATGATGGAGTTGGGATCCCAGGTCTCGCACTCTGAGTATTTGAGTTGAGATTGGGACTCTGGGTGAAGGCCCATCATGTCTGGACCCATCTCACCTGGTCAGGTTACTCTCTTCTTACTTTCTGAGGCAAGCCTGGGGCCATCAGGCCGGCGTTCTTGGAACCCAGTGTCACCCACAGTCCCTCGTGCAGGGCCAGGCTCACGAGTGCTTAAGAAAATGAATGTTAAATTTAGTGGAATCTCGAGCCTCGTCAAGTACTTGCTGTGGACACAGGGATAGATAAGACTGGCTCTTGACTCTGGCTCCTGTGAGGAAATTTCCCTGAATCACTGAAAGAAGGACACAAAGCAGCCATATCGTGCTTCCTCTTCAAGTTCTGACTTCACAGACGCTCCCTGGGTACTATGGAAGGCAAATTCATTTTTATTTCCTCTTTAACAAACTTCCCATTTTTCCTCATTCATTCAGGAAAGAAGAAATCCGAACCTCAGAGAGAAGGGTTTTGATGAGAGAAATGAGAAAATCCCCAGATCCTGCATTCTGTGGGCTCGAGATAACCCAGATTTATTCTGCAGCCCTGAGTTCCCTTCTTTTCTCCACCAAGTTTTCTGTTCCATATCCCAGTTTCGGAAGGGCGTGGGTAGTAAATTGAGACCGGCCTTGGCCAGCTTTGCAGGGCCTCTGTTTCTCATCCCCTTGACCCTGCTCTTCTTCTGAGGAGCCCTATGTGCCCTTTATTCATCAGATCTTAAGGGGACAGTGACTCAGGCACATTCAAATGCCACCAGTGAATTTCAGTTATTTTATTTTCCATAGGTTTTTATAAAATGAGAAAATGGCCCTGAAGCCAGAATAAAGAATAAACTAAAATGCAACAATTGCTCATCTGAACAAGGTGAAAAGAACTGGTGGAATTACCTTCTTCGATTACCTGAAACAGCCTTTAGTGTGAGCACGGGTCTTGTTTTAGTATTCACTCTCTGATATTAATATTCAGAACCTCATTGAACAAATTCATCCCGGTGGCCACAGCCACCAAGGAGTCTTATATCATCTAGCAAAGAGATCTCATTTTCGTCCTTCTTCCAGTACGAAGGACAACCTCCTCATCATAATGGGTTGCTAACCTTGGAGAAGAGCTACTTGGACTGTGTGTTTTTCCACTGAGTTAAAATTAAAAAATAATTAACACAGCAGGATGTCATATTCTTGGTACCTGTCAGTTAATTCTGCACCTTGAAGAGGCAGCCTGCCACAAAATTAGTTTGTGAAGGTCGCCCTTTCTCGTCTCAGGTGTTTACCAAGAATGCTTTCGTGATGTGCACGGACCATTCTTAGCATCTGTGGAAACAAGGAAGGAAGTGGAAACCGAGGTTGGCAGTTGCTGTCACTCATGGAAGACATCCCTTTCAGAGTTCATGGAGAAGAGTCTCTGGAATAGTGAAGTTTTTCCAGACGACCCTGTTGATGCGCGGCATCTGCTGAATTGCTTGGATCCAGGAACTCTCCTGGGCATTTCCAGTGAGCTCCATGGTCACTCTGTTAACCCAGAAAGAAAAAAAAGACAAAGAAAACCTACTCCCAGGGTGCTGATGTGTAGTTGTATGGGCAGCTTGCTGAGTTATTCCATCAATAATATATCACGGAGAAGCACTACAGATAAACAACGAACTGGATCCAGGATTGATTGGAAAGTAGGCTGGGTTGTTTGGGGAAAATAGCACAGTGCTTTAGTAATCCCAAACTGCTGCCAGACCATATATTTTTAAAATACTCATATCTTTCGATGGTGCAATAAAACTTCAAATTGTGAAATATTATGAACTCAGAAAAATTTAAAAGGCAATGGAAAAGCATATAGTAGGGACAGATTATAGCAAGTTACTAAATGGGGTTCATATGCAAGAAAAGGCACGAAAGATATTATCCAAGCTACATATGGCAGGAAGAAAAGGTGGGCCAGTCATGTTACAAGAGCAAGGGGCAAAAGATAGATGGTCCATATATGACCTTGGATTATCAAAAGAACTAAAATCCTCTGTGGAGGATTTATGGAAGAAAATGGACAAGAAGCATAGATGCAAAGGAGTGAATTGGCAGATGAAGAAACTATAATCATCGGATTACAGATCCATTGAAATCCCCAAATAACTTAAATATCTGCCCATCAGTTCACGTGTCTGTTTGTCAAAGATGACATGAAGGAAACACCTTTAGTCTGATAGAGTTTGCTTAGCCAAATTATTCAACAAATACAAATAAATCAATCTAGGTCAGTAATTATATCCATGCATTCCATAGACATGGAAGAGCTGTTCATGTATTTTCTTGTTGATCCCTTCAACACGGAGCATTTTGTTCATCGTGGGGACGTCCTGGGACAGAAAGTAAATCAAGTCGTTCCAGCAGAGTTCAAGTCATACTATGGACACCTGGCACTTATATCTATATCTACAGATACCCAATAAATTTTTGTGATCAATTCTTTATTTGTCACTAAATCTTAAACTCCCTGGCAACTGGTGTTTTTTTTTTTTTTTTTTTAGATCTGTGACATGTCAGGGTCACTGCTCAGCAGAATTTTAAATACTGACTCGATTTATTAGCTATGTGACCATGAATAAGAGACTTAACCTCACTCTGCTTCAATTTCCTCATCTACAAAGTGAGGATAAAAACCTCAGAGCACCTAATTCCCAGAGGTGTGGGGATGAAATTGTTTTGTGAATCCTGAAGCATTAGAGAAATGTGAGTTATTGCTACGATTTCTACTTCAGGTATCTTCACAGACTCCCCTTTTTTATGCCTCACTGAAGACTGATAATTCCACACAACTAGCAATCCCTTTGTGAGTTGACTCTTGTAATTGTAGAGCCCAAAGTTTATCACTAAGGGTTCAACCTGTTGGCAAGGACTCTCCATGAGAGATGAGTGCTCAGAAGGCAGAAGTAATATGCTCCTAGTTTTCATAGTCTTCAAGAACCCAAGGGCAGCTCCATTTAATTTAATTCAATTCAATAACCATTTACTAAGTGTCTACTTCATACCGAGCATCATGCTAGCTCTTGAAGGTGAAAAATGCAAAAATAAGAAGAGTTTCCGCCCTCGAGGAGCTTGCACTACCATTATGAGCCCCAGGGGAGAGGTGTTCATGAGTAGCTTTACCTATTTCCCTTTAATTAAAGAGGCGATTGAGTCCAAAGTGCCCTGGAATAAGTGTAAGCAATCTGATTTGAGATCCTGCTTTGCCAGTATTTAATCTGGAGAACGGCCTTCTCCATTTTGGGGTTCTAGTTTCTTATCTGTAAAATGAGAATGATTGTATGGATTGCCTTTCTTCATGTGGTTGTTGTAAGAAGGCAAACAATTTGTTATGGATTATACATGTAAAGTCATAAAAAGCATATTTTCATATTAGCTCTCTTGCAGAAGAAAACAGGAACAAAAAGAAAAATAAAGTTTTAAAGAAAATATGTTTTTTTCTTAATTATAGTTTTTTGTTTACAAGATATATGCATAGGTAATTTTTCAGCATAGACAGTTGCAAATCCTTTTGTTCCAATTTTTCCCTTTGTTCCCCCCACCCTCTCCCCCAGATGGCAGGTTGACCAATACATGTTAAACATATTAAAACATAAGTTAAATACAATATATGTATACATGTCCATAGTTATTTTGTTGTACAAAAAGAATCGGACTCTGAAATATTGTACAATTAGCCTGTAAAGGAAATTTTAAAAAATGTATAGAGGGAGGCAAAAATAGAGGGATTGGTAATTCAATGTAATGGTTCTTAATCATCTCCCAGAGTTCTTTCGCTGGGTGTAGCTGGTTCAGTTCATTACTTCTCCATTGGATCTGATTTGGTTCATCTCATTGCTGAAGAGGGCCAGGTCCATCAGAATTGATCATCATATAGTATTGTTGTTGAAGTATATAATGATCTTCTGGTCCTGCTCATTTCACTCAGCATCAGTTCAAGTAAGTCTCTCCAGGCCTTTCTGAAATCATGCTGCTGGTGATTTCTTACAGAGCAATGATATTTCCTAACATTCATATACCACAATTTACTCAACCATTCTCCCGTTGATGGGCAGCCACTCAATTTCCAGTTTCTGGCCACTACAAAGAGGGCTGCCACAAACATTCAGAAAGTATGTTTTGATCTGCATTCAGACTCCACCAGTTCTTTCTCTGGAGGTGGGTAGCATTTTTCATTGTAGATCCTTCACAGGCGTTTTGGAACATTGTATTGTTGAGAACAGCTAAGTCTTTTACAATTCTTCATTGTACAGAATTGCTTCCTATGTACATTTTCTGTGTTCTTCACTCTGGGTCAGTTCATTTAAGTCTTCCTAAATTTTTCTGAATGCATCTTACTCATCATTCTCACAGCTTAATAGCGTTCTGTCCCAATCATATATCACACGTTTTTCAGCCATTTTTCAAGTGATGAGCATCCTTTCAGTTTCCAATTCTTTGTCACCACAAAAAAAGATTCTTTGATCCCTTTGGGACACAGATCCAATTTTTCCATGTCCCTCCAATACACAAAGACAAAAATGAGAATTGTACCTATCTTTAAAGAGGTTACATTTTGAGGGGAGATAACAAGCACCTGTACAGAAACATACAAAACTGATACAAAGCACCTGGGGGTGAGGGAACAGGAAAGACCCGGAGAAGCTTGACCCAGAAGCTGATGTTTGATTTGAGTCTTCAAATAAAGCAGTGATTCCAAGACAATATATGAGGAAAGTTGGGAATGGTTGCAAAAGAATACCTTGGTAAATGCAGGTGACCAAAAGGAAGTGGGATTTTGCTTCAAGATGAGGAAGGATGTTCTACCAATGGAGAGGAGATGGGCTAGCCATCATCTGCTGATGACATTTATGGCTAGTATTTGTAGAGCACAGATGTTTGCTTTAAAAACATCTCATTTTATCTCAGAGACAGAAGCTAATAGTAGTAGCGGTTCTATTTTACAGATGAGGAAACTTGACAGAAGTCAAGTGACTTGGGCAGGGCCACCCAGTTTTGTAACTGGGAGGCAGGATTTGAATTTGGATTTTCTGAAATCCAGAGAGAGGATCCAATGTCCCACCTCACTGGGATGGGTAAACCTCTAGGTCCTTTCCAACTCCCAAACTGTGAATTCCTGATTGCATGAGCACAGTGCACAGTCTAACTGCCTAGGACTTGAAGAGGGTCAGGGTTCAAGGCTGGCTGGAGGGGAGTGGGTCGATACGAAGCTGAAGCCTAGAATTCCTGAAGAGAAACCCATCAAGCTCCTCGGTGTTTGCTGTTTTAGCTTTGAAGCTCTTGTTTTTAATTGCTTTTCGATCCATATGTTGAAGTGCTGAATTTCATGGGGAGCATATGGTCGCTCTGGAGCAGTGTCTGTTTTCTCCAAGTTCTTTGGCTCTGGCGTCTTTGCAGCTTTGGCAGGCGCCCGTGGAGAAGCTGGACCCGGGGAGCCTGTTCTATTTGGGTAAATTAGAGAAGCCAAACCTGCTTTTCTCACTTGCTGAAGAACAAGGAGGGTTGACATTTCGCACTCAGAAGCTGGTGTCTTGTTGGCTTTGTGATACCCTTTCTCTCCCCCTCCCACTTACAAATTTATTTCTTCAGGGTAATTTGTGACCCAGGAGACGGTGACAAACTCTCCGAACGGCATGTTCTTGTTCTCTGAGAACAGATAAAAATAACTGGAGAAAAGCCGTTTCCTTTTCTTAGCAATGTAGGCAGTTTGGCTGGGACGGCGTTTGTGGAAAATTTGCACCCCCGGTCACTTCTTCCTTCTCCTCGGAGTAGAAGGCTGGCCAGGGTCCACTCTGAGGTCCTGCTCCTCTGAGGTCCTGAGGTCCCTCTGAGTAAGTCCTGAGGGATCCTTTCTCCTACATCATCCAGCCTCAGACAGAGTCCACTCCAACTTTGGAAACATGGCGATAGCTTGTTATGCCTTCCCTGGTAGTACTGAAACTCCAGATCATTTTGGGGAGAAATCCCCCACAGTCCCCACCTAAAGGCGGAGAGGGATTAGGACACATCCTGGCCTTCCTTCTCCCCTCCCACCCAGGGATCACTTGGCATTCCAGGCAAAAATATGGAAAGCTTCCCTTGGGCATCTCTTGAAATATAGCTCTGGAGGACCAGGCTTCGATAAAGCACGTTGGCTCAAAGGGACCCAACTCTCACTGAGTCTCAATGAGTTGGTCACTGGCCTTTGATGGCTCACAATGTACATAGCAGATGTTTCTAGTTAGAAACCTGGAGGGTTTCCCCCTCCCAGATTGATTCTTTTGAGAAGGCAAACCGTATTTAAAAGGGCCAACTTCTCCTTCTGAATCGGGAGCCGTTTCCAGTCATCCTAGAACTAAGTCTTTCCACCGGACCCAGAGGGCTGAGGAGAAAGTGACTGATGACTTTGCACAGCCCTGTCTCTCCTAAACCCAATCACTTGCAAGTCAAGATCCATCATGTCTTGTTTGAGCATGAAAGCAGTTCCTGACTAAACTGGCTTTGAGGTTGTTGAGGTGGGTACCCCAACAAGATGAACCCCTGCCATTTTCCCATGTCTTCATTTGAAAGAAAAGTGACTCCTTTAGGTAGAAGGGCTGAGACAGTGACTAAAGGGAAAATCATACCCAGGAGGAAAACATCAGTCTACAAAAAAGTGGGGGCAATTAAGAATGTCTGGTCCCTGCCTGCTCAAAAGCTCAATATAGTGATACTCCTGTAACATGCGTGCATAAGTGTATGTACACACACATATATGTATATATACACATATATACATGTACACAGATAAGTAAAAATATGTGATATACATTAACTTATTTACTTATTTAATTTACTTATACATGTACACAGACAAGTAAATGTTATGTATATATGATATACATTTATATGTTTACTTATTTAGTTTACTTATATATGTACACAGATAAGTAAATTTTATGTATGTATGATATACATTTATTTACTTGCTTACTTATTTAATTTATTTTTACATGTTCAGAGACAAGTAAATGTTATGTCTATATGATAACATTTACTTGTTTACTTATTTAATTTATTTTTACATGTACAAAGACAAGTAAATTTTATATATGATAACATTTATTTGTTTACTTATTTAATTCACTTAAGTTACTTATCTGTGTACATGCTGTTCAAAAATGGAACACAAGAGCCTTCAAGCAGTGGCTATTTTGTTTTGTCTCTGTCTCGCTAATCCATTTTTGAGCAGCCATCTCCCTTTCTCTATCTGTTTGTGTCGGACCTGTGCCAGAGCATTCTGAATTCAGATTGTCTGATCAGCCCCAGATAGACACGCTATAACTTGACTCTTAACACAGTGATGTCATTTTGGTTCTCTTCAAGAATGAAGGACAACAGCCAGTCAGAGAATATCTGCTTCAGAGCACAAGACGACCTATGTAGGCATTCTCTAAAATAATGAAATTTCAAGTCTCATAAATAATGAGCATGGTTCCTGTTAGCTTTTAGATCCACAAAAATGAAAATATAAGTTATTCTTCCCTCCTGGAGCTTATATTCTACTGGTTGCAAATGTGTACAGTTAAATAAATTCAAGTTAAGTTGAGGAGAGAGAAGAACATTTGCAAAGAATCAGGGAGAGTTTCTCGGAGGAGAGGAGGGAGAGGAGAATGTGGCTGACCGGGAAGTCAGTAATGTCCAGCAGAACTAGGACGTTTGAAGGAGGGGGTAGGATTAGGGAATAGATGATGATCTCCTCTTGTATAGAAGTTTTCCAGGATCTTCAAGTTCATCAGTCTGATAGTGATGTAGGACTGGAGCCTAGGAAAGAGTTAAGATTAGATATATAATCTGGAGAACCATTTGTGTAAAGATGGTGATGGAACAGATGAGAGAGGATTAGGTCACAAAGCAAGAGTATATATGGAGACGAAGAGAAGTTCCAAGATGGAGGGTTGGTGTTCAAGGGAAAAGGAGCAAAGGAAACTGGAAAGAAGCCAAGGGGATGGGAAAAAGCATCCAAAGCTGCAAGGGAAGTCCAAGAGTTCAGGGCCATCGGAATTCATAGTCAAGAGTTCACCGAAAACCTTGAGAGAGGAGTTTCCATTGAATGGTCCTATCACAAAACTGATTTTAAGACATTGAGAAAGGCAGGGGATAGTGAAGAAGAGTAAAAAGGTTTTATAGTCATTTGGTTATACACTCAAATTGTTCCCCAGATTTGAACTAGTTTACAACTTCATCAGCAGCATATTAGTGTCCCTGTTTCCCTACTATTTATCATTTTCCTTTTCTGTTATGTTAGCTAGTCTGATAGGTATAAGTTGGTACCTCAGAATTGTTATAATTTGCATTTCTCTAATCAATAGCGATTCAAAACATTTTTTTCCATATGATTCGATAGCTTTTATTTCTTCTTCTAAAAACTGCCTGCTCATACTCTTTGATCATTTATCAATTGGGGGATAGCTCTTATTTTAATAAATTTTACTCAGCTCTCTATATATTTGAGAAGCGAGGCTTTTAGGAGAGAAACTTGCTATAATTTTTTGCAAAATTTAACTTCATTATCTCTGTTGCCTTTTAGCAAAATGTAGTTTCCTTGGTTATCTTTTCTAATTGGATATATTTTTGCTTTTGCTTTGTCTGAGATCAGGATTGCTACCTGCAACATACATTTTTGATATTGTACTTTGAAAATACTCACTTTTGACATAATTAAAATAATTGTCTTTTTAAAGCTAAAACCATTGATGCAGAAAGCTATTTCCAAAGATGATTTGCATTAGCAAGAAATAATCATGACATTTTAAATCTTGTAATCCCATATAAGCTGCAGTATTTAGTATTTATCTGACATGGAAAGTTTTAAAATGACTGAAGTAGCTCTTTGTTCATGCTGAAAAAAGACAGCCCCTCAAAAATATGCAAGCTATTTATGGAAATAGCCATGATCCTGAAACCCATTCATTTTGCTTTTAATTTTATTTGGTGCTGCTGCTAAGCTTTGATTCTGAAAATTGCTCAGCATTTTCTTTTAGAAGAGTTCGATTTTTGCTCCTTTCCCCTGTCTGCAGCACAATGACCTGCTGCATCTAGAATCTGTCTTTTGGCGCTCAGCTTTGCAGTGGATCTCCTCAGGTGGGTATACATGCTGGCTCAGTTACAGTCTTCCAAAAGAAGCTTCATGGTGTCCTAGGAAGTGAACTGGGTGTTCAACACAGAACAGGGCAACAAAGGCGCCCAGGATCGGGAAGTTGGGTTTGGGTTCTAGTTCACCAACTAATTAGCTGAATGACCTCTGGAGATTGACATGTTGCTTCGGAATGGACCTCCCTTTTCTCATCTGCAATATGAGGGTCTTGGACAAAGTGATCTCTAACGTTGCTTCCAGCTCCAAAAATGAATACAGAAGTCACAAGATCAAAGCTTGGTATAGTAGCTCAATCTCTTACACCAGGATTGTTAAAATAAAAATCAAACTAAAATAAACAGTAATTCCTACTCATAATCCACTCCTAGATTCCATGATAAAATACTGTCCAAGTTGGTTCCAAATGGATAAGTGGCCAGCTCTGTTTGTTAGCTGTGTGTCCTTATCTATCTTATCTCTCCAAGGTTCCATCTCCTATGGAAAATGGGCTCCAAACTGCACTCACAGAAAGGTTGTCTTTAGGATCATACACAGTATTTGTGAAAAATGCTTTGCAAATTCTAAAAAAACTCTATGAAAATACAAGATATTGTTGATGTATTCCACAGTTCATTAAATTGTAAGTTCCTTAAAGATAGGGACTATCTTTTATGTCTCTAGCACTTAGCGCAATGTCCGCCCCACAGTAGGGGCTTAATAAATTGTTGATTTACAGATTGATTTAAGGAGAGCGTCATTTTAAAAATAAGATTGATTTTAACTTAAAATTTTAATTTAATTTTTCCTGCTTAATATTTTTTCCCAATTGCGTATAAAGATAGTTTTCAACATTCATCTTTGTAAAATTTTGAGGTCTCCCTCAAGATGGATTATACATGTTAAACATATTTCCACATTAATTTTAGAAGCAGCATGGTGTGGTGTAGGGATTCTTCACTAATTTTGTAGCATTGACCCCTTTAGGAGTCTGGTGAAGTCCATGGACCCCTTCTTAGAACAATGTTTTTAAGTGAGTAGGATCCAAAGGAAACCAGTTATGTTAAAATTCTTTATATTCTTTGTCTCTCTATATTATCAAGGACTTCAGGTTAAGAATCCCTAGACAGTAGAAAGCTAGCTTGATTTAGAGTTTGCAGAGATCCCAGTTGGGAAGTAGCCACTTACTAAGTTGTGTAACACTGGGGAAGCAACTTATCTGTAAAATAGATGTAATATCTTTAGTTCTTAGCTCAGCATGCTGGGAGATGTATGTAAAATGCTTTCCAATCTGGAAGCTATAAATTTAATGTATTATTTACAGAGAGCTTTCAAAGTTCAGAATTCATAGTAAAAATAATCCACTTTTATGAAGTGCTTTCCCATAGAGCATCCAAAGCACTCTACAATCTGTCCTGCAATCCTTGAGGCCAAAATGAAGAAAAATCGCTCACGAGACGATTAAGTGTAACTAGGTGGCTTCAGAAAGGGTTAACTGATATTTCCCCCTGCCCCCAACCACAAATAAATAAACAGAAGAGGACAGCATGGTTTAGTGAGTAGAGTATGGGACCTGAAGTCAGGAGCCTTAGCTTTGAACCCTGCCTCAGATGCTGGCTAAGAGACTCTGGGCAAATGAACTTCCCTCTCAGATTCTGTTTTTTCATCCATAAAATAGGGTTGGAAAGAAGAAAACCTTCTCCTTGAGAGTCTAATTGCAAAGAAATTATTTCACTAATTAGAGGGTAAGTTCACTGCAAGTAGAGATTGCTTCATTCCCCAGTGCTTGGCACACAGTAGGTACTTCATAAACGCTTGCTTGATGGATTAATAAATTCTTGATTTTCAAGAGTGCTTTGTAAACTTTGTGGGCCTAATGTCTTAATAGCCGTTACATCTGCCTGTGTAAATGTTTTCCCATCCCTCACAGACTTTAGGCTCAAAGGCTCTACCTTAATTTCCTTCTTTGTTTTCCTAGTTCTGGCGCCGAGCATGGATTTCATAAATGTTAGTTGAATTAATGCTATTATTTCATTCACTCTTGCACGTCCTCATTTAGATAATTTATTTATTCCTGACCCTTGTTTTTCTGCCTGGTCTCCCTTCATTAGAAGGCAGGGACCACGTCCACCCTGAATCAGTGAACCAGGCAGGGCTTAGTACTGCGGCGCGGTCTTGGTGGGAACTTAATAAACATTTGTTATTGCCAATCTGACAATCAGTAAGCCGGGGGTGAGGGGGTCGCAGATTGATTTCTTCATGACTCCTTTATTAGGTTCTGAGGTAGATTGTTGTTTTTGAGAAAGAATACTGGGTCTGGCTTTGGAAACTGAATTTGGGGCCAGCTATTTACCACCAGTCATGACCCTGGAAAGCCCCCCCCCACTCCTCTCTGTCCCTTCTACCCCCAAATCCTGTGATTGAGACTGAAGGAGCCTGAGGTGGAGAGGGACATAGGAAGGAGTCAGTCAGAATTCTTCCTCTCCACAAGCTTCCCCTATCTAGTTTGATAAGAGAAATCAAATGTATATGAGCCTAAGAAATAAGAATTGATTTAAGGAGAGCATCATTTTAAAAGTAAGATTCATTTTAATTAAAAAAAATTAAATTTAATTTTTTTCTACTTATTTTAGAATTTAGAATATGAACTGGAAAAGCTCAGACCAGAAGATAATAGGATCACAGACAAACAGTCCTCAGAGGACAAGTCCCCAAACCCTCTGTTTACAGATGGGAGAAGTGGGAACTGTGTGAGCAAAGGCTCAGAGGCAAGAAATCACGAGACCCCTTTTGAGCAAAGGGAGTAGTCCAATGTGACTGGAATTGAGAGAGTGAGAAGTAGAAGAAAACCTTGGATAACCAGACTAGCTCTGGATGCACAGTCTTAAGTGGTCCTCAGTGAGCATCTGTTAGGTGCCGGGCACTGCGCTGAGTCCCCTGGGAATGGGAGGAAAGGGAAGAACGGGATCCCTGAGCTCACAGGTGTCTTTATTTTCTTACCCTGAGTAGCTCTGCTACCTCTTCTCCTGTAAATCAGCACTGGGGAAGGGTTCATCCAAGTCATGGGGCACTTTTCTTGACACTGCACCCATGTCATTGGAGTATGTGGGCTCCGTTACCCTGACCCCACGGGGGATTGTTCTTGTGGGGTGAGCGTGGAAATCTTTTGAACTCTCTGCTGTTTCCTACATGCCTCTCTCTCTTTATCCGTCAAGTCAGTGAAGTCAGGTTTAATATTGTGGCCAAATTGATGAGAGCAGCTTGGGATTTATTGGCCCTAACATTTCAACGCTCCCTCCTTCGCGAGGGAGATGGGGAGGAAGTGCTGAAGTCATCAGGATAAAATTTCTTGCAGCTTTGTTCTTCCTTCATAAATTAGGAGGAGACTTGCTGCCACCCGGCGTGATTTAGCATGGCTTTGACATAGGAAATAAAGCCCAGCTCAGGTCCACTTCCCATCCCCTCCCGGTCCCTCAGTGCAACCTCTTTAATTAAAGCAGGAACCAGCCTGAAGAAGCAGCCTTGGAATGCCAGAGTTTGTGAGACGAAAGCTAATTTTCTACCCGAGCCACTGCTGGCTCAGCTTCTGGGCGCAGCCCAATTTGTTTGCTTATTTTTAGGGTAAACAGCATAAACTGAGGTAGGAAAACGGGATCCTGACAGGTTAAAAGAAAATGGTGTATGTGGCACGAGGATCCGAAAGCCATCTTTCTCCATCTCGGAGCAGTTTGTCTCAGAGTCGGATGGCTGATTCCGAGGCTCCTGGGAGGCAGGTCAGCCCTTCTGGGGCATCTCACAGCGTTCTCCTCCACCCAAGGGAACCGTCCCCCCCAACATGGCCTGTGTCAGCCAGCCATCATCCCTGCCCATGAGAGTCACCCTTTTCCTGTAGGTCGTCTGTAAGGGGTGGGGAGCGGTATTTGTGGTAACTCAACACAAAGACACATTATGGTGCCCCAAGGAATAATGACGGGGAAACCCGGACGCGTGAACCAGGGCAGAAGGAAGCCAGCGGAACTGGGGGGATAATTGTGCAATAACAACATTGTGAAGACACCTTGGAAAGACTTTAAAGCTCTGACCAACACTAGAGGTCTCCCTAGGTCCCTAGGTCCCTTTTCGCTGGAAAAGGTAGGAACGTTCTATTGTCTACCGTGGCTCCTTCATGTACATCCCATACATATTATGCATTTTTATTCTGAGTGCTTTCGTGGGAACCCACATCCGCGGAGCCGTCTACTCAAACTACGTTCTGATGTCTGCAGTCAACTTTCTAGACGGGGCAAAATAAACTATACATGTAGGTATATTATACATTACATACTATATATATTATCTACACATAATACATGTATATGTCAATAAATATAAACATATAAAGTTGGAGGAGCCCACTCTCACACAAATGTGTGCTCATGGCACTTTGTACCGACATCACATAAGGCATCCTCAATCCCTCAAGTCAACAAGCATTTATTAAATTGCCTGCTGTGTTCCAGGGCAATTGGGCAGTAGCATGGATAGAGCACTGGCCTTGGAATCAGGAAGACTCATTTCTCGAGTTCAAATTCGGCATCAGACGCTTAGTAACTGTGTGACTCTGGGCAAGTCACTTAATCCTGCTTGCCTCAGTTCCTTATCTGTCAACTGAATGGGAGAAGAAATTGGCAAACCATTACAGAATCTTTGCCAAGAAAACCCTGGAATGGGTCACAAAGAATTGGACATGACTAAAATGACTGAACAATAACAAAAATAATTATGTTCTGGGTCCTATGTGAAGTGATGGGGATACAAAGAAAAACAAAAAAAAAATGTCCTTTCGTTCAAGGAGCTCACAGTCCCGTGGGGAGACGTGGAAGCAGCTCCATACAAATATGATATATACAGGAGAGAATGAGGGCAGGAAGGCACTGGTATCAAACGCCTTGGAGGTCTTTTGGCAGAAAGGGGAATTTTAGCTTAGACCAGCAGGTCCCCTAACTTTTTAATGTGCCAGTCAACTCTTCCTGTCCGTGGGTACCCGGGGAGGTGCCAGCCTGGAACCAGAGAAGCAGTTTGGCCCCCGAGTCCCGGTCCTTCCACTAGCTTACTGTGTAATCTGGAGGAAGATCTCAAGCCTCTGGACCAAGTTCTTTCATCTGTGAAATGGGCACGACTCGAATTTTTTCCCCCACCTCCCATGGCATCTGCCAGGCTCTCTTTAGCGGTGTTCCTAAGGCCAGGGGGCTTGTATGTCATGAAGTACTTGGCTTTGTGAGGGCTTAGGCTCTCCCAAGGTCCCTTCCAATTCTGGTAAAAGGGACAGAATGAGTGAAGTATGAGAAGGATGTCAATCTTCATTTTTTCCCCCTTTTACGTAACATTTCAAGCATTACATAATTTGCAATTTGCATGCAAAATAGCCCACCCCAGGGCACTGTGGATGTCTGGTAAAATCCAGCAGGATGCGGGCAGTCCGGACATGGGCTGTTAAACCAGGCTTCCAAACTCGCTTTCTCTCTTTAAGGCAGCAGCATCTTCACATTCAGCACGGCAGCCCTAAATTTCTGCTTTCTCGCCACCGCTTGCCGGCTCTTGATATACACTGGGTTATTATTTTTAATCAATAAAAATGCCATTTCTGCTTATGTATTCCAGGCTGTTCTCCTGGTAATAATGTGACGAGGGCATCTAATTAGACCCCAGAAAGTCCACTTTTCCACGGCATAATTGAAAGGAAAACATTCCACATCAATAACTCTTCCTCTTCTCAGACCCTCCTGGTGAGGGGGGAAGGGAGAGTAAAACGTTTCTTAGATTGAGAGTTACCCTAGATGTAGATGTTGATTCTATCCATAGACTATACTAGGTACTCCATCCAATGTATACAAAAAACAAATATAAATAAATACAGCAAAACTTTGTGGCACCAAGAATAGAGTAGAGCATCTGGTATTAGGAAGACTCGTTTCCTTGAACTCAAATCAGATATGTCTTAGCTGTGTGACCCAAGATAAGTCCCTTATCCCAGCTTTCTTCAGTTTCCCTATCTATAAAATGAGCTAAAAAAGCAAATGTCAAACCACCCTTTGCCAAGAAAACCCCAAACGAGTCAGAAAATACCATGGTCTGCCAAAGAGGGGAGTAGTTTGACTTGGAGTGCTCTGATTCCTTCAGGCAGAGGCTGGGCACTCATTTGTTGGGTATGCTGCTGGGATAAGGACTAGAGAGGTCTGAAATGAGGTCCCTCTCACCTCCAGAATTCTGTTGTATTGTGCAATTGTAAATATGTTGTGATTAATCCTTTAATCCTGTAATTAAGATGACCAATGGCTTCAGGAGGGTGATGTCTTGACTTGAAAGTGAATTGAATTCAAGGGAGGAAGAGCTGTGCAAAGTCATCAACATCACTCTCTCCTCCAGTCGTTGGAGATTAATGGCAAGATATTAGTCAGTGTGGCTGGTGATGGCCCAAGTGTAAATATGTGTCCTCTTGGGGAATATCATTTGCCAGGACTTTCATGTTCAGTTCTGTACTCTCCTCAAGAATGTCTTGTGGGATGTGTGTGTGTGTGTACGCTCGCGGGCGCAGATTTTTTCATTAGAAATTACAATAATATATAAAAATACTCCTAGGTTTGTAGTTTCTTGTTTCCCTTCCCCTTTTTGGTACTATTGATACTTTTTGCTACTATTTTGGTAACTCAATTTTCCCCTGAAGCCTGATATTATTTCCATGAATTTGATATCCTCCCCTCTTACTTTTATGTTGAAAACCATTTCCTTGTCTTCAAAACTGTTAAACTTCTAGCATGAACTTGGACTAATTCAGCTGCTTTCTCCATTTTTTTCTCCCTTGAGTTCAATTTCTACTTCCTGGATTGCAATCTGGGATCCTATTAGAATCCAAATAGGGTGGTTCCTCTGTCCTTGGTGATGAAAAGACATGCAAAAATCTTCTGGCTGTTGTCCATTTTCCATTTTTACCCCAAATGCCTTTGTGATAACTTTGCTTAGTTGAATCACTTATCAAGTCGTTCCCTCTCCTGCCCCACCACTGCTTCTTGCTCTTTTATGAGGCACATAATCAATCTCCCACCATCCTTCTCCATGAGATTTTATAAATGAGTTTGTAATTTGAATTGATGTTATCCTCGGCTGTCATATTGTTTTCCTGCTCTCTCTGCAGTTATCAATGATCTCTTTATTTTGTTATTATTTTTGTTTGGGTTTTTTTATTACTTCAATTTTCCCCTGAATCTCACTTTTTTTGTCCTGCTCATGACTTCAAGAGCCATTTCTTATAACAAATAATTTTAAAAGAAAAAGAAGAAAATTAAGCATCAGAAAAACCAAATATATTGAAAATATATCTAACATTTTGTGTAATGTTCCACCTATGTTTAACCATGACATGGATGATCTCTTAGTCCCCAAATCTAAGACTCTTTCTTAGTCTCATCCTTCGTGCCCTTTCTATAGCCTTGGATATACTTGATCATCTTCACTCCTGAACATCCTCTCCTTTTCCAGGTTTTTTGTCACATTGCTCTGGCTTGGTGCTCCTTCTCTTTTTCCGATCACTTCTCATACTCTGGCAGATTCTCCATTCATGTCATACCCACGAACTGAGATTCTCCCTAAACTCCTTTCTTTTTTTACACTTTACTCTCTCTCTCTCTGACTTGGTGTACTAATCAGTTTCTATGAATTTCTTTATCAACTCTGTGGTAAGCTGATTATCAGAACTATATATCTAATCGCCCTCCCTTCTCTCTCAGCTTTATGTGACTCTGGGATGGCCAATCTGTTTCATCAGTTTTACCTATTTTTAATCTATTAATATTTATAAACACTAATATTTACTTAATTTTAATTTAACTTACATTATAAATTTGTAATATGTATAATGTAATATATTATAAATGTTACAATAACATAATTTAAAAATTTATATTAAAATACATGTTAGTATATGTTACTTATATATAATATACATTATTAATAAATAAAATTAAATCGATTTAAAGCAGTTTCCCAATGCCCATCATAGTTTTGGGATCTAACTTTTTAAATTGTAAAGTTTTACATTTTTGTGCACCATCATTAGCAAGATCACCCTTCCATGAGATTTTTGAGTATTTGGTGCTAGAATATGAGGGGGTTTCTAGATGAAAACTTAAGAGATTGATCTAGGGCTAGACCCGACACGCCTGAGTTAGTTCCTCTGGGTAGCCGCTACTGACACGTATGATGTCGGCGCTCTTCAGCCACGGCGTTGGCACTTCAGGCTCGGGTAGTGAAATTGTTAGTGTTAAAATTGTTCCTGCCCGTGTCGCTGGGTAATGAGGTAGGATCAGTTGTGATTCTCAACAATTCTCAGCTCCACCAGTCGGACCTCCTCCTGTGCTAGGAAAAGGGTGAGATCCGGTAAAATCATAATGAGCAAAAAGAAACTTCAGTGAAGCTGGAATTCAACCAAGTTTGCAGAGAATCAGAGACTTTTGGACTTGGAAAAGACTTCCAAGTTTGGAACTCTCGTTTTAGGTGAGAAAACTGGGCCTTGGAGAGAGAAAGTCAGTTGACTCAGCTCACACAGTTTGCTGCTGACGTCTCATGTGCTGGCCATCTTTTGCCATAAAGGTCACCCCAGCAACCTGAGCAGCCAGATGGAGAAGGCAGCTTTCTACTCTTAGCAGGGCAGAGGTCCCTCAGTGCAAAGATACTCTGTCCTTAGAAGGGCTTCCGCCCTAGGCACACCACTTTGAATTCTAGAGGTTCCACATTACCTTTCCTTCACGGAGCAGTCACAGAGGAGACCTTGATTTTAGGAAGAAGGATCAGAGGATCATATGTACCCCTAACACATCTAGGGACACCCCTAAGATTAAGAACGTTTCCTCTGCAAGAAGAAATTTTAAGTCCCCATTCCGAATGTGTTCCTTCTCTTCACAGCTAGCTTCCCAAACAATTCACGTTGATATTTTTTTATAAAAGAATATTCATTTCAAAAACAAAATCTAATACAAGCATGAATATGTTCCTCATCACCTTGGGGGCAAACTTCCTTATGCCATCTCAGTTTCTGGAGAGAGAAGGTTCAGAGAACTACTTTGACATAGCAGTGTTTCTTGGAAGTAGTAGGTAGATCTCAAAAACTTGTTTTCTGAAGGCTTGTCCTCTAGAAGGATGACACAGTAGGGAAGTAGTGTGGGTCTTCTTTCCCTCCCTTCCTCTTGATGGACTTATTTCAACTGAACTAGAAATATCCGAAAAAACTCAAGCAGATACAAGTTCTCTTTTAAATTTTACATAGAATTCTTCCTTTTAATGGTTGTTTAGCCTGACAAGTACCTTATTGTCCACTGCCAAAAAGATCCTAAGAGAGCAATAACATACATTTGGAGTTTTAAGGAGATAATTTTAGAGGCTGGAAAAGTGATCATTTTTTCTGCTTTTCCCCCTAATATTTAGCAGCAAATGTCAACCGTCTGGATATGTGGTGGTGAAATGTTACCACAATGGTGCTAAAAAGTGAAACAGAGTCTAGCATGTAACTCATATATTCAAGAGATATTTATTCAGGGACATGGCAAAGTAAGTTCTCCAGCCTCTGGAGTTTGCAACAGAAGATATTTTTTGGAAACAACCTGAATTTTTTGTGTTCAGAAGTTTTGCATTGTTACCTTGAATTATTATTATTTTTTTTTTAAATTAAGTATTCAGGTATTTTGTCTTCTTGTGGTCTTTGGGGAAACCGTTGTCTCTATGCATTCTGTCTTTAAGGCTCAAATGTTTTACTACTTTACTGTTTACAAGGAGATCATGACTTCTTTTAACATTAGTGTCTTTTACTTCTCTTCTTCCAGAATATCCTTTACTTCTTTGAATTTTTGTTCCCAAACAGTTGTTCTCCTGTGTCTTTTCTAAGATTTGCCCTGTGGATTCAAATTATTTTTAATTTTCTTTTGCCAATTATTTCTACTCTCATAATTTAATTTCTCTCTTAAAACAAGGTCCTCTTCCTTATCAGACAAAATTTTCTTGGTTTTGTAATATTTAATCATAAACATATGGATTCATATAGATGATCTGGAAGCCAACTTCCCTTTTGTTGTTATTATCTTCTCTGTTGATTTAATTTTTATGTTTAACATATTTCCCCCCCTGCATCCTTCATAATTTCAGGCTTTCTTCTCCTTCCCAAAGAGTTCTTTATTGCTCATTTTTTGACTCTATCCCTTTTGTAGTTTTCCAAAGCTGGACCTCACAGATGTTTCAACTTTTCCTTTTCCTTTTCCTTTTCCTTTCCTTTCCTTTTTCTTTTTTTTCCTTTCCTTTCTTTTCTTTTCTTTTTTCCTTTCCTTTCTTTTCTTTTTTCCATAATAGCTTTTTATTTTCAAAATATACAAGATAGTTTTCAACATTAATCCTAGCAAAACCTTGTGTTCCAATTTTTTTCTTTCTTCTTTTCCTCACCCCTCCCCCAGATAGTGAGTAATTCAATATATGTTAAACATATGCAATTCTTCTATACATATTTCCACAATTATTATGCTACACAAGAAAAGTCAGATCAAAAAGAAAAAAAAATGAGAAAGAAAAAAGCAAGCAAATAATAATAAAAAAGGTGAAAATCCTATGTTGTGATCCACAATCAGTCCTCTCCCTGGATGCAGATGGCTCTCTCCATCATAAAATCATTGAAACTGATCTGAATCACCTCATTACTGAAAAGAGCCACATCCATCAGAATTGATCATCATGCAATCTTGTTATTGCCATGTATGATGATCTCCTGGTTCTGCTCACTTCCTTAACATCACCAACTTTTTTTTACCCTAAATAATTCACATTTTGGTAGCCCGATTCTTGGGGTAACTTCTGGGAGGAGAGTAATATTCTGGATTCTTTCCTTCAGATCAGTGGAGACATACTCTCTGTCTCTGTCTCTTTGTCTGTCTCTCTGTCTCTGTCTCTCTGTCTCTCTGTCTCTCTCTCTCTCTCTCTCTCTCTCTCTCTCTCTCTCTCACACACACACACACACACACACACACACACACATACACAGACACACACAGTCTTTCCCCAGTTTGCTCCTTAGTTCTCTGGTAGAAATCTGTTGCAGCAGAGCCTTTTCATGCTGCTGTCCTGGGCTGGACGAGGTCTGACCTTTGGTGCCGGGGGGAATTTCTGTTGTGAGCTCGTGTTGGCTGAAGAAGTCCTATCAGAATTCGGTGGGTGGTAGGGGCAGGAGTGTCAGGTAAGCCCATTAGGGGCTACTCCTTTCTGCTGTTAGTTCACTGGATGGATGCCTCACTACAGTTCCCTGTGTCCAAGCTGAGGGAAGAAGTACAGTTTCTTTATTTCTTGTGCATGCTTCCTGTTGTGGAGAGGTTTGAAAACTGGAGATGTTCTGATATGTCTTCTTATGTGTCATATAAGCCCTTGAAACTTGTGTTGTATCCCAGATTATAGAAAATGTAAAAAAAAAGAATTTTGTATCAAGATGATCAGTTTTCTGGTGATGGATTTGTGCACACATGATCCTTTTCCTCCACTTTCTCCTTCTCCTGTTATTCTCCCCCAACATCAAGAAATGTTTCCCATTCATTCTGGGAAGAGGAGAAGACAAAGTTTTCCCCAATATTTTCAACTCTTTCCCATCCCTGCAAGTGGGAAGTAAGCGCTCCCTTCAAACTATCAAGTAATAATTATATATCACATATATATCTTATGTAGAAGAAACCTGAGGGTAGGAGAGGGGGATGAGTCATGTACAAAGTCAGAAACCAAGTGCACTTGGAGCCGAGCCTGCTGAGTCCCAGCTCTTGCTTTACTCCATTATTCCCCTTTCTGCTTGGAGCCCCTTCGCCTGCCGGGCGTGGATCTGAATTGGAGACACCCCCCTCCCCAGAAGCTCAGCCTCTGCTGAACTGCCTTCCTGCATGCATGCGGGACCACTCGATGTATTTGTATCCAAGGTGGTCGAAGAGGTGATGGCTAGTGAGAAGAGTGAACTGGCTTAATTATATGACTCATTTAGTCGGAAAGCAGCAAAGAGAAATCCACTATTATTTCCCTAAGTCTACTCCCTAATCTAAATGTTAATAACAGTGTCATTGAATATGGATCTTCATCCCACAAAGGCTGTAGTTGCTGGGGCTTTCTGGTGCAGGAGACCTGTTGATGCATAATCATAAACTTTTCCTGCTAACCACGTTACAGAAAAAAAATGGGCCATTTTGCTATGGTTCTTGCCCCGGACTGCCCCATCCTCAAAGTGGATCCAGCTACTTGAAACAAAAATTGAACCAAGGCAAAGAAACGTTCAGGGAAAATTAGCTTCCGTGTGGCTTTCTTTCAGTATTTTTGTAAGCTTTTCATTATGACATTTCTCATTGTAGGATTTTTCAGAATCCACGTCAGTCTATTTTTCAGCCTTCTGAAGGCAGGATGTTGGGACGAGCTCTCCTATCACTGAAGGAGGCCCTGTGGATTGTTGAGAAAGCACTGACTCAGAGAAGTGGGTTTGCATCCTGAGTCTGTCGTTCCCCAGCCTGGACACGGCTGCACAAGTGTGATGGGCAAGTTGGCCTAGAAGGGGTCTTCTCATGAGCCCGCAGTCTGAGTTCCAATATCAGCTGTTAACTGAGTGAGCTCGGGAAAGAGACTTCTACTCGGGGTTTCAGTTTCCTCATCTGGGGCAAATGTGCCCAACTCCAAATCCCAGGACTGCATGCAGGCTAAAGTGGCCCAGGACTAGGGAACTTTGTGGCTCCCTCCCTAAACTTCCTTCTCCTTTGGACCAGAGGATATGAATCTTAGTTCTGCTCATCTCCCTGTTGTGAAACTCAAGGGTAATGATGTGTGAAAGCCTGTGAAGGCAGCAAGCATTAATCATACAAATATGAACTTTTGGGGTGTGATTCCATAAAAAAGCTATTTATCAAAGCCTGCCCTGTGTACACTGCTAGATGTCATGTGGGACAGAGAAGGGCAGGCAAGAATCCCAGTCAGGATGGCTCATGTCCATGGTGAGCTGCGGGCATCTCACCCCCTCCCAAGCGACATGGCGCTCACTTGGTCCTTCCCATGCGTTCTGCTTTATTAGTGATGTTCAGTGGGCTTAGGTGTTCTGTGGGGCTAAAGGTCCAGCTCTTTGCCTCTGCATCCACCTCAGGATTTTGCACATTCTAGGTTTCAGGAGGGAAGACTGAGAAGAGAGAGCCTTTGGAAGAATCTGGAGGTCAGCCCCAAGGCAAGGAGATAAGAGACTGAATTTTTTTTCTTTCTTCCTTTCCCTCCCTCTCTCCCTCCCTCCCTCCCTCCCTCCCTCCCTCCCTCCCTCCCTCCCTCCCTCCCTCCCTCCCTCCCTCCTCCCTCCCTCCTTCCTTCCTTCCTTCCTTCCTTCCTTCCTTCCTTCCTTCCTTCCTTCCTTCCTTCCTTCCTTCCTTCCTTCCTTCTTCCTTCCTTCCTCCTTCCTTCCTTCCTTCCTTCCTTCCTTCCTTCCTTCCTTCCTTCCTTCCTTCCTTCCTTCCTTCCTTCCTTCCTTCCTTCCTTCCTTCCTTCCTTCCTTCCTTCCTTCCTTCCTCTTTTTCTCTCTTTCTTTTCTTTCTTTTGGATCACTTCTTTACAAATACTCTCCCCACTGCCTGATGATGCCTTAAAGCCTTTGCCTCAGGGACAAAGTTGGTTATTCCCCAATGAGTAGTCAACCTTTAAATGCTATTTCTCCCTCTCCGCTCAGACATGTCTATGATGGGCACAGAAGAGCATAAATAACTGGTGTCTGATCTTTTCCTGAGGGGAGAACCTGATGTTCCGTACTCTGTTGATAGGAGCTGGAGAGGGGAGAAGGGAGAACACAAAGGCCAAAGGTGAGGAGGTGCAGAAAAGGATCCCCGAGAGCATATTTGTACGTTTCATCCTTTTGCCGCCCGCTGGTTCCGCTGGGGAATTTTCCCATCCCCATTTCCTCCTGCCCCCCTCCCCACCCCATCCCCACCTCCTCCCAGGACACATGACCTGTGAACAAAGCCATTCCAGTCAGTCAGCTCTTGCCAAGTCTAGGCCAAAAAATGATTTACGATTCCGGGCCAGGTCCCCTGGTTTGTAAACATAGCCCTGATTAGCCACAGCTCAGACTTTCAAAGGGGAGAGAGTCAGCTAATGAATGACTCCTTGTGAATTTAGAGGGAGAGCGAGCCCTCCCTCCGTCAACCATTCAGCCAGCGCTGGCTGACTTCATTAACTTTTCTACCTCTCCAAGTCAAAGGTCACATTTGTATGGAGGTCATATTCAAGCGCGGCCCTGGCATTTAATTGACATTCCCTATCGCTTAATCAGGGCGTCTTCTCTGTGTGGGAAAAATATTGGAATGGGACCGCAGAGCCTCTCAGGTTGCACTGGAAAAACAACTTTTCTTAAAAAAGAGAAATCTTTTGAGATGGGGGAGAGCAAGTGCGGTCTTCAGATATGGGAAAGGAGGCCCTGGAAAAAGGGTGGACTCAGGTCCGATGGTAAAAGTTGGAAGGATTTATGAAAATGAATATGAAAAAAGAACTTAAGGAGGGTTTTTAAAAATCAGATTTTTATTGGCGTAGGCAGCACCTGATAAGGAAATTCCTTTCACCAATACAGAGCAATGATAAGCTTTTCAACTTAGGAGACGGGAGTTCAAATTCAGCCTCAGGCAATATCAGTTGTGTGACTCTGGGCAAGTCACTTAACCTGCTTGGATCAGTTTGTTCAGCTGTAAAACGGATAGTAATAGCATTTTCCTTCCAGAGTTGGGAGGATCAGATGAGATGAATTTGTGAACTATTTAGCATAACGCCTGGCACTATATAGTAAATTCAACATAAATGCTGTTGTTGTAGTTCTTGTCTTAAAGAGTTGGCTGGGGACGAGGGGCTAAGTGACCGGTCCCAGCCACCGGGCGAGTATGGGTCGTGAGTAGGACTTGGGCCAGCTCGGCGGCTCTGAAACTGGTTCTCTGTCTAGGAGTCATCTCTCCTGCGAGCTGTCTCCAACGACCCGGCCGTGCTGGGCCTTTGGGTCTCCGTCCCTGGGCGTCTTCCCGCGAGGGCTGGATGACCCCTGGAAGCAGCCGTCGGGTTGGATGGCGTCCGGGATGGATCCCCTCCCACTCCGAGATCACGGGATCTCCCCAAAGGCACCCGGGGCCAGCTGGTCTCGCCAGGGGGGTGGGGAGTTCTTTGATCCTAGAAGTGGAGGGGGTGGGTTTGCTGGCCCCTGAGCTCATTCACTTCTCTGAATCTTCCATCGAGTCTTTCCCGTCTCTCCATAATCAGACAGGAGACATTGTCTGTCCAAGCTTTCCGCTTGGGAGTGCACCTAGCTGGGAGAGTCTCTGCCAGCAGTTTGGTCCGTGGGCCAACCCCCCACGGGCCTCCCCCGGCTGACCAGGCGGAGGAATCGCGGACGTTCATACTCCTCCGCCCTCTCCTTATCCTGGAGCCCAAAGGCCTCGATTCTAGAATCCACGAGAAACAGTCCCACGGGATAGGGCAGAAATCCAGGGGAGACCCTCAGGGGAGTGGTCCCAAAGGAGGCCTTCCCCAGAGCTTCCCACCAGCGGTCTGCTTCCGCGGCTGTTCCGCAGGAGCCCTGGCGGGAGGCAGAAAAAGCCGGGCTTTCCTCGGTCAGACTGAGGTGGTCCCGAACTGGCGCGCTTCCTGCCAGAATCCCGGAGAACAAGTCCCGTGCCAGCCGCCTCCGGCCCCCGGGAGCTTCTCCAGGAGCTTCTCCAGGAACTTTCCGGGAAGTCGGAAACAAAAGCGTGGCCACCTCCTCACGGCCGCAGGGCTGAGTCCGGCTCCGGGCGGCCTGGCCGCTTTGCGGGAGGCTGGAAGCCGGGGGTCGGAGCTGTTGTTTCTGCAGAGCTTCCGGACACAGTAAAACTACAAGCGCCGCCCGGCAAGGGGAAAATCAACGGCGATCACGCGGCCCAGAAGGTGTGGAGCTTCGGAGGGATGTGAAAAGAACTGCTGGGCTGGCGGCCGCCTGCTGGCATTCGGGTCCGGGCTCTGACCCTGACCTTGGGGAGAGTTAGGGAGTGACTGGGGAAGAGCCCCGGCCGCGAGCTAGAGACACTGCCCTTGGAAAACCCGGCTTTGTGAAGTCTGCTTCCCCGCTGGCGTCGTCAAGGGAGTCAGTTCCCCGCCTAACTTTTCGTTCCGCTCTTCCTCCCACATTTGCTCAAGGAGGAGCAAGGAGGGAGCAAGAAAAGAAGGAAGGAAGTGACAAAAGGAAAAGGAGAAGGGAGAGAAAAGAAAAAGGAGTAAAAAGATATGGAACAAAGGAAGAGGAGGATAGAGTAAAGAGTAAGAGAAAGGGGGAAAAGAGAGACACAGAGAGGTCACGTTAACATTTTTTTAAAAAAGGTTTCTCTTTGAAAAAGTATCAATTTAGGAGAAAATACTGCTGGTTTCCAGTACTCTCCTCTACATGTGCTCCAGCATTTAGATGCAGTGTATACATACGGTAGGTCCAAAATGCGTGTGTGGTGGTTGTTTGGAACAGTTAAGATTATTTTTAGGTTTCTAAGGTAGTCTACAAATATCCGTGCCATAGTTAAAGAATACTAGTATTCCTGTGACATATTTAACATGTAAAGGACTGCTTGCCATTTGGGGGAGGGGAAAAGTGGGAACAAAAGTGAGTGCAAGGGATAATGTAAAAAGTTACCCTGGTATGGGTTCTGTCAATAAAAATTTAGCATTATTAAATTGATTAATTAATAATTAAAAAAAAAGACTAGTAGTATTCCAAAGAATGCTTAAAGAGTGGTGTTGGCTGGAATGACCAAAGTCCAGCATCAGCTCTGTGTGGGCTGGAGCACTTCTCTGTTACTTCCCTTCTCTGTCAAATGAAGAGAGTGGATGGGATGATCTCTAAGGTCCGGCTCCTCCAAAGTGAAATGACCAACTACTTTGTCGGCTCTGTTCCTCCTGGACCAAGAGAGGTGCAATGGGTGAGAGATGCAGAGAAAGAGAGGCTGCCTAAAGATGAGGAAGTCTTCCCGAAAAGTTGGAGCTGTCCAAAAGCAGAATGGACTGACCGGGAGCGAGGAGAGTCCCCTTTTCTGGAGATCTTCGAGCAGGAGTAGGATGACCGTTTGTTGAGGAGGTTGTCAAACTGCTTCCTTTCAGCATTGGGTTGGACAAGATGGCCTCGGAGCTCACCTTCATTCTGAAATTCCGTGTTCTATAGGGGTTCAGACTGCTTCTGTGCCTGAGGCAGAGAGAATCCCTACTAGCTGCAGCCCCTTGAATTCACTGATGAGAACCCAGCTGCCACCTCCCCGCGCTGACTTCAGAGACTCAGACACACACACAGACACACACACACGAGCTATGTCTAAAATAAGAGGAGGACCTCCAGTTAGAAGGCAGTTGGGATATTGCACCAGTATTAATTTCAGCGATCTCAAATTGCTCTCCCTTACGGAAAGTCTTCCCATCTCCCCTTTCCAAACATCTCCTGTTGCTGTTACATGGGTGTGAATCAGGGAACGCTTTAACAACAAAAGATTCAAAATTTCAGGTGACCCAAAGGTCCGATAGACATCTTTTATGAACAATGACATGTTTAAAAAGTTAAGTAAAAGACATTATCAAGGACATGAGCCAGAGGAACTGTGGGTAGCCTGAAGGTTGCATGGGTATTCTAGAAAAAGTAAAGGAATAGAGAAAAGTCTTTAGGGTTTGAGATAGTCTGTGTAAAATTTATGGCCAGACGTGGACAAGAGTTTTAAAACCCCTGAGATATTGCAATGTTTCAGCACTGGAGAAGCTTTTCCATAGCTAAAAGCACATCAGATAGAGCACTGGGACTGGAATTAGGGACATCTGTGTTGTAATCCAGTCTCAGACACTTAATAGCTGTGTGTTCAAGTCACAGCCCCCATCTGCCTCAGTTTCCTTAACTATAAAATGGGGATTGTAGTAGGAGAAACCTTCCAGGCTTGTTATGAGGATCAAGTGAAATATGTGTAAAGTTGCTTAGTTCAGTTCTGAGACATAGTAGAAACTTAAATATCTGTTCCCTTCCCTTAAATATTTATTGAAGTATTAGAATTAGAGAGCTTATAAGTTAGCCTATCTCATTTCAAGACATCTCTACTCATTATAAAGTTGATCCGTTGACATTTTTGAATAGTGGGCTCAGTCATCCCTTCAAATCACATCACAGCGCTGAAACGGTTTTTGTTTCTAAATAAGGTTTAAACCATGGCTTGGATGATTGTCCTTTTCATGGCTTATTCTCTGTGTAAAGAAATCCATTTTGTTTAATATTAAAGGATTAATTTTTTGCATGCTTATGGATTGTTAATTGATATGTTCAATTAGCAAGCATCTTTCCTCTCTGTCAATCAATCAACAATCATTTATGGAGTGCTTATACTGTATGTAAGGCACTATTCTGGGCATATAAAGAAAAGCAAAAGACAGTCCTTTTTCTCCAGGACAATGGGGGAGATAGATGCAAACAACAAGATTCAAATAAGATGTATCCGGGATAAACTGGACATAGTGAGTAGAGGAAAGATGAAAATTAAAGGGACTCAGGAAAGATTTCCTGTAGAATGTGGGAATTCAGTTGGTATTTGAAGGAAGCTAGAAAAAGCTAGAAGGTAGAAATGGGGAGGGAAAAAATTCTAGTTAAAATGCCTAGAGTCAGGAGAGGGAGCATCTTTTTTAGCCCCAGCCATCCATTCCTCAAACTAGACAAAAAGAAAAACAAAACCCCTGTAACAAACATACATAGAAAATCCAACCCCGTTCCCATATTGGTCATCTCCCAAAATGCAAGTGTCATCAGGCATATTTAGCCCATCACTGTCAGGAGGGGGAAGCATTCTAAGTCACAAGTCTTCTTTAATCATGGGCAATCAGTGCTAATTAGAATTTTTACATCTTTAAAAATTGTTCATTTTAATAATGTCATTCTAGCACAAACTGTCATTCGTTTTGCTCTTTATTTGTTCAAAGTTAGGTTCTAGTGATGTTTCCTCCCCCACCTCTTCTAATGTGTCATCTTTTATAAACATCCCTCAAAAGATATAAAATAAAAATCTCTCCATTTTTCCATTTTCTTTTTTAGCATAAACTTGGAAACATCCTCAGCCCTTCCAACTTATCTGACCCTCTTTCTGATTCCTGTTGACATCATAGTTCTTAGGGCATGTTTATATCAATTGCAAACACTCCATCCTTACAAAATCTTTTCCAGTTGTTTGCTTGTGTTTACCTCTTTCTATTTCTTTATTTCCAAATTTGTATTTCAAAGTTTCTACACAGTGCTAGGCTTTTATCATCAAGAATAATTCTAAATTCTCTATTTCATTAAAGATCAGTTTTCCCTTGGAGAATTATATTCAATTTTTTTGGGTAAACTATTCTAAATTGTAAACCAATGTTGTTGCCTGTTGGAATATAATATCCCATGATTTTTCATCCCCCTAATGGTGATATCTGAAAAATCTTGTGTGATCTTGACTGTTGTTCTTCAGCACTTAGATTTCTTTTGAGCTATTTGCAAATGTTTTTTCCTTTGATCTGTAATCTCTGAAGTTTGGCTGTGACATTCTTTGTTTCCATTTTGAGACCTCTTTCAGGAAGGGACTAGGAGATTCTTTCCATTTTTAGTTTTATGTACACACTCTAAAAGATCTGGAAAGTTTTATTTTATGATTTATTGAAATGTGATAGCCAGATCATGGCTTTCTGGTAGCTTAATTATTTTAATTACCTGTCTCTGGTCTAGTTTCTAGGTCAATTATATTTAGTATGATATGAATCCAATTTTCTTCTATTTTTTTCATGCTTTTGACTTTGTTCTTGCACCTCATAGATTAATTAACTTCTATTTGGTCCATTTTAATTTTTAAAGAAGCTCTTACTTGAACAAGTCTGTTATTCTTATGCCTTCTCTTTCTGAATCTCTCCATCCAACTCTCATTTCTATTTCATTTATTTCCTTTCTCATTCTCATTTCATTTACAATAACATTTTAAATTCTTGAATTATTTCTTCTATGGATTCTAATTGATCTAGGTGTTTTTGGAGTTACTCTCATCTTCTCTGTGTATATCTTAGGCATTAATGGCCTCCTAATAGTTCTATTTACTTTTTAGTTAGTCATTTTTCTAATTATCTGCTTTGAGAAATCTTATTTTGCTTATTTCAAACAAAATTATTTGTTATTTCAGAGCTCTTTGAAGTCTGAGTCTGTAAATCTGGCTCTTCTGGGAATCCCCCTCTTCTTGAGTTGCATTCCTGGGCAGGGGACTGAGTCCAAGATCAGTCTTATGAGTCCTTGAACATATTGAATCTGTGACCCTGGATCACTTTTGTTCCAGTGATCAAGCTGAGGTCACGTGGCTGTTGGTGAAATTTTTTATTTAGTCTTGGAAAGATGAAACAATATAAGTTGGACATAATTTGTCCTTCAATTGTCTCTTCATTTCTTGGTTCATAATTCTTAAAATGTGATGGAGGAGGGATTGGACTGTATGGTTTACTCATACTCTGCCATGTTGGCTCCCATTCATTTTTATGAATTTATATTCAAAGGACCTGGATTCAAGATGTAATCACTATGAAGCCTTGAATAAGTTAGCTCTTGCAATAAAACTCCACGAGTTTAAGCTACTCTCCTTTTATCTAGAACTCATATATAAAATGAAGGGCATTTAGAATAGATAATCTTGAAAACACAGTCTAGCTTCAAATCTGTGAACCAGACAAGGGAAATTTTGCTTTAAATGAATGATTTAGATTCAGAGGCACTGTTTGCCTCTCTTACCTTGTGTCTTTCAAAATAATAGAAAGTAAAAGACACACTTCTTCCTTAATTTTAAATAAATTTGCTTTAAAAATCATTTGCGAACACCTTGGTGAAAGAATGGGTCAAAGGGTTTATGTTGTCCTTATGATACTCCTAGAGACAATTAGAGCACATATTAATGTCCCCATTTTTCCAGCTAGATGATTTATCACAGAATCATAGATCGAGACCTAAAAGAGACTTTTAAGGTCATTTATTCTAACTCCTTTATTTTTACAAGTGAAGAAACCGAGGCACGAGCAAGTCAGATGACTCACTCAAGATCGTATAGACTATAGAAGTCAGAACTTAGATTTGAATCCAGGTTCTTGGACTCCAAACCGAGCACTTTTCCTGCTGCTTTCCATCTCATCTCATTGCTTCTTTAGAAACTATGCAGTGAATTTCCTTTATAAGCTGAATAGTGTACGGTGTTTCATCTCCCTTCTCTTTCTACTGGCCCTGCTAAAATCCTCCTCATTATCTGTCATAATCATTAGTATCTGGATGAACAAGTAGAGTTTTCAAGGTTGGATTCTTTCTCCTTTCTCCATTTCTGTCTGCCTAAGTCCATCTCTTCAGATAAGCTTTGAAAAAACAAAAGTCATGAATAAAAAGGCCTGTTTTTCCTCATTACCGAAACACAATAGTGTGATCTCTGCTGTTTGCTCTTGGTGGGGATGAATCATCATTCGGACCAGGAATAAACCTTCAAAGCTTATTCAATGATCCAGCTAATCTAATGGAGACAAATCAGTCTGATTTCTCTCAATTATGTCATCCCTGTATACATTGTAATAACTAATACCCATTTTCCTCCTCTGCAATAACATAAAATTTTATTTTAAACAATAAAATTCAATTTATCTCTTAAGCACTTTTGCATACAAAAAAAGGAAGAAAGCAAAATGTATGAAGCAGCATCTCTTTGTGCTGTGTTATATGGAGCGTGGGCAGTTTTCTGTGATGCTGTGTTCAGGTTACAAGACAATGCCTGGGGAATTAATGTCTCCAGTCAGCCAACCATTTGGGATAACAGAGAATGAATTAAAGCCCAAATAAAACTTACAGGACTTGGCTCTTTGCTCTAATAAAAAGGAAATCAAATTATTTCATGGATTATTTGCCTCTTGCCTCAGGTTATTTGTAAGCCAAGGAATATACAAAGTTGGGACTGGTCCTATCCAAAGATGGGTTTCCTTGTTATGGGGATCAAATGGTGGTATGTCTAGGAAGTGCCTTGAACATCTAAAAAATCAGAGCAACCCAATCCATTGTCAATAAGAGTGATCACGAAAACCAGGCAGAGAGTTTTAATGGTTAACAGCTTGACTAGGACCTCCTAGATGGATCGTGTCTACTGTACACTGAGATGATTCTTTTGGACTTTTCTGAAACACTTCCTCTTCATGACGAGAGTGCTAATTGACTTTCCATGGCACTTTTCAATTAGCTTCCTGTTTGCCATAACAGGTGCCTCAGCAGATCAGAAATTCTCATTTTGTAGATGAGGAAACAGCTCAGATGATGACGAGGTGACTGGCCCATGGTCACAGCCAGAAGTCCATCCGCGTGTCCAACCCAGGACTTCTGGCTTCCCGTCTCTGTTTCTTGACCACCCTGACTCTGTATTTTGCTAGGAGGCTGCAAGAAACCATAGTCTGATGTTTCCCTAGAGACTCCTCCACATCCTGTGCTTATTCTCAGATGGAATTGAAATGGGTGAAGCAAATTTAGGCTCTCCGCGGCAGCATTTCTTACCTCAGTTCAACAAATACCTATTTAATTGCTTAGTCTCTCCATTCTTCTGACCTCTTTCAACTTCCTTTCGTGAGTGGGGTCTTCCTAAAATTGGACTGGAAGCCCTTGAGCACAAGAGATGTCCCCCTTTTATTTGTGTCTCCAGTACTTAGCATCATTCCCAGCATGTAGTAGGCACTTAATATATGTTTATTGATTGACTGACACAAATACAAACCCGTGGTTAACAAATAAAATGAAAAGTGATAGATTCTGTAATGTTAAAAATGGCTTATGTTATTTCAGATCTTGTGCTAGGCTGGGAGGATGCAGAGCTTGTCCCCCTTCTCAGGGAGCTCATATTGTCCCTGGGAGATGTGGTTCTGATAAGAAATGTGCTATGGTGAAAAGAACAACCCTGGATATGAAGTTGGAAGACTAGGATTATAATCCTGCTTCTGACATTCCCTGGCGACCTTAAGCAGATCACTTCTCTGAGGCCCTCAGCTGCCTCATTTGTAAAATGAAAGGTCAGACTAGGGGACCTCTGAGGTCCCTTTGAGCTCTAAACCTATCACCCCCATACAAGGTAATTTGAGGAGGGAAAAAGGACGGGGACCAGGGAGCGGGGATGCAGAAGGCTTTGGAGATCAGGTTTCCTCAGCTTCCTCCCTTGTGGATAATAATACTTGTACTACTTCCAAGCAGGGTTGTACCCTTGACAAAACTTAAAGGGTCAGAGCAATATTATGCCGATATTAGTACTATGATTGTTATTAGTAGCTTTTAGGGTGAGTAATAGGGCTTTGAAAGACCATAAAAGAGTCATAATGTTTTACCATTCTTCCGTTTTGAGGGCTGCAGCCAGTCTGTTGATCATTAAAATATATTTTTTTTCTGCTTGTTTTCCTGGTATGAGGAAAGGGTGACATATGTAAATTACAGAATCATAGAGCCCTGAACACAAATTCAACCATAAAAACTTTTTGCTGCCTCTCACAAATCACAGTGTAAATGTACTTGACCTTCCAGTGGTAAAAAATATAAATATTTTCTCATCTTTTTTCCCCTTTTATTCAGTGTTTCTCCCTTTCGATGAGTCTAGCTACATGGAAATATCGACATAAAAGTTTCCCAAATTTTCTCTGAAACTTTTTATGGATTCCTATTCTTGTAACAGTAACAAGGTTTTCAGATTTCTGGTCATTCGTTCAGATAGACCATTGGCTGTCCAATTTCAGTGGTCCCACCTCCCCAGGTGTAAGCAAATTGTAAGGTTGTGTTGTACAAAAAGCTGTGTTTGGACCTCGGCGATACACAGTTAACGTCGCAGCTACCGTGGATGTTTTGTTACCCCATTTGATTGTAAGCTTCTTGAGGGCAGGATTCAGCACTGTAAGGGGAACAGCACTGTTAGGTTCAGGCAGTTTGACTCTGATCTTTGTCTCTACCACTTACTAGCTTGGAAATTCACTTAACATTTTAGCCTCCTTGCCAAAAAAGAGTTGATAATATGTGCACTTGTTGTTAAAGAATCCCAAAGCAGGAATAATAATAATAATGATGGATAGTTTGCATTATATGGAGCTTTAAAGTTTGAAAAGTGCTTTACGTCTGTCTCCTTAGTTGCTTTTCACAATTTCCCTGTGCAGTTAGTGCTGTTTAGCTGAAAGGAATCCCAGAAGTCACGGAGTCCACCACATCCCTTTCTATTCGAGGAACCTGAGAGTTGTATGACTTGTTTAGGACCCCCCAGTTCTAAGAGGCAAGATTTAAGGCAAGACTTTTTCCGCTCTTAGGCTGTTTCTCTCCAGGATGGGTGCAGGGAAAGTGCTTGTTTGCATTAAAGCTCTTGATAAACATGAGCTGTCTATTATTAGAGCTGGAAATGGGTTGTGATTGTGATTGCTGTTTATTCTTTGTTCTCCAAGGGGACCATGACATCAGGGAGGTGATGACAGGACACGTGGATTCAGAGGTGGGAGGCACTTGGCCCACCGTCTTACAGAGGAGAAACCGAAGGTTAAGAGAGGCTAAGTGGATGCCTCCAAGGTCAACTAGGGAGATGACAGAGCAAGGATTTGACCCCAAGACAGAGGCCTTTCATCAGCCCAACCCCTCATTTTGTCGCTGTTAAGTCATTTCTGTTGTGTCTGACTCTTTATGACCTCACTTGGGGTTTTCTTAGCCAAGATACTGGAGTGGTTTGCCATTTCCTTTTCTAGCCCATTTTACAGGTGAGGAAACTGAGTCAAATAAGGTTAAGAAGCTTGTCTCAAGTCATATAGCTAGTAAGTGTCTGAGGCTGGATAGGAGTTCAAATCTTTTCCCAGAGACTGTCTATCTAGGTGAACTTAAGGAAGTCACTTAATCTTTGACTTTCTCAGTTTCCTCATTTGTAAAAGGGATCTGTCTGGTTTGAGTTATGATGCGGATCAAATGAAACAAAATATCTAACCATATCTAAATTGCTTCATAAATTTTAAGGCACTATAGAAACTCTAGCTATCACTATCCTCATCCTCCTCATCATGATCATCACCATCATCATCACCACCATCTTCCTCCTCCTCATTATAATTTTAAATGACAGTGAGAAAACTTGTTTATTTGTCATTAAGATCACTCATTTTCAGTATAAGAAAAGACCAGAGACATCTAGTTTAATCCATACCTGAGGAAGAATCCTTTCTAAAAAGCTTCTGAAAAGTGTGGTTGTCCAGACTTTGCTTTTAGTAAGAAGAAACTTCCTACTTTCTGAGGCAGCACCCTCCCTTTTGAAATAAATTTAAAATCATAGACAAAATACTACACAATATTTCTGTGAATCAAAAGTCATCTAATCCAATCTCCTCATTTTTACAAGTATAGAAACTGAGGCACAGATTGGTTAAATCACTTGACTAATGTCCCCTGGGGGAGTAAGGGTCAAAACTGAGATGGAAGTCATGGGTCCTCCGATTTAAAATCCAGTGAATGCTCTTTCCAATGTAGTGATCATTTTCTTTTTGATAAGAAATCTCTTTGCAGTCTCTATCTATTGTTCTGTGGGTCACCTTTTAGGGCCAAATAGAAAAATTGTATCTCTCTTTCATGTGATCCATCTTCAGATACTTGACCTGAGGGCTTGGGTTTGAATCCAGACTGTGGCACTGCCTTGTGTGAGTTGGACTAAATTATTTAACTTTTCTGGAGTTGTTTCTTCATCCCCAAACAAAGACTTTGGATGATATGATCTTCAAGTTCCTTTTATTCCAAGTCTGTGATCCTATGATCCTTCAAATATTTGAAAAAAAAACTATTAAACTATTAATTCCCTTCCAAGTCTACTTCTCCAAGCTTATTGTTGCTATTCAGCACATTGGAAAGAGTGCTGAATGTGAATATAGCGGTTCAAATCCTGGCTCTGTCACTTGCTACCCATGTGATATTGGTCAAGGGACTTAATTTCTCTGTGCCTCCATTTCCTGCCCTGCTCTCTCCCTTCTTTCCTTCTTTCCTCTCTCCCTCCTTCCTTCCTTCCCTTCCTTCCTTCCTTCCCTTCTTTCCTTCCTTC
Organism: Antechinus flavipes; assembly: GCF_016432865.1. Taxonomy (NCBI): domain Eukaryota; kingdom Metazoa; phylum Chordata; class Mammalia; order Dasyuromorphia; family Dasyuridae; genus Antechinus; species Antechinus flavipes. The sequence goes on from NC_067403.1 coordinate 6,197,554, forward strand.
CTTCTCCCTCCTTTCTTTTGTTCCCTCCCTTTTTCCCTTCCTCTCTTCCTGTTCCTTCCTTAGCATTTTGTGTTACAGGGTCCCTGCTAGCTCTAGCTTCATAAGATCTTAAATCCTTATTTCTATGTCCTTTATTCTAAAGGTCCAGTTCTGAGGTCCTATTTTTCAGATTCCTTCCACTTCTTGCATGCTGTGACCTAAAGTCCCTTCCAGTTTTAGCTTTTTATGTTCTGGGGCCCCTTCTATCACTAATATTATAAGATCCCTCCCATCTCTATGTCCTTTATTCTAATATTGCTCTCCGCTCTAATATTCTATGTTCTAGGGTCTCACTATGCTCTAATATCCTATTCTCTTGCCCTGGGTAAACAAGGGAATTAAATAAAAAAATTCAACCCAAACTTGCCTGCATATTCAAAATGATTGTAGAAATGCATATAGCAGAGCAGGGAAAAGGAGAAATATTTCAGAACACCCTGAAGACATTCTCTAGACATTTCCAACAAAGTGAAAATAGGTTACTGAGCAGCTCTCCCACCTGCTGAAGATGTGACAGCATCTGGGTGTTTGGGAAGCTCGGAAGTAGCACAGTCTTATAGCAATATGGAAATGAGAAAAGAAAACTTTTCCAATTGAATTGTGGAAATGTCACCTGCAGAAATGACAGAACACTAGGTTACCAGGGCAATAATCACAGTTAGCATTTTGAAAAGTTTGGACCTGATGGCACAGACATTCGAGACTTCAGAATGGAAGAACTCGGTGATCTGCTGAATGCTTATGAGAGGTTTCCTCAGAATCCTACAGATACTAGGAGCAAAACCTGCTTTTGGGATATTGTGGGATCCTCTGGCTCTTTTTAAAAAAATTTCAATTGTATTTTATTTTTCAAAAACTTGTAAATATAGTTTTTGATGTTCATTTTGGTAAGACTTTGTGTACCAAAATTTTCTCCTTTTCTCCTTTATTAAGACAGCAAGTAATCTGATACAGATTAAATATGTGCAATTCTTTTAAACACATTTTTACATTTGTCATATTGTGCAAGAAAAACCAGACCAGAAGGGAAAAACCATGAGAAAGAAAACAAACAAAAAGTGAAAATGTCGTGTTTCAAACCATGTTCAGTCTCATAATTCTCTCTCTGGATGCAGATGGCACTTTCCATCTCAAGTCTATTGGGATTGCTTTGAATCTCCACATTGATGAGAAGAGGCAGGTCCATACAGTTGATCATCACATAATTTTGTTGTCTCTCTGTACAATTGTCTCTCGATTCTGCTTGCTTTACCCAGCATTAGTTCATGTTTAAGTCTTTTCAGGCTTTTCTGAAATCAGCCTGCTCGTTATTTCTTATCGAACAATAGATTCCATTAAATTCATATACCATCACTTATTCAGCCATTCCCCAATTGATGGGCAGCTACTTGATTCCCATTTTTTTGCCTCTACAAAAAGGGCTGCCACAAACATTTCTGATCAAAGGTTATGAATGCCCTTTGGGCATAAGAACCTGCTTAGTCCTGCAGGAGGACAATAGTCTTCTCATCAATCATGGATTGTGGGATCACAGATATATGTAGCTAAAACAGATCTCAAAGACCATCTTATCCAGTCCCCAACTTTTACATATGAAGGCTAGGTTGGTTAAATAACATCCCCAAGGTTATACCACATTAGAGAGGAAGGTTAGCAGTCCAATGACATCTTCCCAATACATCTTAATGGCAGCAAGAAGTAGGATGCAGACCAAAAACATGCTTTGGACTGGATGGTTGTTGGATTCTGTGGTGTTGAATCATATCCTATGATTAGGATAGGAACAGAGTACAGTTGTCCCTTCTACATCATGACTTTTCTCATAGCAGTTTCTAAATTTTTTTAGGAGTTTGGAAGAAATTGCAGACAATATGCAAAGGCCAGTGGATGAGAGAGAAAAAATATTTTAAGATTAACCTATATATAGTCTATGACTAAATACTAAACTCAAATTTTCTAATAATGTATTGTAAACACCTCCTAAGAGAAAAAAGAAAAAAATTCAAACTTCTTCTCTGGTATAAATGGAGGACTAAAATTTTTTGCAGGGATTTTCTAGAGCTGGGGGCTCTGTACCTCTAACTTCCTTGATTCAGAAGGGATAACTGTAACATATTCTAGTAAACTCATTAAACTGGGAAGCCAGAGACTCAGTATATAGGTAAAGCTCTGCCAAAATAACCTAAGACTATGTTGCCACAAGCTATTTGTTTTTCTTCTTTGGGTCATCAGCACAATGAAAGGGTTGAGCTAGATGTTCTCAAAGCTCCCCTGGAGCTCTGGCATCCTATACATTAATTGATTCATTCATCAAGCATTTATTAAACTTCTACCATATGAAATATATTATGCTAGCAATAGGGGAGATACAAAGATAAGATAAATAAAGCATTATTTTTTCAAGATACTTAAATCCATCATAGTAATGGTAGAAAAGTCATCCCATCCTTGCAGGATAAAGTCAGGATGGATTCAGTGATAGTCAAGAAAGTCTGAATTATCCACTCCCCCTATCCTAAGAAGAAAAGTCTTATTTTAATGTCCAGAAGAGATGTTTCAGGTTTACAATTCTACATTCTAGTCTGGGGGCACAAAATGATCATTTTGGGTTTTTCATCCGTTGGACAGATGATCAAGCCGAGCTCCATGCAGACATGGAAAACTGATTTGGTTGCCTCTCTATTTGGCGAGATAGTCATCAGGAGGTCTTCCTGGCCCCCTTCTCTTAGCTCTCTCTTGAGGTGATTCCATTCACTTTCACAACTACTCTCACTCCAAGACAAATGACTTTCCAATTCTTCTCTTACCTTTGGAGGACCTGGTACAAATATCCAACTATCTGTCTAGAGGCATTTCTCTATCTTAGGTCCAAAAGCTGATTCTTAACCATTTTGCAAACTTTATTTTGACATATAGTTATCTTTTTCCTCTAATATCCCTTTATATCCCCATAGGGCTTCTATCTGAAGCCTATTTCTTCTCTTAACTTTTCCCTTTCTGTTAATGGCAGCCCCATCTTCCTGATCACACAACCTTGAAACTATCTTTGGCTTTTTCCTCTGAATCACATTCTATCTGTCTCTGAGTCCTTTGCAATATTTTTTGAATCGAGGTCCTCTGTAGGGAATGTCATCATTTAGGTCTTAATTATATTTCCTCTTATTAATGTCATGTTAATAGTCTTAGATTTGTTTTTTTTTTTTTTTTTCTGCCTTGAGTTTCTCTTTCCTTCTATCCATCCTATATGTGGCTATAAGACAGAATCTCTGCCCCCAACTCTCTGAGAACTGCAGTATCAGATTCAAGGTACTCAACGGGTCTACATCTATTAAAATCATGGCTCCCATACCCTGCAGTGATGAGCTAGGGCAGGGACTCTGGGAATACAGAGAGAGTGGAAGATGGAATGGATGGTGTCCTGGCAGTGGGTACAAAACTTAGTGCCTGATAGGAGGTGGGAGTTGAATGAAGGGGAGGAATGAAGAATAAATCTGAGGTTTCAAGTATTTACCTCCATGTTTGAGCTATTCTGCTCCCTCCAAACTCCAGCACAAGTGTTATCTCCTGATCTATCTGGTCTACCCACTGTTAATGCTTTCTCCCTCCCTCTCAGACTACTTCACATGTGCTTTGTATGTATTTTGTACATGGTAATCTGCAGATTTATGTTGCTCCTATCTAGTAGTATAAAAGCTCCTTGAGGGCTTGGATTATTTTTCCATTTGCCTTTGTATCCCCAGTAGTAGCTCAGTAGACACTTGATAAATGTTTGTTGAATTAATTTGAATTAAAGAAAAACACTACACTACGGCAGTACTGTAGAGCTTACTGATAGGCCTGTCCCTTTTAGTCAAAAATACTCCAGAAAAGTATAGGCAAAAAACACAGCCTGGTGCAGCTTTTGTTGGTTATTTCAGCATGTCAGGGCGGCTACACGTGAACTGACTGCATATTAAATGAAACGTGTTGCGATGGATCAGAAAGTAGGATTTATAGACACTTAACCAGTGAGACTGGAGGTTTCTATTCCAGAAAGAGATGGTGGCAATGTAGTTGGCCCAGAGGGGCTTATATTAAGCTATGTTATAAAAATGCTTCATTCATTCAATCTTCCATCCATCCATTTATATATTCATTCCATAAACTTTCATTAAGAACCTACTACTGGATATTGAACATCCTGTGCTAGGGTGATTAGGAGAAAATGCAAAGATAAATAAGATATTTACCTGGCCCTCAAGGAACTTACAGGATGTTAGAGGAGATGGCCGTCCAGCAGGCAATTTAAAACCATCAGAGTGGTTGTAAAACTAGAATTGATGATTATATCTATGTAGTGGAGATTTTAGGAGACAAGGACTTGAGAAAGAATTAAGTAGTGCTTTTAGGGGTATACTTTTTCCTTAAAAGTAATCTGGAACTGGTTTTCCCTTAGAATATATTGAAACTACTATTCTAAAAGTGTATAATAGTGGTCTTCCTTAGTTCCCAGAAGGAGGTGCTATGGGAGATAGAAATGGATGTTTTTCTTGCTCTCAACAAAAGATTTTTCTTCCAATATTCCCTTGGATATATCTTTAATCATTGGGAAGGAAATTCTTCCTACCAAAGCCACTCCATTGCTTATGGATGTGCTGGATCTCAGGTTGCCACTCTGTTTTTATCATTAACCAATTGGGCCCAGAATATAGCAAGCAATGGTAGACATTTTCCCTTTAAATTCTAGAACAGATACATCTGATGTTTTCTTACCTTTTCTCTTCCTTTGGGGGTAGGGAGCTCCTTTGGCTGACTGTCAGTCAGTCGGACAACAAGCATTTCTTAAGAACTTACCAGGTCCAATGCACTGCCCTTAGCTCCAGGGATTCAAAGAAACCATCCTACAGAAGTTCACATTCTAATTGAGCATCATGCAAATAACCGGAATGTCTGGACTAGCTTTCTGGAGGACCTCGGGATTAGCCCAAGTCCTTGGTCTTAGTGGATCTAAGACTATTAACATGACATTAATAAGAGGAAATATAATTATATTATATATTATAATATAATTATAATCTACATATCTGAAAGCTATATCATATGTATATGTGTGTATATGTATATATATACATATATATACACATATATACATATATATATATATATACACACACACATGCATACATACATACAAAACACATGGACAAAGCCCTAAATAGAAGAGATTCCCTTTAGATGAAGTGTATTCACATATGTTTTCTTTTGCAAATGATATCAGAATATTTTGCCAATCTATGTCCATAGCATAGAAATCATAAAATGATACCTACTCTGGAGATCATGAGCTTCCTCAATGAGGTTCTCTTTTTCTAAAAAGAACTAGCAATTCATTCATACAAGAAAAACCCAGTGAGTATATATCAAGAAGGATATCACTATATCAAGAAGGATAATTTGATATAAAAGATGTCATTAACAATATATCTGGTCAGAAAAGGACAACTATGGTAAATGCAAGAGATAATATATGATGGATGTTGTCTATTCCCTTGATATGATGATAATGTCCCATATTTAAAGCTGAAAGAAACTTTTAAGGTCACCTTATCTGACTTGCCTTTTATAGGTGAGGAAATTAAGGTATAGAGGGTCTTTGATTTGCATAAGGACATCCTATCAGAGGCTGGATTTAAATTTCTGACTCCCAATCTAGTCCCCTATCCATCTCACCACGCTGCCTTTTGGTACCTTTGAAATATTGATATTAATTAAAATATTAATATTTTGTTGAGGAAGGTCTCAAGAAGCAGAATATAGCCTCTGAAGGATTGATAAAAGGGTTTTTGTAAGAATCACAGAAGATGAGAAAACTGGAATGGCTTGTGCTCTGTACTTGGTGGGCAGAGCACTCATGAGGAGGAGATGATGCATCTGTTGTAATATCAAAAATAAAAATACATGCATTTCCTCTATCTTGGAACTATAATAAAGAAATCAGTTTATAAATCTGCCATTCTTTAAAAGTGTGAGGGAAGTAATGGTGTCACTTGGAGTCAAAGGATAATTGAACCTTGGGCTCAAGGGACCCCAAGAGTTGTTCTCTTTCTGTTCCTGACCAGAGTTTCAGACTAGTGATTGCTCAGCTTCAGACTGAGAAGATGATACTCGGATGATACTTGGGATTCAAGCCTCAGTTGAACACAGAGTTTTTCTCACTCTGAGGTACAGCTTTAGAATTTACAAAAAGTTCTATTCCTTTTCCCCCCTCCCCCCCAAAATAAAAACAACCTCACAAAACAAATCCCCCCCCATTTGTCTTTGAAAACATTTCTGTCACTGCCAATATGTTGCTGTTGTTCAGTTATTTTAGTTGTGGGGGATTCTTTGGCAAAGATACTGGAGGGGTTCGCCATTTCCTTTTTGCAGATCATTTTATAGATGAGGAAACTGAGAGCAATATGACTTGCCCAGGTCACACAGCTAAGTAAATGTCTGAGGCCATATTGGAACTCAGGAAGATGAGTCTTCCTGGCTCCAGTCTTGGCAGGGTATCCGCTGTGCTATGGACTGAAACCCTCACACTAGTGATTCCATGGAATAATCACAACTCACTCTCTTTACTAGTTACTTCTTTACAAAGGGCTTTCCTAGAAACGGTATTGTTTATCCATTTTTCCCGATGGAGAAATGGCGCTAGTAAGTAAAGAAATGATCTCTTGAACTCAAGTCCACTTCAGGTCCAATACTCTTCCGTTGTATTATTCTTTCCTCCCCTGCCACATATAATTCCTATTTGGATATGGGATAAATCTGTCTAATTTTTCCTTCTTGAAAAAACACACCAGAATTCAGTCTTTTCCAGAAGGCAGTGCTAGAGAGTAATAGACTTTTTCAACTTGCAGTTTCTCACTTGATTGGGATGTGGAAAAAAAAAAAAAAAACTTCCTATTTTGCAAGCTTTCATTCCATAATGAAATATTTGATTTCTATTGACTTGGACATCGGTTGCTAGAGACTCCCCCGCCTTTCCTCCACATATAGACATCTTATTTGATTTGACCCAATAGTGAATCACAAAATTGAATCGGAAGGGAATCGGCCTTCTAAAACGGTATTGAATGAATGTATTATGCTAACATATGCTGAACGTTAAAACGGAAAATGCTGCCTTGGAAATTGTCTCGCTCCCACTTCCCTCGTTGAGACGACTGAGAAAGATGAGACTTTATCTTAATAAAACGTGGTGTGTTTGCAGCTGGGACTTGGGCGAAATCAAGATGCATTAGGTGAAAGTGACATTAAAAGTGCAATCTAACAGATGGATGCAAAACGGAATTTTTATCAAGATGGTCCATTAGTGTTCGGCAGCCAGGCAGAGAGAAACAATGACCCAGAACAAATCAAGAGGAATGACGCTCCCCTCGCGCTTCCTTGTTCCGAACGTGACCCATATTCATAATCTGTAATTAGAAGTGCGCTTTGCTTCTGGCTGATTGGCCAGTTTCTAACGGCTTTAGGGGTTGGAAGCGTTGGGGGGTTCCAGAAAGTTTCTGGGGTACCTGCAAGTAGAAGGGAGAAGAATAGGCCCACTTTGGGCACCCTCAGCCCAGCAGCAGGTTTCTCAGCAACGGAGGGAAATCAGTCTGCTTTGTCAAGGCGGTGATTCACCATTAACCTCCGGGAATCTTGGATAACTTTTGGTCGTCCATATTCAAAGCAAGCTTCGTGCAAACCCCGTTTTTAGCCTCTGACCGCCTACTTCCCCACGAGCTGGCTTTTCAGCCTACTGTACTTGATCCCTAAGAGAAAAAAAAGGTAGAAAGCTTGCACGGAACCTTGCTCATTTTTCTTCATAAACTGGGCCATGAAGCAGCCAAGCGACTCGAGCATCGGGCCAAGTTTGAGCTTTGGTGGATGAAAAATTGTCGGGCTGCTGGGTCCGTCGGCAGGGACCGGAGGGTTTGCCGCCCAGGTAAGCGGCTCCGATAAGATGCTCCCCTCATCATCAGGGAAAATCAGAGACCGAGTCCCTGCTTATGGCCACAGCACCTTTACAGGTAAACACAAAGCCAACCCAAACAGCCCCAAAGACACATCAGCAGAAAGCGAGTCACCCCAAAGACTTCTCTCTGTGCCAAAAGGACACTCACGCCACTGGAGAAAGAAACAGAAAAAGGAGACAGAGAGAGGTCCCGACTGGAGATCTCTGGGCAAATTCAACCCACTGCTCTCAACTCTGGAAGCGGAAGAGACAGATCATTAGCGATATAAAGAAAGGCGTGTTAATAATGATGAGAGCTGCCTGAAAGTGGAACGTAGGCTTTGAAAAATCTTCTCTCTGAACACGACTCCAAGTCCAAAACTAGTGGGGAGTCCGAGTGACCCCTCGTGGGGAACTATAGGAGGGATTCTTATCTGCAGCTTGGCCCCAAGGGCATCTCTGAAGATCCTTTCCACTCTGGAGTTTCTAGCTCTGTGATCATCAGTTTGCCCTTCCCCCTCATTTTACTGGTGAAGTAATAGCGCACTGATATTTGTTAGGTTGTTTTGCATCTGTTTCATTTTATCTAGGACAACCTTGAGAGACCAACACTACATGCATTATTCTTTCCCTCCTCTAGTAGAGAACATCAGGTTCACTGGGGGGAGTGGAGTTCGATCCAGTTCAAGTTCAGACATACTTATTAAGTGGTTAGAATCAGGCAAGGCACAGTGCTAGGAGTTAGGAAATCAGAAGCAAAAATGAAACTCTACCCTCAAAAAGAAAGGAAATGGGGGGTGCCCATGTCCACGGATTGGTATAAAGTGATGCATGGTTTAGAGAGAATTGGAAACTGGAAAAGCAGCTTCTGGAGGAAATAGTTACCTGAAGGTGAAGATTTTGAAAGGCAGAAATCAAGAGAAAATGCATTCTAGACCTGTGGGGTGTGTGTGTGTGACAGCTAGGAAATCATGGGTTTTCCAGTTCCAAGGACACTAATGTTGTGTTGTATTGTATTGTGTTGTGTTGTGTTGTGTTATACTACTACTCAGAATGGGGAAGCAGATTTCAGAGGCCACATTGCTTGTTGATGGTGAAGTGGGGAGGGGAACACTCAATTGAGACCCGGAGGACTTTGATGTAAATCATGGTCCTCCTACTTTTTAGCACTGTAATCTTGGAGTCAAATTTCCCTGCCCTCCATACCATCCAGGCTTCTTAGGCTCAAATGCAATAACATGTATAAAGGTTGTGAGCAGTGGTTGCAAAGCTAAGAGTACCCCATGAGATGGTAAGCTCCTGGAGGGCAGGGCTAGTCTTTTACTTCCTTTTAAATCCTCTCTGCATGTAGCACATTGAGTAGCACATAGGAGGCGCTTAAGAAGAGTTTACCAATTGAGTGCTTTGGATCTGGAGATAGAAATCTTGAGTTCTAATCTCATTTTAGACACTTACTAGTAATATGATTGTGATCAATTAATTTAACTTCTCAGAGTTTTAATTTCTTCATAGTTGAAGTGGGGACATTTTTAGTACTCAGCTTATTGAATTTTATGGAAAACAATACGAAGGTGAGTCATTAATAGTAAAGTAAAATATTATTGAAGATATAAGCTATGTCAGAACTGAAGCTCTGGATTTGCGGACCGATCCCCAAGTTTCCTGATCCCAGGACTAACCCTTTTTCATGATAAGACTGATCTTTAAGGTTTCCTTAAACTTCATGATTTTACTACTATTAATGATGTAGTAGGATAAAAAAAATTCAACTTTACCAATATTTGCACTGGCTATAGGGAAATGAAAAGCAGCAAGAACTAGAAGACTTGTATTAGATTTGTAAAAGGGAAAAAAACAATAACAGAAAAACAAAACCCAACATTCAGAGGAGCTTATTTTCTAATTTTCTTTCCATCAGAATTAAGCTCTCCCAGACTCCCTAGCTCTGGGCAGTCTTCAAAGACACAGAATTCTTCTTGCCAGGTGGAGATTCAGATTGCTCCCTCCCCCTGCAAAGTTCCTCTCATTCTCTGTTCTCCCTGGATATAAATGTTAAGCTTCAGAGAAGAGGAATCAAAGGACTGTTTCCAATGGCGCAGACAGTAATTAAAAGCAAACTTATGGCAAACTCATTCCCATCCTGTGGGTATCTTAGGAAGAAAAATCTATTTAAAATATAAATGTCAAACTCCTTGGGGTTCTGCTCTGTTCATTTCACATAGGGAAATTTCCTAGTGTGGCTTGGATCTTGAAGAGATAGAGATGTTTAGCCCCCAAACCATTCAAAGCTGAAAAATAGAAAAGAAAGAATTATGTTGGGCCATTGGTTATTAGCAACTCCAGGTGTACTGTGGGTGGCCAGAACCTTTGGAATGGCCCTAGAGGAAAAAAGGATCAGACAGAGAGCAGAACCTAAAGGAGGGAAAAGGCTCAGTAAAAGCTGTTAGTCTGGGGAGGTGGAGCCAAGATGGTGGAGTAAAAGCAGAACCTCCCCTCCAAATCCTTTTAAATAATGAATTTATACAAATTTTAGAGCATCAGAACACTCCCAAAGATGGAATGGGACATTTTCCAGCTGCAGGCCGCTTGGAAGCTCAGCAGAAAAGATCTATGACCACAGAGTGAGAGTATGGGGTACAGTCCCAGCCCAGGCTGAGCCAGCTCAGCCCTGGCCCCAAATCCCTGCTACAGCAAAGCAGGACTCTGGCTTTGAGCATCCTGGATCTTACAGCTGCAGTGGGGCAGGGTCACCTAACGGCTCCAGGGCAGAAAGGAGTGCTTGAGGTCAGGTCCCTAGAAGAATCTCTGAAAACAGCTTGGGACAGTGCACTGTCTACCCTGGAGCTGGGGCCTATTTTAACAAAGAATTAAAAGCAGAATAATAGGCTGGGGAAATGAGCAGACAACAAAAAAAAAGTTCTGACCACTGAAAGTTATTATCATGACAAGGCAGATCATAACACACTCAGATACATCCAAAGCCTCCAACTAAAGTAACAATTGGGCTCAGGCCATGGAAGGGCTCACAAGGGAGTTTGAAAATAAATAAGAAAGATAGAAGAAAAATTAGGAAAAGAACTGAGAATGGTACAAAGAAAAATGTAAAAAGCTAATGAGAGAAGAATGACTTAAATGGCAAAATTGGCCAATTGGGAAAGGAGGTACAAAAGTTCACTGAAGAAAATAATTCCTCAAAAAACAGAATTGAACAAATGGAAGCCAATGACTTTATAAGAAATCAAGACACAATAAAGCAAAACCTCTCAAATGAAAAAAATCAGAAAAATGTGAAATATCTCATTGGAAAGACAACTGAATCAGAAAATGGATCCAGGAGAGATAATTTAAAAATTATTAATCTACCAGAAAGTCATGTTTAAGAAAAAATGAGCCTGGACATCATTTTTTCCCCAAGAAATTGTCAAGGAAAACTGTCCTAATATTCTGGAAGCAAAAGGTGAAATAGAAATGGAAAGAATCCACCAATCATCTTCTGAAAGAGATCCCCAAATGAAAACTCCCCATGAATATTATAGCCAAATTCCAGAACTCCCAGGTCAAGGAGAAAACAAAAATTTAAAAATAAATTAAAAACCCTTTGTTTTGAATGTAACTGGAGAAAAACATTAAATAAATAAAATAAAAAAGCTGTTCATCTTCATAAGGGTATATATATATGCCCTCTTGAAACATCCTCTACACAGCTGCCCAAGGATCTTTCTGGAGTACAAGTCTGAAGGCAGCAGTTTGGAGAAGCAGCATGGCGCGGGGGAAAGGTGGCTAGAGAACATGAAATCAAATTCTGACTCTGTCCCTTCCCCTTGTAGAATAATGGCAAGTCACTCCATATGTTTGCGTCTTGTTTGCAAAACGAGGGGATGGGACTTGATGGCTCCTAAGGTGCTGTCTAGCTCCGAGTGCAACATTATGATTGTATGTCCCTCCTCTGCCTTGGAGCCTGTGGTGAATCCCTATTACTTCCCAGATGAAACGCAGACTTCTCTGCTTGACATTTAAAAGCACATCACGCTCTGCTCTCCACCTGCATCTCTGGACTCATTCCCCATTGTCCCATGTCGAATTAGAGCGCTATGGCTTCTTCCTCTGTGCCTTGGTACAAGTGACTACAGGCCTGAACCTCTTCCTCTTGGAAATCCTAGCTCCATCCAAGGCTCAGTATGGCTGCCTCCTGCCAGGGGGCTTTATCTGGGCCGCTCTAGCACAAAAGTGGTAGACTCAGGACTAGAGTCTGTCACAGCTGACTCCGAAGCTTTTTATTCCGACTATAATGCTCGCCTCCCAGGAGAAGGTTGGTAGAATGGTATATGGTGGCTCGCGGGGAAAGTGTTTGGAAACAGTCAGATAATAAACATTTTTGGTACCGTGTGCCAGGCACTGTGCTAAATGCTGACGATACAAAAAAAGAGGCAGAAAGATAATCTCTGCTCTTAAAAAGTTGATTGTAATGGGGGAAATAACAGACTTGGGGAACAAAGGATAGGGATAAATGGGGAGTCAAATACAGAGTATAGCCCCACGGCAACTACCACCCAACTGAGAACCAAATGTGTTTATTCCCCCCCATATACTGTGGGCAGCAATGAAGATGAGAACAAAGACAATAATAGGGGAAAGCAATCGGGGCAGGGAGAATATGGCAGTTTCTGATGAAACAGGTTTTTGTTGTGATTTTAGAAATCCATCCTTTGCCATAGAATAATTGCCACTGAAGACAAAGAACTCAGAAACCACTTAGCCAGCAAACGCTTGAGCTCTTTGCCAACCACAGAGACGTGGCTGCCGAGGCTTTATCAGTTTACGAGCTCATCTGCAAAATGGTGCAAGAAAATGGAAGTTATGGGAGATGCTGGCTTGTAAACCTGTTTGGAGATGTTACCAGAAGAGAGTAGTGGAAGATTCTGAGCAGTGATTGTTGTAAAATGGTGAAAACTGAAACAAATGTATGGAAAGTTTGGCACAGACCAAAGTCATATTACCCCTAGAATATTTATAGGTGAAATTGCAAGGAAGAAAACAAGTAAGTAGAAAATGGAACAAATTTGCCAACGTTTCTCTAATGTCTTGTTTTCATCCTCAAGGGAAGAAAAATACTCTTTTGCACATTAACAGTCTAGGAGAGGACACATGCAAGAATTACACAAGATGAGAAGGAAAGAATATATTTATCAAGTAAACCATGAATCCATTAGAAACTTGAAACAGGAACTATCCTGTGAAAGGAAAAGAGAAAAGGCCGGTTTTGCTGGGACACAGAGTAGTCTGTGTGTGCATGGGGTGATGGTGGAAGGGGGGAGGTAGGTCTTTAAAGGTTAAACAGAAGAGTTTGTGTTTTTTCTAGTGGCAATAAGAAGCTACTTGGGTTAGTTAAGTGTGTGTGTGTGTGTGTGTGTGTGTGTGTGTGTGTGTGTGTGTGTGTGAAAGAGAGAGACAGAGAGAGAGAGAGAGACAGAGAGATATTAATACAGAGAGAGAGAGAGAGAGACAGAGAGAGACAGAGAGATATTGATACAGAAAGAGAGAGAGAGAGAGAAAGAGAGAGAGAGAGAGACAGAGAGAGAGAGAGAGACAAAGAGAGAGAGAGAGAGACAGAGAGAGAGAGAGACAGAGAGAGACAGAGAGATATTGATACAGAAAAAGAGAGAGAAAGAGAGAGACAGAGAGAGAGAGAGAGACAAAGAGAGAGAGAGACAGAGAGAGAGAGAGACAGAGAGAGACAGAGAGATATTGATACAGAAAAGAGAGAGAAAGAGAGAGACAGAGAGAGAGAGAGAGATATGGAAGGAGATGTGCTTATAAGGAGACGTGCAGGTAAGGAAAATCACGTTGGTCGGTAGTAATTTATAGGATTGACTGGAGTGAATAGAGACTCAAGACAGGGAAGCCTTTGCAATAATCTAAGTGAGGGGTGATAGGGGTCTGAACTAAGGTGGGAGCTTTGATAGGAATGGGATGAGAGACATGGTATGGAAGTAGAACAGCAAGATATGACAACTGCCTGGATCTTGGGATGAGGGATAGTGAGGGCCAGAATATGTAACTAACCTGGGAGGCTGGGAGGATGCTGGTCCCTTCAGCAGAAAGAGGGAAGTTTAGAAAAGGGGAGATTTGGGGGAGATAATAAGTTTGGTTTCAGACACGTTGAATTTAAGGGGCTTTCTGAGTTTGGGGACATTTAGTTTAAAACAAATGTGGTGTGGGACTGAAGCTCAGGGCAGAGACTGAGTCTAGATGTGTGAGATCATCTGGGTAAAAATGATATCTAACCCCACGGGAAACGATGAGGTTACCACGAGAGAGTGTAAAAGCAAGAACCTAATATTGGCTTGCATTATTAATACCCAGTGGTGTGCCGGATCCAGCTCCTACGGCCTCACGGGAGCCGACTTAAATTTTTAGAGTCTGTATGTTGGAAATAGGCAACTGCTCACAAGTAGAGCTTGGCTCATTTCTTTGTGCATTTCTAGATATAGGGGAGGGAAGTGAGGATGTTGATAATGCAGATTACAATGAAAAGGGTGTCCCCCTCAGCAAGCCAGTAGTTAAACCTCCCTGATTACACCCCACTTCCACTCAGTCAGCACCGAATCTCATCTGTCCTAGCTCCCCTGGACCTCTCACAACCATTTTCTTCTCCATCACGAGATCACTGAACTTGAGAAGTAGAAGGGAGCTCAATGGCCCCAGAGCTGTCTCCCCTGCAGCATCCCCGCCAGGTGCTTGGCCAGTCCAAGGAGAGGGACTCTCCAGAAGAAGCTCAGTGGCTTGCTGATAGCTCTGTTGGGAAATTCCCTTAACACCTCTCACCAGGAGTGTTGTGACTGCCTCCCACTAGGCTTTCCCTCTCCATTCTTTCAGCTCTAAGCCATCCTCGCTGCCAGGAGGATCCTCCCAATTCATCCTTTTAATGATAGCTCCCCCACTCCTCCACAACCACAAAGTCCCTTCTTTTCCCTCTGGCGGCATCTGCATTATTTAGCCTGACTCACCAGCCTTACCCTGCCCTACTGCGTCCGCTCCACAGTAGTCAGACTTCACTGCCTGCACTTCCTGCTGACATGTCTTAGCCCTTAAATCCTGTACCTGGAAGCCCATCCCCCTCTGTGCCTCTTGTCATCTCACTCCTCCTCCACGTGATTTCTCCCTCCTGTGAATCCTCATGGACAGCTTGGGAGTACGGGGAGGACAGGGTCCAAGGATGCTTCAGATACGTGCCAGTTGTGGGACCCAGAGAATGGCACCCAATTTTTCAGTGTCCCAAATGAATCTTTAAGAGTATAAATTGTGGATGGCTTACTAATTTTCCTCTAGAAAGGGAGAATATCTCTTACACTGGGAGTTCTCTACATTTATGAAATCACTTCTGGATCCAAAAAGGAGGAAAAAACCACATTCTTCCCCTATCCTGTGCTGTAGTCTGTATTGTATTGGGGTGATTCCTGTAGATGGATTATCCTTCCTATCTTTTCCCATCTTCCTTAAGGGAAAGGTCCAGTGCGTTGTTCTTTGCATCTTTCCCAGAAATCAGAGGTACATAATACATTTGGGCACTTGAATGTTGATATGTCCTGCCAGCTCCCTCTCAGACAGCCCCTGCCCTTAAGGAGTTTACCTTCTAGTAGAAAGAGATAATATATGGGTTTTATGTTTTAAAAGAGGTGTTTTGGACTGGGAAGTCACAGGGAAGGTAAACGGAGCCACGGGGAAAACGATTGATGGGTTCTCTCCAGTAACGGAAATGTGCCTCTGTTTATTATCCTCAGAGTGAGAGGTGGAAAGGGAGCTGAAGTGCTTGGAAAGCGGCAGTTGGGTTTGGGTCAGGTTAGTTAAGGAAGGCTCTCTCCAGTCTAGACTGTAGCCCAAGGAAGAAGTCTGAGGGCTGAACTGCAGGGGAGTAAGTGCGGTATGAAAATGAGGAGCAAGTGGTGGAGGAGCATTGAAGAGTGGACTGGTGGCAGCGTGGGGCTGTTGGAAGTCTGGCTCTTCTTCCAACAGGACCTAGTTTGATCTTCTCCCCTTCAAATGTGGGTCCGTGTTGTTCAACTAAGTTGAACAAGCCTTTGTTGAGCACCCGCCATGTTCTAGGGATTGTGCTAGCTGCCGTGCTGTTGAGCTACTTTCCAGTCCTCTCTGGCTCTCCATGACCCCGTCTGGGTTTTCTTGGCAACACGATTGAGTGGTTGGCCATTTCCTTCTCCAGCTCATTTTACAGGTGAGGAAACTGAGTCAAACAGGGCAGAGTGACTTGCCCAGGGTCACACAGCTATGGCCAGAAGGCAACTCACAGAATGATTCTTCCTCATTCCAGACCTGGCACTGTGTCTACCGTACGGGCTAGCTACACTGGTACCGGCTGCTTAGTGCTTGGGATCCCAATACAAGCAGTCTCCTGCCCTCAAGGGGGCAACATCCCTCGCAGATATGTAAATATAGAATCTATATCAAAACTGCACAATTTTAATACGTTTTTAAAAATTATAAAATTTTAATAAGGGGGGGGAGTACTAACAGCCTGGGGAATGAAGAAAAATCTCTTAAATGAAGTGACATTTGAGCTGACCTTAAAAGGATCTATAATTTCTAAGAAACAAAGATAATGGGAGAACAGAATTGGCACCTTTAATAGATAATAGGAATGGGTATGGAGTCAGGAGGGGTACAGAGAGGGGTCTACTGGGAAATATTTAACAACCAATTTTGGGGAAAATATGGGCATGACAAACTGTCAAGTTTAATCTGCATTATCAACATATTCTTGATCATTTCTCAAGTTTAGAGAATCGACAAAACAATGAATCAAGTCCTGCTTTGTAGCACAGCCAATTTTGAGATGTAAATGCTTGCTCCAATTGGCTCCTGAAAACCGGTCTGAGCTGGTTCCAGCACACCCCTGAAAAGGGTCTTCAGTGATTTTTTTTTTTTTTTGGAATACTGCAATCACTTTTGCCCAAGTTTCACCACCTTACTGTGCCTTCCATCTATCTTTGCTTTGTTGTTGCTATTTTTGAACTTCAAAGCATATTTTTGAAATAATACTTTATTTTTTTCCAATGAATTCTAAAGATGTTGCTCTGTACAAAAATTACTTTAGAGCCTTAGAATTTTCTGAAAGTTTAATTGAAGCTCAAAAATAGTGAGAATGCCTTATCTTACATCCTTTGAGACTTGAATTGTGACAAGTTTCTGAAGGTTATATTTGGAACAAGCATTTATTTAATATTTCTGAATCTTCCCTCTTTTCAGATATAATTTTTAGAAAATCATTTTGAGGTGGAATGTGGATAGCAAGACTCAAAAAATAACAGGGAAAATTAGGAAAGTATTGGAGGGAAAAGCTTTCAGAATAAATTACATAATGATTGCTCATAGCTTTTCAGCTACTCTCACTGAAAATTTGTCTTTCGTCTGAAGCTTAACCACCCACAGCATCCTGCCAAGGAGGAAATTATTCTTGCACTCCTGTACTTCATTGTGTTGCCCTGAGGATCAAATGAGATAACGTACTTAATGTACTTTGTAAACCAAATCACTGGGTGTTAGCTCCTGTTACTGTTAAACTCTGATCTATTTTATTTATCATACCTGGAGCAGTTTCAGAAGAAACAGGAGATGTGCAAAGTTAAAGGAGCCCCTGCAAATGTTCATAGAGACTACCTGCTTCCACTCGCATTGGTCCGATCAGCTACAGTCGGACACGCTGTACCTTGACTAGAACATAATGATGTCATTTTGGTCCTCCTCAAGAATGAAGGACAACAACCAACTAACCTGTTCAGCCTCATTTAGCATCCCAGTCTTATTTGAACTTTTAAATGCTCATCTATACTATGTGTATTTTTCTTTTGGTTCTGCTCTATATCAATTCATAAAAGTTTTGTGTCTTTGATTTTTTCTTGGAAAACCTTCATTTCTTATTCTTCAGCAATATTCTTACATTTATGTGCCACAGTTTGTTTCTTCATGTCCTTGATAGACATCTATCATTAAAAAAATTTTCATTTTAAAAAATACAAGTGTGTCAAATAAATATTTTGGCACATCTAAGAATGGACCCTCTTGGAGGTTTGGTTTTCTGGCATTCTCTGTTAATTGTGTAGGTTCTGATGTTCTGTTTTATAAAAAAGTTTCTGAGTTTCCTTCTAGCTCTGATAGTCTATGTTGAGGGGTCCATATTCCATTCAAGTTCTGGCATTCTGTATTCTATTTTTTTGAGGTCTACTCTCAGCATTCTATGTTTTATGTGCTAAGGTTCAGTTTCTAACTCTTAAAATTCTAAGACCTTTTCCAGCTTTCATACTTTTATATAGTATTCTCTGTTCAAATGTTGTATTTTGTCCAGTATTTACTTTGCTTTATGTTTATTTTAATAATAATAACCTTTTGTTTTTCAAAGTAAAGGCAAAGATAGTTTTTACCATTCACCTTTGTGAAATCTCATGTTTCAAAATTTTCTCCCTCTTTCCCTCACTGCCTCTCCTACACAAGCAAGTAAAATGTGCAATTCCTCCAGACATATTTCCACATTTATCATGCTGTGCGAGAAAAATCAGATCAAAAGGGAAAAAATGAGAAAGAAAAAAAGACAAGCAAACAAACAATAAAAACCAAAAAAGTGAAAATACTCTGGCTTTTTCCACATTCAGTCATCATAGTTCTTTCTCTCTGGATGCAGATGGCTCTTTCCAGCACATGTCCATTGGAATTCCCTTGAATCACCTCATTCTTAAAAAGGACCAAATCCATCACATTTACTTATCACATAATCTTGTTGTTACTGTGTACAATGTTGTTTTAATTCTGCTCACTTCACTCAGCACCAGTTCAATGTAAGTCTCCCCAAGCCTCCCTGAAATCATCCTGCTGGTCGTTTCTTACAAAACAATAATATTCCATAACATTCATATATCATCACTTATTTAGCATTTCTCTAATTTATGGGCATCCACTCAGTTTCCAGTTTCGGCCACTACAGAGAGGGCTGCCACAAACACTTTTGCACATGTGGGTCCTTTCTCCCCTTTTTATGATCTCTTTGGCATATAAGTCCAGTAGAGACCCTGCTGGATCAAAGGGTACATACAATTTTATATCCTTTGGGCACAGCTCCAAATTGGTCTCCAGAACAGTTGGATCAGTTCACATCCATCCAGTTTTTACATTCTGTTTTCTATGTTTCTATATCTAAAAAGGGGGACGGTGTGTAAAAAATCATGGTCCCTTCAAGCTGATGCACTTTAATTTTTTAAAGTTCTGAAAAAAACCGAAACTAAGGATCACTGGACGCAGTTCTTCCTAGACTCTCCAGAGGAAGCTTTTTGCTGTCTCCACATGGGTTTTGGTTTGAATTTCACAGTGACTCCAGTAATGAAGCTCCCCAGACCCCATGAGAGCTGGGGGATGTTCAGTGAGCTGCGAGCTGAACTGAGCTTACTGCTCTGCACTGACTCTCCCCTGCTTCCTGGAATTCAAAGGAAGCCCAGACTAGACGGGGCCTCAGAGCCAAGGTGCAAGTCTGGAGCCCGAAGGCTCCGAGCAAGCGGTCCACCCTGGGAGAGCAGAACCAGGGAGGAGCACTTAGCATCTCTTGAAAGGCTCCCCGTCGTCAGTGCGGCCCCGGAGAGCTTGGGATGCTATGGAGAGAGCCATTGTTCGGAGCTGCCGTGTTGCTGCCGTGTTGGAAGTCCGCCCCTTCTTGCAGTGAGCGGAACAAACAATCAGAAAATGAGACCCAGTGAGTTCTCCCTCTCCTTTCTGTGGAAGCTCCCAGGCAGGCATTGTTTTGTTAGATGAAAGCAAAGCCTTCTGGGAAGATCCTTCTCTCTTGGGAAGCCAAATCAGTTGAAAGAGCAAGAGATAATCAGGAATAACCTTAGCCCTCCCCAGTCCCCCAGCCTGAAGGATGTCGGGGAAACTTTCCTTTTATTCACAGTGAAACATTGCCTGGGTAGAAGGTGCTTGTCATGGGGGGTGAATTCCCATGAAAGATCAATTCGAAGTCTAAAAGACTGACCTTGTAGTCTCAGGCAAATCACTGGTTCTGCCCTTCAGTTTCTACACACATGACATGGGAGGAATTAGAGTCTCTGAGTTTCCTTCAAATTATCATTTTTTTTTTCGTGTAATATCTCCTCGATCCTGCTTGAAATCTTTCCCCAAACCTACTCTGAGCTCACAATTGAATGACAGGGACTGGGCAAAGGCTGTACTCTGGTTTTCAGTCTCATTCTTTGCAATGTTTATAAACACAGCTTCCACCAAAACCAGTCCTGTGTTCCATTCTGTTATGGTTTCAATTTCATCCAGTTAATCAGAGGGAAAAAAAAAAAAAAAAAAAACTTCTTCACAAAATTCTGACTTTGTCATTTAGCCATCCCCAGGGACGGGAGACTGGCTACATTTCTAGGCAGCTCTATTATCTGGGGGCATTTCTACTTGTTAGGAGAGTCTTCCTAATACCTAGTCGACATATGTCTTTCTGCAGCTTCTCATTGATGATAAGACAATTGGTGTTATGGGGACTGGTGACTCTCTTCATTCAAGACATATTCATTAAGTACCTAAGATGACACAAAGCCTGTCAGACGGGGCTAGGTGACAACTGTGAGACAATATGGCATATTGGTTTATTTGTATATATGTTTCAACAACTTCCCCATCACTCCCACTCCAATTCTTTGTGAGGTAGAAATTGTCCTGCGTTATGCTTTAACCTTCCTTTTTCTCTCTTCCTACATGAATTTGAGGAAATGCAGGGTAAAGATAAAATGTCGATAAGGTTTGATTCAGACCAAAGTGCTCTGCTTCAAGCCTGACCCTTTTCCTCCTGTATACTATTGCTTTTCTGGTTGATTGCTTCAGTGTGTTATGCTAATGATGATTATAATTCACATTAACACACTGAAGAGCTGACATTTATATTCTGAATTTTTCCACTAAAGCAATAGATGCCTTGTAGGGTGAAGGTGGTTGATCCTCTTTGTCAAAGGTTATGGTAGTGGGCCAGTTCAATTGGATTCTTTTTAACAAACAGGAATTAAACATTGTTTGGGACTCCAAAGAGGAAAAAGGAAGAATTCCTGTCCTCAAGAAACTGATATTCTATAGAGGGAATATATATTAATGTCATTAGATAATGGGAGACAAGGTCACTTGCTAGTAAAGACAGGTCAGAAAGAGCTAATAAGTGGGGAGAGGCCGTGGGATTTATATAATAAATTTATATAAAATATATATTAAATACATTATATATTATATATTTCTATATTATATATATTTTGAGGGTTGTATATTGAAAAAAAATAGGTAAGGAAACATCTGGCTGAGGAGTTTGTATCTGATCTTAGTGGCAAAGACTAGGGAAGGCTGTTAGTATGATCTGGGAGATGAAATGTGCCACTTAATGATTAATCTAATGGAGTTTGAAAGAACTTAGTGATAAAAAGTTTGCTAAGGATTATTAATTCCCTCTTCCCCAACTTTAAAAATGACACCTTTTATTTTTAACATCAGTGTCATTTCCCTGTGTACTTCACACTCAGAGAACCTCTCCTTGCAACTAAGGAAAACATTGAAGCAAAACTAAGTGACAAATTAAGCGAGTCTAAGAAGCATATGTGACATTCCATGTACTCTTAGTCTCCAGCTCCTCCACAGAGGGATGTTGCTGTGTTTCATCCTCTGCTCCCTGGAAATGAGATTATTTATTCATCATCCAGTCCGAGTCCAGCTGTCCTTCACTGTTTGCATTTATATTGTTGTTGTCATCATCCATATTCTTCTCTTATTTTATTTATGTATTTATTTTTGCTCTGTAGAACTTCATAGGAGACGTCCCTTGTTAAGTGATTCTTTCAGCCACAGTAACCAACAAAGACCATCTACTATGGCGTAGGGGTTTTACAATTTTTATTAGTAGCAAAAGAATCCACATTGATGAATTAATTCACTGGTTCTTACCTCATTGTATCATATGAAGTATTATAGTCATTATTTCACTTGATCCTCACCACAACTCAAAGTTAAACAGGGCAGGGATTATTATTTTCATATAATAATGATGATAACAGTTAGCATTTATATAATACCTACTAAGTGCTAAAGCTAAGTGCTTTATAATTCTTATCTCATTTGATCTTCTAAATAACTTTGGGAGAGAGTGCTAATGATGTGACCTTCTCTTCCCCTGTCAGAAAGAAGCTATTACCAGATAATTTCTAGACTAAGTAGGAAGAAACTTTTTAGCAGCTCCCATTGTCCAGCCCCAAGCTCTGGGAATTTTCATACAACCTTTCGAGATATTGATTAGCATATCTTTAGCCAGGTACATTCCATCCAGCTCCCCGATCCCTCCCTCTGAGATGCCAGGTCTGGCTCCTGACCCCTCCTTCTGATTTCCTGCCTTAACTTCTCTGGTCTCCCTGAGAAGCCCCCAAGAGTAAATTTTTTTCTATAAAAGATCTGCTTATGATAAAGATCTTTGTTTAAGTTCTCTTCAGGACTAAGTTCACTACAAGCTACTCTCTTTCTCTCCCGCATAGTGCCTTCCTTCTAATGGTGCCGTTCTTCTTACTCTAGCTAACTCTGGTCAGTCTAACCTGCTAGACCACGGCTTTCTCCCAACTCACGGGTATTTATTTTCTCCTGGTTAATTGTGAGTTTTCCTGGGGAACTTGTGTTTTTCTTTTTCTAATTATATGTTCTCCCAACTCTATTTCATATTTACCATTCCCAGAGTTTATTGTATCCCTTCATTTTGTCTGTAACCTGTTCCCCAAAATAAATCTACCTTTTGTCAAAGAGAATGGCCAATGTGATTTTGTCGCATGTTTATTTTGAACTAGGTATTGCTATCCTGACCACATCACTATGATTATTCCCATTTCCAGCTGAGCAAACTGGGGCAAATAGGGTTTACATGGGTAAAGAACCTAAGGTTTTGTGACTTGCCAAGAATCACACTTAACGAGAATCTAGTCGGTGTCAGCGTTGGGGCTTGGTTCCAGTAAACTTTTGGTTCCTATGTAAAATGTAGTTATGACCTTGATTCTTAAAAGTGCTAATGATCTTTCCCTTCTTGGGACTACCCAATACTAGGTCCTGAATTCCCTAGTGTTCCCTCAGGACTTCCAATCCACCACTGATTCCAGTCC
Organism: Antechinus flavipes; assembly: GCF_016432865.1. Lineage (NCBI taxonomy): Eukaryota > Metazoa > Chordata > Mammalia > Dasyuromorphia > Dasyuridae > Antechinus > Antechinus flavipes. Next base: position 6,220,720 of record NC_067403.1, read on the forward strand.
GTCAGCAGTGGTGCAGAACACAGATTAAACCATAAATGAAACCTCTTAACTTCTCCTCCCAGGACTCAAGTTTTTCATCATTTCATGTGCTGGCTTGGAATCTGGGTTTCATCTCTCCACTTTGTTACCAAGGCGCGTTTGAGACAAACTAGGTAAGGGAAACAAACAGTGGGTCTGAATTGCTTCTGACACTCCGGCTTCCTTGATGACTACTAGAAGCTTCCCCCTCCCCACATTTGTTTTTCAATTCCTTCCATCTGACGCTAACCGGACTGTCTGTGACTGATTCCAACGAGACAAGGAGGAATCACGAGTTATATGGGCTGGAAATAGTCAACCTGAAAATTGTCTTCACCCCAAAGTCAACAGGACTCTAATTCAGACTAATGGTGCTCCGGACTTATCAATCTTGCCTGGAGTGCTCTATTCCCTGCAGATGTTTCTTGTTTTACTTTCCAGAAACAGATTTATTTAGTGCTTTATTTGCTTAAATGCATGGTCACTGACTTGTTTTTGTCCCAATAAATGATTTATTACTATCCATTCTGCACAAGGAATGGGGAGTGCTTTCTCCTGTGTTATCTGAGCTTTTATTTGCTGTTAACAGATAAACAGTAAATGTGCTGCTGAATGGATCCTGTGCAGACCCTTGGGCTTTGGTCTGGGCATGTGCATCCCAAGGCACCCGTCTCTTTCCTATTTGTTCTTGGAACGTGGCTAGCAACCAAATGGGAATTTGGAAGGAAGAGTATTACGACAGCCCAAATTTCCAGGTGACCGTAGCTAATGGGCAGTCCTCCCACATCCTGTGATCCCCAGCCATCTCTCTGGACCCAAGGCTCCATGCCTTCTAGCTCCATGCTGCATGTAAAAGGAATCCCTTCCTCATCTTGGAGAACCACTCCCTTCCCTCGAGACAGCTCATGCACCTTCTTCCCAACTTCTTCTTTCTTTGTACTTATATCCCAAGTGCCTAGATGTTGGAATCTTTACAAACTGCTAACTCATTAGGGTTTGCACCTTTACTCATTGGAGTTCACAAGTATGGGAGATTCACAAAGTTAACTGTGTAACTTTGTGAATTCGCACCTCCCTTGAAGCTCTTAGGGCCAGAGAGCACTATGGGAGAAAACCCATAATCCCTCTTTCTCTCGCATCCCATGATTCCTCTCTCTCGAATAAATAGAGCTTCAAAGGGGCCAGTCAAAGAGTTTTCAGAGGAAGAAGCTACAAGTCAAGAGTTCAGCGGAAGATTGAGAAGGCTCTTTCAGAGGCACAACCAGATTCACTTCATCTCACACCACTGCTAGTCTGAAAGACTCGCCAGAAAGCTAGCCGAGCCCCAAGTGAAGGAGACAAGAGATTCATTCATCTCTGTGCTGGCTGGAAGCTGAAGAAAGCAGAGGCAGAGGCTGAAGGACAGAACCTTTGGATTTGGAGACATTCGGAGGGAGCTCTTGGAACCAAGCAGAGAGATAGGCCCCTGAGAATCTAGCTATCCGGGCCCAAGGAAAGAGACAAGGCTTGGAAGGAAAAATAAACATTTGTATTTTTACCGGCTGGCTGCAGTTGGGGTAATTATTGATCTGAAATGAAACTAAGGCTGCCTCCAGAAAACCTCCCCCGAGAAACCTGCTTTCTCTCCCAGAGAATCATTTTATATTATATATTTTAAAGAAGAAAAAGAACACCACACCTAGAGCAGTGTTAAAAATTAACAGGTTCCTTAAAAATTCTTGGAGCTGCTATGTGGCTTAGTGGATAGAACGCCAGAAGATTCATCTTACTGGGCTGAAATCTAGGGTAAGACATTTGCTAGCCATGAGACCCTAGGCAAGTCACTTAACCCTGTCTGCCTCAGTTTCCTCATCTGTCAAATGAACTGGAGAAGGAGATGGCAAAAAAACCCCAAATGGGGTCACAGAGAATCAGACATGACTCTACTATGGATAAATGCTTGCTGATTGATTATACTTTGAGATTTCAAAATACTTTCATGGAGTTTTAGAATCATAACATGGCAGAGACAGAAGAGATCTTAATGACCAATTATGGCAACCATCTTATTTTACAGATAAAAATACAGACCTAGAAGGTTAAGCTAGGAAATGAGAGGGCTGTGATGTTAACCAAAATTATTTTACCCTAGCTTCCTTTCCATTCCATTTTTATATTTACCAGTCAACCAACTTACTAAGCATTTGGGAAATGCCTATTGTTCTAAAGAATGTGTCAGCCATTTAGATAAAAAAGATAAAAATAGTTTCTGTGTCCAAGGATATAACCTTCTTCAGCAGGGAAACAACATACACACAGATGAATAAATGCAAGCTATATATAAAGTAAATACAAGGACAGTTTTTTGAGATATTAATAGGTAAAATTGATATTGCACTTTGATGTTTACAAAACATTTTACAAATATCTCCTTTTATCTTCTTAACCATCCTGGGACATACATGCTGTTTTATTCCCTGTTTTATACATGAGGAAATTAGACAGGTTAAGTGACTTGCCTGGGGTCATATAGCCATTAAATGTTTCAGGGTAGGTTTGAACTCACCTCTTTCTGACTCCAGGTCTAGCTCTCTATTCATTTAGCCACCTACCTGCCCAAGACAAGTTGATGAGTCTTAAGGAGGCTGGAGGCTGGGTGTGTGGAGAGAAGGAGATATGGGATATATACAAAACATGGCATGGAGACAGAATTTATGAGATTTGGTAGTTGCTTGAGTGTGGAGAGGAGTAAAGGGAATTCTAATTCTGGGAACCTCAACAATGAGAGGAAATTCAAAGGAATTAATAGTACCAGATAACTAGGGAAGGGGAAGCCATCAGACAAAATCCAGTATCTTTCCACCCAAACTGTCCATCAGAAATCTGTGTGAGACAGCCAATAGGCTGTTGGCAATGACTTCAGACAGAATGTCCCATAGATATCTTAAACTCCCAAGGTCTAAAACCTTGTCTTTAAGCCTGGCTCTCTTCCTAACTTCTCTATTACATGAAAGGAATGACTGTCCCTAACCTAAGTGTTATCCCCAATGCTCCTTTTCTCATCTCTTATAGCCAGTCAGTTTCCAAGTCTTGTCATTTCCAGCTTCATCACATCTCTCCTTTCTGACTCTTTTCCTCCTCTGCCATGGCCATTCTCCTGCCTCAGGTCCTCATTACCTCCCATCTGAACCATTTTAAGAGCCTATTCTTTGGTCTCCCTGTGGCAAGTCTCTACATTCCTGCTGGAAAACTGGTCTTAAAGTGTGACTGACCACATTGCCCCAGTCCTGTTTAATAAACTCTAGTGACTCTCCACTACGTAAAATTCTTTGTCTTTTTAAACCCTTTATAAGCTGACCCCTTCTACCCTTCCAGTCTTCTTACACCTCACTTTACTCCACGTACAGTACAATCCAGTGGTAATGTTCTCCTTGTTGATCTCAAACAGGCACTCCATCTCACATGAAGGTTTTCACTGGTCATCTTCTTATTCTTGGAACAAACTCTCTCCTCATGGCCGGCTTCCTCAGAGTTCCAGCTAACATCTTACCTTCTGTCCTCCTTAATCTAAATGACTTACCTCTAACTTATTTTCAAATTATTTTATTTATCCATGGATAATGTGTGGGTTTTCCTCCACATTAAACAGTGAGTTCCTTGAGAGCAGGAACTATTTCAGTTTTACCTTTCTTTGTATCCCCACAACTTAGCACAGGGCGGAACACAAAGTAAGTATTTTCTAAATGCTTGTTGGTCTGATCACTCGACTTGATATGAGACTAGATCTCAGGAGAGAGACTAGGACTGGATATATAGATCTGGAAGTCACCTGCATAGAGAAAACTAAACCCATAGGAGCATCGGATGGAATGAGAGAGAGGGATGGGAGGAAGAGAAAGAGGGACTGGCCTTTATGACATTGTATCCTTCCAGAAATGTGTTGTGGCTTTCAGATAATGTTCATAAATTGACCTGTTGACACTAATAACATACTTCCATACTTCAAGAAGCCATAATTTTTTTTTGGGGGGGTGGTTATTTCTCCTCCAATGTAGACTAAAACTCCATTACAATTTTGTAGTTGACTTCCTTCAATTTTCCTTTTAAATTTTTTTACAAGAAGCCTTTTCAAATCTCCCTTAATCCTCATGCTTTTCTTCTCAAAATGGCCCTGTCTACATCTTGCTTGATATAACTGCATATTGTCCAGTAGAATGGGAGCTCTTTGAAGTCAGAGACTGTTTTTTATTTTTCTTTGTATCCTTCAGCACTTAGTCCAGTGCCTGACACAAAGTAGGTGCTTATTAAACGTGTGTGGACTTGATTAGATGACCTTTAAGACTTGCTGGGGCTGAATAATTCATTCCCTGTGTAGTCAACGTAGGGAGCGTCACCTCTCTAAGCACTCACCTGGCTGGGAAGGCTTCAGGTAGAGCTGCCTGATGTGCACTGTGTAAGTGTCATCTGACAATCAACTTACCTACGACCGAGAAGCTTTGCTGGCAGAACTACTGAACCGTATTACCAACTACTGCCTTACACAACCTTAGTTTACCAAAAAAGAAAGTTCACAGAACTTAAATATTTTGTCAGCTAGAATTCAGGAAGGAACATCTTGATAATAAGGATAGAATTGGAATTTGAAATCAGAAGACCCGAGCTTTCTTGTTTGGACTCTGCTCCTCTCCTGCTGTGTAAATGTGACCTATGTGAGTGTGACCTCTCTGAGATTCAAATTCGTCATCTGCAAATTGTGGATAATAATGTTTCACCCCCTACCTCACAGAGACTTTTGTAAGCTCTGGAGTATTGGAAAAACAGCAGCCATTATTACTTGAGAAGCATTCATCACTGTTCATTTCCAGATGTGCAAACTAATTACCCAACAGCTTAGTGGCCTCTCACAAATTTATTAGACACAATATTCAATCAATGGGTTGGTTGGATTTTTCTTCCTTCTGGCCCGATCCAATTAGGCTGAGTACTCATTGTTTTGCACTAAAAACTTCCCTTTCCTAAAACAGCTCCTCAGGTATCACCTACTTAGCCCCAAATTAAGAGGGATAGTGTTCTTTTGGAGCAAATTTGGTGCCTGTTTCGTTTATCTCTTGTTACTGATGCCATGACAACAGACCTCTAATTTATCCACTTTCTTCTTCAGTGGTAATGAATTAAGTATGAGTAGATGATGCGAGACCATAGCAACTGAAGCGAGAACCTCATTATGCAGGAAGCGGTTTTTATTGGATTCAGGGATGCTTTTATTACAGCAGCCAGATTTGCTGAAATTTGGGGTTTTGTGTTTGGTCATTAGCGAAGGCTTCTCTTCCCATGAGCCAGCCTAAGCATTCCTATACAATGGGGTCGTCCCTGTTTACAGAGCACTTATGGGACGGGGATAGCGTTAGGGGACTTGTGTGATATGCTGAGAGGCAATATGGTGTAAGGAATGAGAAAATGTTTATTAAATGATTACTGGTGCCATAGACTGGTGCATAGTGGGACTATTCAGAAACTGCTGAGGTAGTCCTTACCTCTAAGGAACTTATGTACTCCACCCTTCTAGTGAAAGAAGGTTTAACTTCAGGGTAGGTATAAAGGTCCATTGTTCTTATGGCAAAATGTTAGGAAAGGGAGATGATCAGATCCAGTCGGAAGGAATTGAAGGATAAAGGGGTTCTGTACAGTCTGGTAGGCCTTGATGGTTAGAAATAAATATCCTATATAGCATGGGAAAATTTGGGTTCAAATCTTAGCTTTTCCATTTAATAGATGTTTGATCTTAACCTCTCCAAGACCTCGACTTCCACATTTACAAAATGTCAGTGTTGTGTGAGAGGCAGTGTAGTGCAGTAGGAAGATTTCTAGAAACATGAGCCTCAGTTTCTTTATCTGCTAAGTGAACATGGTAAGAGCTGTCCTATCTACTTCACAGGGTTATTGTGAGAATCAAATGAACTAATTGTTGTGAAAGTATATTTCATATTTTATCTTTTAATAACTATAACTTTAAATATGAATGGATTAAACGTCCCCATTAGAATGAAAGAAACGAGCAAAGTAGATCTCAAATTAAAAACAAACAATTTGTTGCATACAAAAAGAAAGCTGGATTTACAATGAGATTATGACAAGGCAAAACTAGCAAGCTTAATTTCAAAATAAATTTTAAAAGGAAGTTATATTATTGTTAAAAGCATAACTTTAAAAGGGTAACAGGCAGCAAAATCTTATCATTGGTATAAATAATATGGACCAAATGGCCTAAAATCTAAATTTTAAAATGATTTTTAAAATATTATTTATTTAATTTTTATAAAGTTTTTTCTTTTCTTTTCTTTTCTTCTCTCTCTCTCTCTCTTTCTCTTTTTGCTGAGGCAATTAAGTGACTTATCCAGGGTCACACAACTAGAAAGTGTTAAATGTCTGAAACCAGACTTGAACTCAGGTCCTTCTGACTTCAGGGCTGCTACTCTATCCACTGCACCACCTAGCTGCCCAAAAGCTTTTTTTTTTTTTTTTTTCAGAATACATGCATAGAGTTTTCAACATTTACCCTTGTAAACCTTGTCTTCCAAATTTTTTTCTCCCTCCTTTCCCCCATCCCTCCCCAGACATATATTAAACATGTGTAATTTTTCTATACATATTTCCACAATTATCATTCTGCACAAGAAAAATCAGATCAAAAAGGAAAAAAATGAGAGAAAACAAAATGCAAGCAAACAACAACAAAGAGTGAAAATGCTATGTTGTGGTTCACACTCAGTCCCTATGGTCCTCTTTCTGAGTACAAATGGCTCGCTCCATCACAAGACCATTAGAACTGGCATGAATCATCTCATTGTGGAAGAGAGCCATCAGAATTGATCATCATATAATCTTGTTGCCATGTACAATGATCTCCTGGTTCTACTCACTTCACTCAGCATCAGTTCATGTAAGTCTCTCCAGGTCTTTCTAAAATCATCCTCCTGATCTTTCTTATACAACAATCATATTCCATAACATTCATACACTGTATCTTATTCAGCCATTTCCCAGCTGATGGGGTAAACATGTATTTCAAGTGGCAAATCACTACATATATATGTATGAAAAAATATATATGGCTTTTGAAATTTTTATTATAAACTATATTCCTCACTATCTTTTGTTCTTACATATCTCCAGTCCTTGGGGAGCCCCCTTCAAGTCAATAAAAAGGAGGAAAAAACAGTCAGTGACCAGTGGGAAATGGAACTCTAACTCATAAACTAACTCTTTAGCATTTGATGCATGTGAGGGATATTAAACTTAAATTAGTTAGAGGAAATTAATATTGTATGTTCTCTACTCTCACCCTGATTGTCTATTTTGAGAATCAGCTGGGCCAGTATCACAGTAAACAATACTTTTTAATTAAAAGGAAAATAATGTCTTGTGATTAATCTCTTTCTTCTGGGATTTCAGCAGAAGGCTCATAAACCTGGAAGCAGAGGCAGCTGTCTGTTTGCTACAGAAATCTCTCTGGTTACCTTTTACCAGGTTTACATAGGGCTCAGGAGAGAATCTGTCATACCAAGATTAGCTCTCACCCAAAGGCAAAGGGAGGGGATCCTCAGAAGAATAATTGGGCAGAAGTGAACCATCAGTCTGGCAGGAAAAGAAGAGGGAATCAAAGCAAGTGTGAATTTATTTGATTCAGCAGAATCATAGGATAGAAGAGCTCATAGCCTCTTTGAGCCTGGAACATAGTAGTAGAACATAAGTGCTGAAACACCTCTTAGAAATCTGATAATTCAATTCTTTCACATCACAGATGAGGAAACTGAGACTCATGAAGAGGAATCACATAGGCATGGAACTAGCCCTAAAATATAAGAACAGTTTTTCAAATTCATTCTGAAAAATGAGTTTTGTTTGCTACTAATGACAATGATTACAGTGATAGCATTTGCATAGCACATTAAGGTTTCCAAAAGGCTTCAAGTATTTAGTATCTTATTTGGTTTTTAGAATAATTCCTGGACACCCTCATATTAAAGATGAGGAACTAAGGCTGAGTGGAGTTAAGTGAATTGCCCAGTGTCACACAGCTGGTAAGAATTTGAGGGAGGATTTAAACTCAGGATTTTCTGACTCCAAGCCTTGCTCTTTATCCATGGTACCATCTAGTGCCTTAATCCACTATTTCAGGTCTTGTGACTGAGGGGTAATTATGAAATGGAACACAACAGTATCTAGTCAGCAAAGGAATTGTCTATCTATGGAGAGCTGAAACTTCAGAAGTTGTTGTTCCATATGAAGCTTCAGTTCTCCAAAAACACATTTCAATTCAATTTTCCAGACATTTTAAAACAGCTACTATGTGAAGAACACTATGCACTGAATAGGAAGGGTCCATTGTACTGATAAAACATAGTTGTTTGATAGACCTTACAGTTGGATTGATTATTTTATGGTTTAGTTAAGTCAGGATTTAAAGCTAGAAAGAGCCTTGGACAACCCTCGTACAGATTTCGCGGTCTACACATGAAGCTTAGGAAAGTAAAGGACTTACCTAAAGTAATGTGGAAGATGAGCAGTACAGTGCAGATGATTGATTCTGGAATCAAAGAACCAGCCCCGATGATGACTTCTTGTGGGACTGGGAGTAAATAACGTAATCATCTTGTGCCTTCTTTTCCTCAGCTGTGAAATGAAAAAAGTCAGTTAGTTGGCTACTGAGGTTCCTTCTAGCTCCAAATCTATAATCCTAAGTGGCAGAGCTTGCATTAGAATTTTGAAACAGAATTCTGCCTTTAATTTATACAGAACTTTACAGTTTTCAAAGAGCTTTCATCTCCATAGTTCCTACAGAAGAACTGAGTTCCTCTGGGTTTTTAAAATTCTCACAGAATAATATAATTTTGATTTCCCCAAAGTAGGAATTTAAGCTCTTTGTTGGCAGGGACTATTTTATTTTTTCTTTCTTTCTTCTTTTTGTTTTTGTAGTCTTTATATCACTACTATCTAGCACATTATGGATCAATGTAGACTTTCAATCTTTCTGTGACAGTAGATTTAAGTATTAGGGAACTGTCCAAGGTACTAGAGATTAAGTGATTCATTCAAGGTGATCCAGCTAGCTGTGATCTACTTGCTAAAGAAGCAACAGGGTTGAGTAAAAGTTGATTATTAAGGTTAAGAGTATAAAGTGTTAAGGAGATTTGAATTCAAGGCCTACTTTCAACATTGACCAGTTGTGTGACCCTAAGCAAATCACTTAACCTTTTGCAAATTGAGTTTTCTCATTTGAAAATATGAGAAATAATAGTTGCTACTGTACAGGTTTGGTTTTGGTTTTGTTTCTTTTTGGGGAGAGAGAGTGAGGACGAAGTGCTATATGTGTAGTATATGGGCTCTATGTACTATGTGTGCTATATATGTAAAGTACTTTGCCATCCTAAAGCACTATGTAAATGCAAGGGAAGAGAAGGAGGATAATGATGTCATCCATTAAGCTGTCTCTATGCTTTACACATAGTAGAAGTTCATAATTTTTTAAGAAATTAAAATTAAAATTTCTAGCTGAAATGCTAGAACCATCTCACAAATCCACTAGTGTAGAAATGCCTGTTTAGCTGACATCATCAGTACCACATATGCTTGGTTATTTATTTACATATTGTCTCTCATTAAAATGTGAGTTCATTGAGGACAGGGACTATTTTGGTATCTGAAGCACTTTAACAGTGTTTGACTCATAGTAAGTCCTGTATAAATGCATGTCTGTGAGAAGATATTCAATGCTATTTGAATTAATTTTCTGATTTTGGAGGGAGGGAGGAGTTATATTTAGACCTATTATTTCATCAGTGTAGGAAACTACCTTTACTAATTCAAATCAGCAGTTGTGCAATGTTTTAGAAACCTTCCTAGCAATCCTTAACTCATAGAGCAGCTTTTCCCAGCATCAAAGAAAGAGTATGTCACAATGGTGGGACTTGAACCCAGATTATTCTGACTTAAAGAGCTGCAATCTATCCATTTATCTATGCTTGTTGGTAATTAGTGTTTCTTTTCTTAATATCCTGCCCATCCTTTAACCATTTACAAATTACTTATAGATTTCTATTGTTTCCTTATAAATTGTGCATATCAGACTGTTATTGAAGTAATAGGTACAGAAACTTTCTACAGGAAGTTTCTTTCTTTGCTATCCAAGATATATAGTTGTTTAAAAAAAAAACTGGGTGCAAAATTATGTGTGCATAATTATGTGTGCAAATCATTTTACCTCATAATTTTCTCAAGTTTTAAAAATATATATTTTCTTAATAGTTATGAAAAATAATTCATCCTTATCCTTTAAGTTATTTTTCTTTTTTCTTTTTTTGTGAGGCATTGGGACTTTCCCAAAGTCATATAGCTAGTAAGTATTAAGTGTTTAAGTTCACTTCTGAACTCAAGTCCTCCTAACTTCACACCCGGTGCTCTATTCACTGCACCATTTAGCTGCTCCATTATTTTTATTTTTTAAATATTTTTTTTCATTTTTGAAGTTTCATTTGGAACTTATTATGGTATATAGGTCTTGTTCTTGTTTATATATATATGTATGTATGTATTTGCTATCTTTCTATCCAACTTTCTCCCAAAATTTTATTAAATAATTAATAGTTTCCCCAGTGTTTAATGAATCTGAGAATATCTGATACTTATTGGTATACATCTGATACTAACACTTTTTAAATCATTTCCACTACTCTATTTAGTACTGGTTAGTTTTAATAATTGCTGCTTTCTAATATACTTTGAGGGAGAGGACAAAGTATTCTTTCCTTTAATTTCCTTATATATTCTTGTCCTTTTGTTTTCCCACATGATTTTTTTTATTATTTTGTCTAATTCCATATAAAACATTCCATTAATATTTTAATCAGTACCACATTAGATCTATGGATAAATCATGGTCATATTATCATCTACTTTTTATTAGCTCAGCCTAACTATACACAGTGAATATTTCTCCACTTATTTGGTTCTTCATTTATTTCTATAAACATCAAAGTAGGAAGTTTTTTAATTTTAAAGATGAAGAAATGAAGGGTTAATTTAAGTGATATGACCAAGGTCACAATGCTATTAAATTTCAAGGCAAGCCTTCAAACTCCGTCCCTCCCCCTCTTGCTCTCTCCCTTCCTCTGTTCTTTCTTATTTTTTTTTCCTTTCAAGTTCCTAGCTGGATTTGAATCCAAGTCTTCCTGATATCAGGTCCTCTATGCCACCTAACAACCTCATATGCTCTTTATTTCCTTTCAATTGCATTTTTATTAAAATTTTTAAACGAAAATTTGGTAGAAAGCAGAATGGTAAAATACTAGAGAAAAGGGTCTGAATCAAGGGGGAGAAAGAGATATATTGCAGTTTTGGTGAACATAAATGGGATGATTGGAATTAAACATGAATATATGTGTGTGTGTGTGTGTGTATGTGAACATATATATATAAAATGATAGAGCACTGAAATTAGAAGGAACTGAGTTCAAATCCAGCCTCAGATACTTAACATTTACTAGCTGTGTGACTTTGGGCAAGTCAAAACCCCAACTGCCTTGTGTGTGTGTATATATATATATATGTTCATATATACACACACACACATATGTATGTTACATTTTTAGTTCCAAGGGCAATCCCTCCCTCCCTCCCAAATGGACACTAGAGAAGGCAACATTTGATACAGATAAATATGTGAAACTATGTAATAGTTTCATATATCAGTTCTTTCTTGGGATGTGGAAAACATTTTCCTTCTTAAGTCCTTTGAAGTTGATTTGAATATTCATATTACTCAGAATAGCTTAGTCACACTTACTCGTTGAACAATTTTGCTGTTACTGTGTATAACTTTCTCTTAGTTCTACTCATTCCACTCTTCATTATTTCACGTAGGTCTTTCCATGTTTTTTTCTAAAATTAACCTGCTCATTTTCTCTTTCAGTGTGGTGATGTTCCATCACAATCATGTACCAGAACTTATGCACTCATTCCCTAATTGATGGAAATCTCCTCCATTTCCACTGCTTTACCACCACCAAGAGAACTGCTAAAAAGATTTTGTAACATAGGGATTCTTTTCCTTTTCCCCTGATTACTTTGGGAAACAGATCTAATAGTATTATTGATGAGACAACGGGTATTCACGGTTTTAATGCTTTGGGGACATAATTCCAAATTGCTTTTAAAAATAGTTGGAGCAATTCTCAACTTCACAAAAATGTATCAGTATCTCAATTTTTCTTCATCTTCTCTGACACTTGTCATTTTCCCCTTCTAACATTTTAGCTAATATAATAAGTATTAAATCGTATCTCACTTGTTTTAATTTATATTTCTCTAATCAAACATTTTTTATGTGACTACATATAGCTCTCATTTTTTCTTGGGAGCCCAATAATCATGAATGTTTCCTAAGATATTTAGTAGGAATTGATGGTCTTTATTAATATTGAAAGAAAAAAAGAAATAACTAACATCCGAGCATTATTTGTGGGAGATAGGGTAGATATGGCAAGCACTACAGGGAAGCAAATATTTTGGCTCAGTTTTAGAGAGGATTTCACAACAACTGAAGTTTTAAAAAACGAAATGGACCATTTCATGAGGAAATGGCTTCCTGTGTCCCTGAAAGTGTTTTAGCAGTGAGTGAATGACTACTCCTATTTATAGATGTTCTGGCTATCCAGAATATTGCATGGAGATTATGGCACTAAGTGAGAGTCAAAAGAGTTGATTTTTATAGTCTTTTTAAACCCTGGTATGCTTTGGCTCAGTAGATGGGACACTGTATCCAGGGCACTAGACTGATGAGACAGACCTCTCTCTGGCTCTGCCAGTTACTGTGTAAGCATGGGCAAGTCACTTTTAACCTTGTTGAGCTTCAATTATCCTTTCTGTAAAGTGAGAGCATTGCACTATATTATGGTTAAGGGTCTTTTACAGCTCTGGGAGCATAGGTCTGCCTACATTTCTGTGATTCTCAGCTAATGATTCAGTTCTATTTGTAGCCTTTGCTCTTCATTCAAATGCAGCTTAGCTTACAAACCAATAACCTGAAATAGGGGAAATTAAGCTAAATTTGGCCCAGTCAAGGAAATGGCAGAAGGGTCTTTGGCTGCCAGCTGCAGCATCCTTGGGGAGTCTTGTCTCATTTGAAATGGAAAGTCAAAGAGACAAATAACCTTCTTGTCTCTTTGTGGTCTTAAGGACCTCTTGGAGTTTGGCCAAAGTATTTTCCATTAATGACAACAGCAATCCTGACCTAACTGTTTGACTCCTATTTTCACTTAGGATTTAGAGCTAAAAGAAACCTTAGCAGTCATCTAGTTTAACCCCTTTATTTTATAAATGAAGAAACTAAACTTCAGAGAGGGAAGGGGATCTGGGCAAGATCCCACAGTTATTAAGTAGCAGAATTAAGACTTGGGTCCTTGTTGTCTGAATGTAAATACTTTCTACTACATCATACTTCCTGAATCCTGAGTTTGTTTGTTGTTTGTTTGTTTGTTTCCTTCTTAATTATGAATTATCTATCCTTATATCTCCCTCCAATATACCATAAGTTTTCTGAAGATACAGATTGAGTCTTATCTAATCTCTGTAACTCCCTAGGACTAAGCATACAGTAAATGATTAATAAATATTTATTGAATAGTTGGATGAATGACTGAACAGATTGACTTTTCAACTTAGACTATAAATCCCATAACAATGCAAATGACTGACCAGAAATTTGAAAACTTGGTGGAATCAACCAATTACGTGTGGATTTGTTTGGTTTTTGGATGAAATAGAAATAACAGGCGTGAAACTCAATCCTGATGTTGGCAAATTGACCTTAATAAGGGAACTCACAATTCAGAACTTCTTTGGAGCTCATACAAACTAGATAAAAAATTTCAGTTAATTTCATTTAAATACTGATTTCTGAAGTTCCCACTGTGTGTTCAAAACAAAACTACGGTAGGAGCAAGGAGAATAATGACAGAACAGAAACTTTAATCAAAAAGTTTATAATCTTAGCACAGAGGAACTTAATGAATACTTGTTGATTAGACTTTCCTTCATTAGGAATTCATGGTTAGGGAAAGCACTAACAACAGAAGGAATCTGGAAAAGTCTCTGGGAAAAGCAGTCAATTATTAGAGCTGAACCTGAAAGGGACTTCCCATTTGACCTTGACTTCTCTGCATTTTTGACTCCTTCTTGAATCTGCTTTGGAAAAAAAAAAAAAGGCAGTGGGATGTCAACAGAATAAAAAGCAACACTCCCCCCAATGGAGTTTCATCAGACTTTGCCAAAGTATATGGAATTTCATTATTGTTCAGGGAGTGATAGAGAGGAATAGGATCCCACCGGATCTCTTCCTGAGAAATGTCTGGTTGCACTTGTTAGAGAATATTAAGAATAGAACTTGGTAATGTCCACAGAAGAGGTAATGAAGTTGAGTAGACTGCGCCCTGGTGATTTGGAACTCCAGGTTCAAGTTTCAGCTCTGCTACTAACTTGGTGAGTGACCTTGGCTAAGACCCTTTCTGTGCCTCGGTTTTATTGTCTATAAAATGGAGTCAATGACAACTGTCCCTCCTACTGCACACTACTGCGGTGAGGACCAAATGAGAGACTAGCTTAGAAAGTGGAAGAATAAGGGAGCAAAGGGAGCAAAGAGCTCACGCTCCAGCAGCCCAGCTCTTTCATCCTGGTGCCTCGGGTTCCTTTGCTCTGGCTGGCCTTGAAAGGTTTCCAATTTTGATGTTCAGGAAGGTTAGAGACCTGCACTCCATGGTTCACACGGTCTAGACCCCACCTTGGGCCTCCCACTGGGCCCTCTCATCTTCCAGCCCAAAGTGCCGGCTGCCTGGGGCCAGGCTCAGCCCCAGCGTCTCATCTCTGCCCCCAAGGGTATCCAGCCCTGGTCAGCAGAGAGGGCAATGGTTGGGGGTTCTTCAAAGCCACAGGTCAACTGTGGGAAGCTGAGTGGTACTTACACAGTGGAATCTCGTAGGAGCCACCTTATTGGCAAAAGAGGCTTTGAATGGCTCACACCATGTTTCCTAGATGCCATCGTGTTCTACAATTAGTCTCAACTTTATATTCGTGTTGTCTTTAGTATCCAAACTTCAGGAGTGTTGCAGAATTAGCTATGTCCACATCTTATCCCATCTACTGTATTTTAAGGTTCTTGTGGACCTTTGCCAATCTCCTTTAGCTTCTTTACCATTTCTCAGCAATCCTTTGTATCTACTGGATGCTTGATAAACATTTGCTGAATGAATGGGCAAACTTTTTCACTGCATATTGCTTTTTAAAAGTTTTTTTCTTAAATTTAACTTTTCCTTTTCTCCAAATACTTATAAAAAGAATTTTACCATTCAAGTTCCAAATTCTCTCCCTACCTCTCCTCCCATCCAGGAGGAGAAGGCAAATGATTTAATAGGTTATCCATATATAGTCTTGCAAAACACATTCCCATATAAGCCATGCTATGAAAGAAAACACTGAGAAAAAACCTTTAAGAAAAATAAAAAGTATCTTTGATTTACATTCAGCCTCCTCTATTTCTTGCTCTGGAGACGGACAACACCTTTTATCCCAAGCTCTTCAGAATTGTCTTAGATCATCATATTGCTGAGAATAATTAAGTTATTTACAGAAGATCATTATACAATGTTGCTGTTACCGTGTACAGTGTTCTAGTTCAGCTCATTTCATTTTCCATCACTTTATGTAAGGCTTTCCAGGCTTTTCTGAAAGAGCATCCTGCTCACCATTTCTTATAACATAGCAGTATTTCATTACAATTTGATACAACTTATTCAGCCATTCCCTAATAGATGAACATTTCCTCAATTTCTAATTCTTTATCACCACTAAAAGAACTGCCATAAATATTTTTGTACATATGTATCCTTTTCCTTTTTTTTTTTTTTTAAATTTATTTTGGTTACTGATCTAATAGTGGTCAAAAGAGTCAAAAGTTTGGTCAAAGAATATTTAAGGTTCTATAGCCCTACAGGCATAATTCCAACTTGCTCTCCAGAATGATTAAATCAGTTCACTACTCCATGAACAATGAATTACTCTCAATTTTACCATATCCGATTCAACATTTATCATTTCCTTTTTCTCTAATAATAGATTATCTGATGGGGAGGTAACTCGTAGTTGTTTTTGTTGTGCCACAGTTCCCTTTTGATGTCCTGACCTAGTTTCCCCATTGTCCTATCTGCCACAGGTTATAACTTTCCCTCTTAATGTTTAATTTAGTTACTCCGCCTCAACTTAGAACCATTCCCTCTTAATGTTTGATAGGATAAAAGTCTTATATCTTAGACTTTAGGCTATACTTATTCCCTCTTAATGTTTAATGGGATAAAGGTCTTTATTCATTTTAGACATCATTAAAATATCAGAGCTTCTCCAGTACCTCCCATTATGTCATCCTGGGTGCTTCCCCCCAGTAGGTCATCCCCAACCAGGTACCTCCCCCATTATGTCATTTTTTTCTTTTTACCCTATAAAAGAACTTTATTATCTGATATTCACTGCTGGGTTCTTTGAGACTCGTTCAGTCCTGGGACCAACTATGCACCATTTGGTCTCAGTATATCTCTCCATTTAATAAATTATTAAATTGTTCTCTAATCTCTGTCTTGTTCAGTTTCTCTGGCATTACATTTTAATTTTCATTTCTTTAATCAATGGTGATATAGAACCTGGAGGGGGATGAACACACAGCATAGCAGGCCTGTTACTCCTATTCAAAATAAAGGTTCTGGGAGGAATTGGCCAGTCAGAGAGGACAGAATATACTTTCAATGTGTGAAGTCCAGAGTGAAATGAGCTTTCAGAGTGCATAGCTTTCTACAACATGGTAAAGAAAGTCTGGAGAATCTTGAAATAAAACCTAGAGAGGAAATCTATTATTAATAAAGCATTAATTCCCAATGTAGCTATATATCATTTCCAAGGAATAAATAGTAAGGTGGTATACACGAACTCTCAATAATACTTCTTGTTCTAATAGAAAAAAAATATCCAAGGTATACAGAAACAAGAAGGGCTGTTATACCCCAACCTGAATTCTTAACAAATTTTCTAACTAGATCCTGGCAATACTCAATATCCTTATGGATGAACAAATGAAAGAAAAAGCATTAATTAAGCAATTATTATGTTCCAAACACTGTGATAAATGCTAAGGATAAATATACTAAAAGCAAGATAAATCCCTCCCTTCAAGGAACATACATTTGTCAGCTCTAAAATCTAGATCTTAAGCTCTTAAGCCAAAGTAAATATTCAGGGTGTAAGGATATTTTAAAAAGTTACATCAGCATATATTCAGTTTCATTATTTATGATTTTAAAGTCCCCTTACAATCAAGACAACAGTGACAAAAACAACCACAGAACTGGAGTCAGCAATTTATGAGAGAAGATATCCTGGAGATAATGGAAGATTCCATACTGGTACTCTGGGGCAGGGATAAAGAATAAAAGATAAAGGATAAAGAAAGAATAAAGGATAAAAGAATAAAGGGATAAAGATAATGGAAGATTTCCATATTGGTACTTTGGGGCAGGGATAAAGCATAAAGAGATAAAAAGACCTTCTCTGTCTTTTATCCAACCTCTCCTTCTCTCTCTTTGATGAAGGAATGACTTCTATAAAACCCTTAAAATGGTCACTAGGCCTTTACTTGGACGCTTTTGATTATTGGAGAAATGCCCCCATCTTGTGGGCCCATTTTATGCAATGTTTTCTTATATTTGGCTAAAATCTGTTCCCTGAATTTTTTAGACATTGTGCTTTCCTTTTTCTTCCTTTTTCTTTTATTTTTTTCTTCATCTCTCCAGGGTCATACATAATAGATTGAAACTCTCTTCTATAGGATTTCTGAATTTCATAATAGAAAAGAGACTCAGAGACCCACTAATATCTGAATAAAAATCCCTTCTATCTCATGCTTGATAAGTGGTCATTCGGTCTTTGCATCAACACTTTCAGTAAAAGTGTAACTTCCCCCTTTTCGTGAGGTAGACGCTTTCATTTTTAGAAAACTCTGTTAAGGCCTTGTTCCTTCTATCAAATCTAAAGCTTCCCTCTCTCATTTAGACCCATTGCTCCTGGCACTGTCTTCTGGAGGCAAGGAGAATAATCTTGTGCTTTTTTCATGTCATGTCAAATACTTGAAGGCAGCTCTCATGATCTTGAGTCTTCTCTTCTCTAGTCCAAACATTCCCAGTTCCTTCACTAATCCTTATACAGAAGGAGCTCAAGGTCCTTCCCCTTGTGTTACCTTGTTTTGGACACTCTTCAGCACATCTCTATCCTTTCTAAGATACGGCCCCAGAAATGGACACAGTACTCCAGATGTGCTTGGACCAAGGCAGAATATCACCGGATCGTCGTCTCCTTATTTCTGGACCGCGCACTTTTCACTGCAGCCAAAGATTATATTATCTGAAGTTCACCCAAGTCTTCTCTTAACTTAGGCTAAACATTCCCAGTTCCTTCTATTGGCTCTTACTGTCCAGATTCTTAACTATAGTCATAAAAAGTTTGATACATAATTTCTAGGTAATGTCATCATTTTATTAATAATGCCAGAATTATAATAAAAATATGATCATTTGGCTGTCTCTCTCTTAGTCCGGAGACAACTATAGTGATGAATTCATGGTTTATATGCTCGCTGGAAGAAGGGTGTTCTCAAGGTTGGCAATCAACTCTGGCTAACAATTAATAAGGGAAAGAATATTACAATGAAGGGCTGAACCTATTCTAACAAACTCCGATTAGTCACTCCCAGCCTTGGGAAATCTATTTAAAGAATTTTTGTCACAAAACTTGAGTAGAGCACAATAGCTTCTCCATCTGGATGGAGTCTTAGTCCAATCTCATTAGTCATATTCTTCAAGAGATTGAATTTTTGAAATCAGGATTTTAGAAAGAAGGGAGAACTCTGGCTCTTTTCAAATCATCGGTTTTTAATAATGATTTCTCTCACAATCTGTGTGTTTCCTAAAATGCAGCATTAAGAACTGAACACAGTGATTTAGATGTGGCTCTCTGGAGCCTCCGACTCCCAGTAGGTCCAGGATGGTGAGTGAAGTCACTTCCATCCATATATAGACTCTACCATTGAGGGATCCAGGATGAATTGCTCCTCACCTTCATCAGTTAGAAACCTGAGACTCTTTGGAAATACTTTCACTGCTGTGGGGGGGAGGAGGGGGGTTAGCTCTCCCGAATAAATAAGCCTACCATCAAGAAGGGCAATCAATATGTGCACCAGAGCAGCAAAAGCATTTCTCTCATCTCTTTGAAAGCCGTCGTTTCCCCTGGGGTTCCTGGGAAAGGAGTGAGTGGGTTGCCTAGGGAGGACTGGACTAGTCAATTCACACTTGTACCTGCATGGTATTAGGAGGAAGTGAACTTGGATGCTAAGCTCTTATGCACCTATCCGTGGTCACTTTATTCAGTAGATTCGCTTGTTGACAAGCCAATTTATGCTGAGAATCAAGATCTCTCATCCTGCAGCTCACAGCTCGGGGAAGGAGAACCACCTCATCTTCCTTTCTACAATTGGGGTGACAAATTCCCACTTCATCTCATGGATGAAGGCACTGGGCTGAATTTTAAATAGGGATGAAGCAGAAGCAAAATGGAAAGGGTGAGATTAAGGGTCTCTGGAATCAATTTCATCTGCCAACAAAAGTGAAAGTTAGTTTAAATTCTAAAAAAATCATATTTCTCCCTCTTGTATAAACTTTGTAGGCTGATTTTAGCTCCCAGATCCGTAGATGTATATACAAGGACTTAGAATTTTGATACCTATGTTTCAATATCATTGGTTTCTTTTGTAATCATGTGTATTTGAGTTTATGCATTTAAATCAGTATTCTGAGAAGGGGCTCAATGATTTCACAGACTGCCCTAGGACCATTGCTCACAAAAAGGGAAAGAAGCAACAGGAGGCAATCTGACTGACCCCTGCAAATAGGATACAGAGAGAAGATAGGTTCTGGTCGGTAGCCACTGAGGAAGTGCTGCCTGGAGATGAATTAGGGATGGTTTCTGGGGCCTGGAAGTGGTGTTTTATGAAAATCGCAGGGCTTTCCGGACTGCCCTGGGCCAGATACCCTGGGTTGCTGCAGGCTGCCACTGGCCCGGGAGTGGGAGAGTCCCTGAGTGGAGGGAATGAGAAGGGAGGTTATTAGAGGGAAAATACCCATGCTTCTCCTATTGGAAAAGTGGTCCCATGGAAGAGGGATGAGGTTTGTATTGATTGATCATGATGACAGACTTCGGAGCAGTGAGTGGAAACAAGATGTAGAATAAGGACCTCGTGCTAAGAACCATTTCTGAATTATTAAAGTCATGCAGCAGTAGGGTGGGATGGGGAAAACACTGAATTCTCCATGAATGGAGGTTTTCAAGTGGAGGCTCCATGGCTACTTAGATGTCTCTGAGTCAGCCGGTACCTTTCAGTGTTTAGCCTTTATCTGAATGAAGTGATGGAGCCGTTTCCCTTTTCTTAGCAATGAGAGCCCAGTAGAAGAGGAGAGGATCTTTCTTATCTGCAGAACACATCTAGCAGGGAGAAGAATTGAGGATTTGTAGAGCTGAGGACCTGGGTTCAAATTCTGCCTCCTCCACTTGCCAACTGTATAATCATAAGCAATAAAGTGCTCAACCACGTTTGTTAACCACCTACTATGTGCCAGACACCTGTGATAATAACTCAATAAGCTTTACTTCCTTATCACCCTCAATGTTCTCCTCACTAAAATGGTTGATTAGATTCTTCTTGGCCCTAGTTCTGTGGCCACAGTGACCGGTTGTGTCCCTCCAGCTGATTCCATTTGGAGAAGCACCTCCTTGTTCCCCATCCTTCCCTTCCAGGGAGCATGCAAGTAAGGGAGGAGTTAACTGAACTGGGCTTGAACTTCTGAACCTCAGGAGATCCACTCATCACTAACTGAAACACTCTTTCAGCTTCCAGCTGTGACACTTGTGCTAAGTCAGCTCCATGTGTTGATGGGATACACCATATTTTATTTTCCAATCAAGTCCATCACTTTTAAATATTGCTTAACTGGGCTCAACATCAGCTCATTTTTAGAGCTTATCAGCTTGAAGTATATTAAATTCCTCTTTGTGTGAAAGTGCTAATTATCCAGGTTCCCCAAAGTCTGAGTTTTTTCTTATCATGAATGACTTCTGGCTCTACCTCTCTGTTTCTGTCTGTCTGTCTCTCTCCCCCCGTGTCATTCTCTCTCTTCCTCTCTCTCCCATTTTCTCTTCCTCCTCTCTCCCCCATTCCTTCTTTCTCCTCTCTTATTGCCCTTTCTCCCCTCTGTTTTCTTTTCTCTCTCCCCCTTATGTGTCCCCCTTTCCTTTACTTTGCTCCTTGCTTAGCTTGCAAAGAGCCTGGTCCACTTGCTCAGCTGGAAAACAAACTCTCCAGGGATCTGTGACTGAAGGATGCAAGATTAATTCTCAAAAAAGGGCAGAAGTGGAAGGGGATCAGGTGCATTGTTAATTGTGTTCAGGCCCCCTCTAATGTAGGTCATTGATTTGATTCTCTCCTGGGTTTGTAGACACTGAATATAGTTACTGTGTTGATAGGATTTAGGGGCAAAATACAGAGAAATGGACTGATGACTGTTGGGAGCCATGTGGTGTCACCCCCTGTTCACATCACATACAATCTGACCCCCTGAATGACCTTAGCAAAAGTGATTATGGGTAAGTAGTCCCTCATCTGGAATTTTCAGGTTAGACCACAGGCTTTTCATATCTGGAAAGGTATTATTCTTTTTTTAAAAAAACTTCCAAAAACCAAATTTTATTCATCTTTTAGTTCTTCCAAAGTTGAAAATATCAAGTCCTACTGCTGAGGAGAAAAAGCAAAAGAAAACAAAAAACCTCTCTTCCCTAAGATTTGTTCTAGGATGGGCAAGTACAGAGGACTAAGAGGGAAGTCAGTAAGGGAGAAACCCTCTCAAATACATAACACCAAACAAAAAACCCTGTTCAACAGAGATGAGGTAAATACAGAACAATGCAAGATGAGGAAAGATGAAGAACAGCAACCAAAGGCTGTCTTGGCTTTCTTTCCCCCTTCCTTTCTTTGCCTGATGGGATCTTCTAGGATACTGAATGATAACTTTTCTCATCCGATGTTGTTGCTTCAAAACAACCCCTCTAGCTTTTATGGGAATTGAATGTGAGGCGCAATTATTACTTCTTGGGTGAGAAGTTGGTATAGATGGGCAATATTTTTTTCTTCTTTCCTCCCTATCATTTATGAATTTGTATGTATGTGGAAAAGTGTGCCAGTAAGGCAGGGAAACACTGCTTTTCTCACCTTGGAGACAGCAGGAGGACCTTGCATGAGTTAAAAGGACAATTATTGGAAGGGTACTTTTTTCCATTTATTTTTTTCTCAATAGTATTTTATTTTTCTAAGTGCATGTAAAGACAGTTTCCAATATTGATTTTTGTAAAACTTTGTATTTCAAATTTTTCTCCCTCTCGCCTTTACTTTTCCACACCCAAAATAGCAAACAATCTGATATAGATTAAATAAGTACTGTCCTTTTAAACATATTTCCATATTTGTCATGTTGCGCAAGAAAAATCATATCAAAAGGAGAAAAATGGACTATTTTCAGAGAGGGACTCCTATCTGCTGGGAAGGCCTACATTTTAACAATAGGTCTCATATAAGGAAGGTCCTTCACATATGATTAAGATTTACAACTAGCTCCCCATATTCCATAAATAGCGATCACTTTTGTAGTGACCCCAATTTAGGCATTTACAGCTAGATAAGTCTATGAGAGGTCCTGATCTATGGAAGTGAATCCCTCACACATGATGGCCCTATTAGGGTCATATTGATCCTTGATCTAGAGTATTACACGATATGCACCGTATCCAAGGTTATAGGAACAGAGGGGCAGGGAACCATTCCATTCTCCAGATGGCCAGGTACATTATCTTGAAGGCATTTTTGACAACCTCCTTCTCCACCTCTCCTCATCCATTCATTTAATTAATCATTCATGAATATTTATTTAGCATCTACTGTGTACCAGACATTATGCTATGTCCCTTACCTCAGAGAGATTATTGGGGGGCAAGGGTGGGGGAGACAACCAGAGAGGTCTGTCTAGTACCTCTTTTAGTTGCATTGATTGAGAACTTCAATTCAATGCAATTCAACTGAGAAGAAACATAGCTGAGTAGAAATTGGAATGAATTTGGAATCAGAAGATCTGGCTATATCTTCCTGACTATTGCAAGCTACTCAATATTGGGTAAGTCATAGAAATTCTCTGAGTCTATTTCCTCTTCTGAAAAGTGAGGGCTTAGACTAGATCTCTAAAGTCATTTCCTTATTAATTCAGTTCCAGAAATATTTATTAAGCAACATCACGTGTATCTGAGTGCGTCTGGGTGCTAGGAAATATGTGCCACATCATGATAACGATCAAGCCTTGAATGTGTTCTTTGTGAATTCACACAATCTGTGTGTCATGCAGGAGCACCGGCCAGGTAGTTGGTGAATACAACGATGAATGAGGAGGATCTGTTCGATATCCTCATTGAATTTATAATCTATAAGTAAAGGATAAATCATATATGGACCAGTGATTCACTGACTCCCCCTGCCACTCTGCCTGAGGACCAGGTGTATTACATTTTACCCCATCCCCAGGATTCACTGGTACACTTAGGGAGTTAGTTATTGATCCTCCTTGGGAGGATTGGATCACTTAATAAGTTTGTTCCTCAAGCCTCCCAGCTCCTAAACGGTATTGATATTTTTGGCTCTTTTCATGGAGGTGACACGAGCTCTTTTTCAAGGCTGATCTTTTCTTTTTCTTTTTTCTTTTTTTAATTTTTTAATTTTTTAAAAACTTTTTATTGACAGAACCCATGCCAGGATAATTTTTTTACATTATTATCCCTTGCACTCGTTTCTGTTCCTATTTCCCCCTCCCTTCCTCCACCCCCTCCCCCAGATGGCAAGCAGTCCTATACATGTTGAATAGGTTACAGTATATCCTAGATACAATATATATGTGCAGAACTGAACAGTTCTCTGCAAGGCAGATCTTTTAAAAAACTCACGATGCTTCTCAATATATGGTTCTCTCTTCCTTTGTCAGTAGGGAACTAATGATTTGACGATGACAACCCTGAGGATTAATATGGAACTCCTTGGCTTTGCATTTCTAGAGGTGATAGACACTTAATAAATATAAAGGACTGTTATGAAGATGAATGCTGGACTATGGTATAAATGAATATCTATATTGTATTTTTTAAATTCGCGAATGGTAAAGCTATATATTATAAAAAAGATCAATCTTTATGTCATTATGTCTTACTTTTTGGCTCAAAACCACTTTATTGGATTTCTTTAGTTTCAAATAACAGTAAAATAAATTGTCTCTTTTATCGAGAGGGTAAATATCATGTCTGAGAAAGGATTAAGATTTCCTGGCTAAGACAAAGAAGTCCTACTGCAAACCCAGATTTCCTATTAGCCCACTGGCAATGTATCTGAGGCTCACTGATCCCAATCTCCCCAAGATGATGCCAGACTCATTCTCAACTGGATTCTTTAAGGTGGATGTTAAGTTCAGAATTAAAATAAATAAAATTAAAAAAAAAAACAACAGACGGTACTCAAGGGCCATCTTGGCCAACATACTGCATTTTGCATGTAAGGGTAAGAGTCAATTGAATCATTCAATGAGTTACCCCCACCCCACCAAAGACACTCTGCCCATAGCTTTAATCTGGTGTGAGTACCTCCATGGAATCAGTTAATCAAAGACATTAGATTTGATTGGTTTGAAATGAATTCAAGCTATTGATTGCTATAAAGTGACACTGCATAGAGGTGTATTGGGATTAGCTGAAGAAATGTGGCCACAGTCTTTAGATCTTGTATAAAAGAGCAAACCAGTTAGAATCCAGTATTTGAGTACTGGGCTAGCAGTTCCAGCCAGGATCTTGAAAGGGAATCACTTGAGGTTTGGGGAGAAGAAATTCTATCTCTTGCATCCTCCTTGACTGGAGGATGACCTTATGAATCTCAAAGTTAAAGAGGTTTTGGAATTCTTAATGGTGTTCGAACAGTATCCCTAGAAATTCAATAATAGGCAGCAGCGTCTATATTAGGGGTCAAGGATGAAGAGGAAGAAGCTGTAGGACTTTATTAGGGAGCCCAGCTGAAAGCTATATCATTCCCAACATGAAACTTCATGAAGACTTCATAAAGGGGAGAGAAAGACCAATAAACTGATTTCTAGGGTATTTGAGTACCTTTACTACATAAGTTTGAGTTTATTTTTCTCTGGCCACCATAGTACTTCTAGAAAAGTGTATCCTAGAATTTTTTTGGGGGGGAAAGAGGATATTTTATACCAGTTATTTTTACTATACCACTTTAGCAAATATTGGCTTCTAAAAAATAATTGAATCTGGATGACTAATTAGTGTAAACTGATAACCAATGGAGGAAGCACACTATTGGGGGGGGGGGGAGGCTATGAGAGCTATAAGTATTAGAGAATGCCTCACCTCAGTTTATTAAATAGAAGCACAATGTTGCCCTTTGGGAATCTGACCTTCCTATGCAAGTGGAATTTGGAAAGAAGAACTGGTCCTATAGACATAAAAAATGAGATGACCAGAGATTTAGGTATAATAAAATTACAGAATTAGAAAGCTTAACAGTTAGTTGGGTTTGTGAAATCACATGCTTTAATACTAGATTCTGTGCTCTAATACCTCACCCTGCTTCCTCCAAAATCTGTTAAAGAAGATCTTCCCAGCATGCTGGGATCAACCAATGAAAAAGCTCACGAAAACTACAGAAATTTACTGTTGCATTTCTTTTTGATTATTAATAGAACCTTAGAATTATAAGAGAGCTCAGAAGCCATCTAATCTACAACATACTCAAGAAAAGGTTACCAAAGGCTTTAAATGAGAGGGAACTCTTCTTCCAAGGAAGCCTTCATTGTACATGCCTAGTTCCAGGAATGGCTATTTCCCCCCTTCTGTGAAGACTGTTCCTTTCAAAATTTTCTTCTTTAGTTAATAAATATCTCAAGTTCTTTTAGCAGTTCCTCATACTTCATGATCTTGAGCCCTTTACTAGGCTGGTTGCCCTCCTCTGGATATCTCCCAGCTTATCAGTGGTCTTCCTAACATAGAGCACCCAGAAATAAAGCGGTTACTCCATCTGTCTGACCACAGAATAGAGTTTGAACCATGGCTGCCACATGTGACCTGTGGGATGTTGGTCAAAGTCATTTACTTTTCTCACCTGTAAAGGGGTTGAATTGATAATCTGTAAAATCACTTCCAGCTTTGAGTTTCTAATCCCTATGACTTTAAGATTTTATACTCCCTTCTTTCACATTCTACTGCTTTGTGGGCTGTGAGAAAAGACATTTGATACTAGAGGGAGAAAGCAAAAAACTCGATCTCAGCAAGAATTGGGGGAGTGTGTTGGGAGATTGAGCTCTGGCGCTGAGCTCATTGCAGAATCTCTGAAGAGATGGAACAGCCAAAGAGAGCTAGGGAGCCAGTGTCCCAGCTGCTGACAACGACTAATTCAGGAGAAGAGGAACTTTTTGCCATTTTTCTTCGTGTTCCTGGGGAAGGTTTTGTGACAGACTAGCGTATGGTATCCACTGTCAGTCCAGTCCTGTGAGTGGTATAGACAACAAATGGATAGGAGGCAAGCTGACCAAGACCCTTGCATGTCTCTTCCAAAATATATTTCCCTGAATGGAATCCAATACTCTAGAGGTAGTTTGACTAGAGCAGGCAGAAGTTCTCTCATCCCCTTTCCCTGGGACATGAAATTAATGCCATCTAAAACTGCATCACTCAATCATTATATGTTTTTTATTCATCCTGTTTTTTTCTGGGAGATTAATGATTCTTATTATAGTCTTTGGAGTTCACTTAGAATAGTGCTTTCAAATTTTATTGTATTTAAAATTTTGATCCTTAGGCAAGAAGAAAGGGAAGAAAGAAAGGGAAAAAAGAAAGGTAAAGGTGAGAGGAAGGAAGATAGGTAGAGAAGAAGGGAAGAAAAGAAGGAAAAGAGAGAGGGTTAGAAGGAAAGAAAGAAGAAAGGAGATGAAGGAAAGGAGTAAAGAAGGAATAAAGGAAAGAAAAAAGGAAGGAAGAGATTAAGCAATCATTATCATGTATCATTTTTTAAGTTCTGGGGATACAAATACAAGTAAAAAGAATAACAGTCTCTATCTTCAAGGAACTTATGCCCTAAGGGTATAAAACAATATACTAACTCCTGCCCAAATTAGGGAGGTTTGAAGGGAAGATGAAGGTACATGGTGGTGGTGGGGGGGGGGTGGAGTTCAGAAAGTCAGGAACAGGATTTAAGGGAAATGAAGGCAGGCCAATCTAGGTCCATCCATAAAATAAAGTTCCAAAAGGAACTCATCAATGAGAGAAGGGGAATGGAATATTAAAAGAACATTATCAAAAATCTCAGTGTAAGACTTATCATAAGACAAATAAAAATTATAGAAGATGAAAAGAAATGGCTGGTTGAGTTCTTTGCTGATGGAAAGATGACCACAAGGATGAGAAGATGAATTCACTGAAGGAGTTCCTTAAGAATGAATTACCTCCCTTCTTTTTCATATGAACTGCCATCTATCTGCCTTACCATCCTGTATTTTTGCTGATGATTTTTCAACTTCTGTCCAAGATTTGATACTTAGTAAATTTTCATGTTATAAACAAAGAACATGAAGCTTCAGAGAGACAATAGTTTTGCAAACTAGTAGCGATGCACCCTGGTTTCCCATTATCATTTTGTTCAGAAAGGAATAAATCACTATAATTGAGTAGTACAAGGGGTACCA
Organism: Antechinus flavipes; assembly: GCF_016432865.1. Taxonomy (NCBI): domain Eukaryota; kingdom Metazoa; phylum Chordata; class Mammalia; order Dasyuromorphia; family Dasyuridae; genus Antechinus; species Antechinus flavipes. The sequence continues at coordinate 6,248,685 of NC_067403.1, forward strand.
TCCAACAGAATCAAATTGCACTCCAGGACTTTGCTCCATTTTCCCCGGATATAGAACATACATCTCAGGGAACATTAATATCCTTTTTATATTAAAAAAAGTTTCACTACTGAAATGAAGTAAATGCTTCTAAAGGTAAATGGTAGTAAAGAATCCAGAAATTTGCTGGCTCAGGCAAAGAATGACTTCTAAGCCTAGAAACATCGCCTCCCCCTAATTGAATCTGGGAATTAATTTGGAACTGTTCCAATGGCAGACCTGGTAATGTCTAGTTCTATGCGGGGCACCTTACCCACTTTAGCTGTTTTCCTGTGAAAATCAGTCTGGCCCAAGATTCTTTCATGACTTCTTAAGGCACCTTTTCCCGTTTCCTAGGTGACCTAGCACAATCCCAATGCATAAATAGCCACCAACAGAAATGGAAAGTTTCAAACATCAAAGACCCATTAGAACTCTTTAAAATTACTTACAAAATGACTAAGAGCTTCTTAAGGAAATAAGGTAAATCAAACTGAAATCTTGGCTGACATTTTGATTGCCCTCATTCTATTTGGTAAAATGAAAAATCAACTTTAAGCATGGAAACTTGACAGTATTTTCCTTTCATAACTTAAAGAGAAAAGTTTCTATTTAATTATTTTGTTCTTATAATTTGCTAGCAGGCACTCAACATTTTATTGTGAGTTTCTTTTTAATCTGATGTAATTTCTATTTATTCCTTTATTTAAAATATGTTACTTTACCTCTAGACCTCAGTTTTCTCATCTGTAAAATGAAGGAATGGAACTGATCTGTTTCCTTCTATCTCTACATATTTATCACTATATTGTATCCTCCAAAAGTCAGATTTTAATGCAGATATGTGTGCTATTCCCCCTGATGTAGATGAAGAAACTGAGGTTAAGCGAGGTTTTTTACCTGCCAATAGTCACATAGACAATTAGTGTCAGATATAGAATTTGAACCAAGAGTTTTCTGTTCCACGTTTTATACTGGGCTGCCTCCAAAAGGAAAAGACTTTCTGATTATTTGAGAGGACCAAAATGAAATGGATTCTCTTAGGATCTAGTGGATCACTAATGTTCTAGGCAAGACATTGACCACTTGGGAATTTTCATTGTAGTATATGTTGGACTTAATGATTTCTGAAGTTACTTCCAGCTGTGAAATTCTGTGAACAAAAAAACCCAAACAAACCTCCAAAACTCCAGGATGTGAGATTTCAGAGGGATGAAGGCAAGAAGAACATATGAAAAAGTTGACAGGAGAAAGTATTACAGAGCTATCGAGTGGGAAATTGAACAATAGTCTTTTAGCAGGAGAATTGTATAATTGTTTATGTTTTGGTTATTTAGATAAGTTGCTAGATAAAAATCTCTATATATACACACATATGTATGTATATATGTATGTATAAGAGATGAGAAGATCTGAACTCAAATCTGGACTTTGCTATTTATGCCTTAAATGACATGGTTTCCCTGGGTCAGTTTTCTCATCTATGAAGTAAAAAAGTTAATCCAGATGACCTCCAAGATCCCTTCTGACTTTGAGTTTCTGTTTTCCTAAGTTGATGGGCATTTCTAGCTGAGTTTGACACTGCTGATCTAGTCAATCCCCTTCATTTTTACTGACCCGGACATCAAGAAACAGAAATTGTCTTGCCCAAAGTCAAAACACTGTGGACAGGGAAAGGAAGAAACAATAGGTTTTCTGATTCCCAGACCATTACTTGGGGGGGGAAGCCCTGTGAAAGGATTTATCTTGTCTTTTTTGTTGTGGTGCGATGGAAAGAAAATTGGGTTGAAAGAGCTGGGTTTCTTCCCCTCCTTCCCTCTTTCCCCACCTTGAATTGGCAAGTTTTACTTTTAGCTCTCAGTTTCCTCTGTGATAGAGTAGGGGAGACCAGTCCTAAGATATTCCAAATTTTACAATCCTATGATTGATTCCATGTCATTTGTAAACAATTTCACAATTTTGTTTCATACTAGGAGATGCCATGTGATAAATAAAAATTTTTTTTAAAAAAGGTTTTTGAAGTCTCTCTGGAGGTATCTGCTCATTAAAAAGAGTGTTTACAAGATTATGTGGCAAGCCCTGCAAATTTAGAGCTGAGTCATGTTAATTGCTATGAGGAATATGGATGAGGACTAATAAAATGTCTCTGTGTGCATTTCTAATTACACTCAGGTTTGCACTTGCTATTCCTGGGATAAGCATAAAGAAACCATAGTTGAAAAGGGAAAAAACCCAACATTCCACCCAGATAAATCATGGGTATTAGCACTTCTGATTTGATGATGATGCCTTGGGATTCTTTATACAACAGCACTATCCCTTAGGGTCTTTTCTATCTTGGCATCTTGTTTTTTTAAGCTTTTTATTTTCAAGACATATGCATAGATAGTTTTCAACATTACCCTTGCAAAACCTAATGCTCCAAATTTTTCCTCCCTCCTTTCCCTCAACCCTTCCCTTAAATAGCAAGTAATCTGATATGTTAAACATGAAATTCTTCTATACGCATTTCTACATTCATCATGCTGCACAAGAATATCAGATCAAAAAAGAAAAATGAGAAAGAAAACAAAAAACAAGCAAATAATACCAAAAGAGTCAAAATCCTACGTTGTGATCCACCTTGCTCTTTCCTTAGGTCTTAAGGCTCCAAGAAACAGATTTTGGTCCTTGGTCTTGTTTTATTTATATTTTCCAGTTTTTGTTTGACCTGGGAATCAAGCTCTGGGGACCATAGAATGCAGAATTCCAGGATGCATGTTGCAGCTAGCCCAATAGGGAAGATCTGAGAAGCCAGAGCCTGGGATGCAAGCCCAACAAAGGTTCTGGATTCAGAACCAAGGGAGTTTTGGTCTGGGAAGCCACAGAACAATCCACTGTCACACCTTTCTAGGAGGACTCCATGTGGCAATTGAAAAATGGCAAGATCCCTGGAAGGAATGGGTAGATGGGCTAAGAAGCAGAGTCTGCTGCAGCCCAGATGCAGTGTGTTAAGTGGGGTTATGCTCGTTCACCTGCCCTTAACATCAATGTCTTACACATATTGACCCCTACTATCGTAATGCAGTTCTATTATAGGGGGGATTGTCTCCTTTTAGTATTTGTGAGTACAATACGACAGGGCTTGAAACCTCATGCATGGGTTTCCACTCATCCATCTGTCCATCTATCCATCCATCCATTTAGGCCATAAGACAGACAGACAGCTTTTTATTCCTAGCTCCATGGCAAAGTGCAGCAGTAGATATTTATTCAATGTCTGTTGACTTTGAATCAACATTTGAAGGACTATTGACTTTTCAATATGTCATTGAAATCTACTGAGAGTATCTTTCCGGGACTAATCCAAGGATATCCAATCCACCATACGTTTTTATGATAGATGACACCTGTTAACTTTGCAAGGGAACCTCTGTGCACTGACCCACTTCAAAGGCTCCACATGGGAAAAGTGTAAGCTTTGGTCAAGATTTTTATATATCAAAGTAGCAGGGCTACAGCTTGGGATGGGCTTAAGGAGAGAGAATTCTCTCTTAAGAAAGATCTATATTGTCAATCTTAGTCTGACTTTTAGATTTTCCCCTCAAAAAGCAGATAAAAGGAGAAAGGCTTCAGTTTCTAAATGACCCTGAAAAGTTGGGAATAAAAATCTTTTAAAGGCCGTTATCTGAAACTCAGAAATCCTGTATGAAAAACTGCCCAAGTGTTGCCATGGAAACGTGATATCACCGATTGAAGGAACAAGTTCTGTCTAAGGGAAGTTGTCATCTCCCTCTATAAGCAGACCTGTTGTTTTATGTGCACTGGTCCCAGCTGTGTGATGGAGAGCATAGACGCTCAGCTAAGCATCTTCCTTTCTCCTCTTTATCAAATAATCAAAAAATTTCATCCCTGGACACTGGCCTTTGATTAGTAAGCCAGAAATATTTATTACTGAAAAAGGATGAGGGTTGCTGGGCTCAGAAGTGGATTGATGCGATTCAGTGACCAATTAGTCAATCTACAAACATTTACTGAATACTTTGTACATATCAGGCACTGTCCCTTCTCTCAAGGAGCTTACATTCTAGTGGGGAAAATATTACGTAAATATAGGGAGACAAAAAAGGTCTCCTGCATAGAGGGGCACTAGAGCTGCAGGAAGAGAGAGCTTGAGGGTATTCCAAGTTTGGAGGGGCACATGTGAGAGATAGCCAGGGGGGAAATATAGGATGTCCCTTTGGTATTTCTTTAGGCGGCATCGTATATGGGGAAAAGCACAGAGGCTCCTCAAAGGGACTAGGTTGGATATGGCTGCTTTTCCTCTCTTTATTAGCATTTCTGTCTGTCTCCTCCATAAGCGTATCCAGATCTGTGATATTAAAATCCAGATGTGGTGATTCCACTGGCCCTGACAGAGAACGGTTTCTCCTAATGAATTTTGTGAAGTCTTTCTGTTTTCTTCATCTCTAAAGTGTCATCTCCATTCCAGAGACAAAGGCAATGGAACGGCTAGAGGCTAAGTGGCTTTGCCAGGCTTTTATGAACTACTTTCATAATTATAATGTATTGAGGCTGAATTTGAACTCGTCTTTTTGGTTCTGTGCCCAGAGTTTTAGCCACTGTGCCTCCAAGCTGTTTTTTTTTTTTTTTTTTAACATCCTACATAAGTGACAACTGTTATAGCATGGGAATTGCAAGAGGAAAGATCTGTGTGTCAGGCTGACTTGTAGTAAAGCATTTTTCTTCTTTTTTTCTTCTTGGAAAATGCACTCAACAAATAACTGGAAACTAAGAGTATGCTCATCAACTGAGGAATGGCCAGATTATGGTATGCGAATGTATTAGAATATTATCTCCAAATTTTCATAGGTGCAATCTAGTTACATCATTCTTCTAATCTAGATTTCTAGGAACTTTCTTTCCTACTAAACCAAGTTCAAATGGTGCTATAAGGACACTGCCAAAACATAATATAACTGTAGGGTACATTAAGAAAGGCACATTTCCAAAGACTACAGAGGTGAAAGTTCTGGTCCATTTTGTTCTGACTAGACCACAACTGGCATAATGTGTTGAGTTTCAGCTAATACATTTAGGAAAGGCATGAATATCAGCTAGAGAGTGTCCAAGATATGATAACCAGGATGGCAAAAGGCCTTGTGATCATGACTTAGGAAGCTCAGTGGAAAACTGGAGTTAACTGAAAGCAAAACAGACTTGGGGTGCCATTATTTGTCTTAGAGTATTGAAGAGTTGTGATGTGGGCTAATGATTAGAGTTTTTTAATTTGTTGCCACATGACAGAACTAAGAGCAAATTGTAGAATCTGTAGGAAGGAAAATTTAGACTCAAATAAGGGAGAAAAATCTTCCCAACAATTATACTTTCTGGTAAGAATAGATCACCACAATCAATTAATGTATTTAAACAATGACAAGATTGGCCACTTACCCTACAGAGTGAAAAGGGGATTCTGAACTACATTGTACTAGAAGATCCCTTCTCATTCTAAGATTCTGTGATTTTAAGTAATTTTTTATATGAGTAGGAAATAAGATAGTCTCAGATGGAAAATATTGAAGGCCAGGAGTTTGCACTTTTCTAGGTATTCAATAGAGGATTTAAGCAGAAGATTTATATGTTTTATATGTACCAAAGGAAGACTAATTTAACAGTGATGTAATATGGACTACAGTTGGAGAAGACTAGAAACGGAGACTAGTTAGAAGACTAATAAAATAGTAAATGTTCATTGTAATGAATGCTTATCTTAGGGCAGTATTAATAGCAATGGGAGAAATGGGATGGATGAGAGATATTATATGGGCCAAATGAATAGGACATGACTACTTTATTGGATAAGAAAGTTGAGGGAAAAATAAATATAGTGACAAGATTTGGAAATAATTAAATGGGAGGTTGATGGTGCCATTAAATCAGAGAGAAAAGGTTGAGTTTTGTTTCTTTGAGAGGGAAGATGCACATGTTGAATCTGGGCATTGATAAACTCAAAGATTCAACCAAAAAATCCCAAAAAGTTACTAAATTGCTAAAATTGGAAATAAGTTTGGCAGAAATTGAGTATAGCCAACATCTCATACTGTATACCAATTTAATATCAAAATGAAAGGTGATATAAGCAAATTACGGGAGTATGGAAATTCATGTGGAGGTATTCTAGTGACAAGAGTCAATGCAGAATGAAAACCATTCTGAATTTAGTGTCAGAATATTTGAGTTTAGATCCGATCTGTATCACTTCTTACCTGTATAAATTTAGGTAAATCAGTGAGCAAACATTTATGAAAGACTAACTCTTTGCCATGTTCTGTACAAAATATGGGAACATAAAAAAAGGCAAAGAAAGTCTCATTTATAAAATGTGTTGGATTAGATGGCCTTGGAGTCTCTTCCATCTCATCTTGCTTAGAGATAGCAATTAGAGTTGATAGTCAGAATCTACAAAATGGTAAAAAATGTCAAGGGTAAGTATATAAAAGATAGAAGAGAAGGAAGGGAGGCAGAATTTTAGGAAACAGTGAGGAAACAGAGACTCCAAATATGACTTTTTTCTTTCTTTTTAGGTACTTCATTAGTTTTGGTTGATAATAGTGATTAACCTATATAGGTAAACATAAAAAATACAAGAATTAGAACTTTGAAATACTAGCTCAGGCAATTTTGTGTGTGCCATACACAAAAGAAGTCCTCAGGTGGTATCTATATGTATATATACACATGTGTGCATGTACGTGTATGTGCCACCACAAAAAGAGCTGCTATAAATATTTTTGTATATTTTTAAAGATTTTCTCCTTATCTTTTTAGAGTGTAGTCTGCCAGTCTTCCTGTGTCAGAGAATATGAACAGCTTTGTAGCACGCTGGGAATAATACCAAATTGTTATCCAGAATGGTTGAACTAATTAATAATTTAATTGACAATATATTAGTTTAACTATTTTAACCACATCCCTTCCATCATTTGTCATTTTCCTTTCATATAATTTTAGCCAATCTATTGGGTGTTAGGTAGTACCTCAGAGTCGTTTTAATTTTTTTTCTCTAAGTATTAGTGATTTAGAACACTTTTCATGATTATTAATGGCTTTGATTTCTTTTTCTAAAAATCGCCTATTTATATTTTTCAATAACTGATTTTATTTGGATTTTATTTTGATAAATTTGGATCAGTTTTCTATATATTTGAGAAATAGGTCTTTCTCAGAGAAATTTGTTGCAACCCACTTTTCTGCTTTCCTCATAATTTTGTCTACATTGATTTTATTTGTGCAAAACTTTTAAAATTTCATGTAATCAAAAGTCTCCATTCTATTTATTGGGATCATTTCTATTTCTTACCTGGTTCTAAACATTTCCCTTATCTATACATCCGATGGGTAAAATTTTCCATACTCCCATAATTTGCTTATATCACCTTTTATTTTGATATTAACTTGGTATACAGTATGAGATGTTGGTCTATACTCAATTTCTGCCAAACTGATTTCCAATTTTAGCAATTTAGTAACTTTTTGGGTTTTTTTTGGTTGAATCTTTGAGTTTATCAAGTACTAGATTATTATAGTCATTTATTACTGTGTATATCTAAACTCTTCTTCTGATCTACCACTCTATTTCTTAGCCAGTATCAGACTTTTTTTTGATGATAACCACTTTGTAATTCATCTTGAAATCTAATACTGCTAGGTTGCGTTTCTTTATCATTTTTTTTCACTGTTTCCTTCGATATTCTTGATCTTTTGTTCTATATAAATTTTATTTTTATTTTTCTTGCTCTATAAAATCACTCATTGATAGTTTGATTGATATGGCTCTGAATTAGCAAATTAATTTAGATAAAATTATTATTGCCTCCTCTTGAGCAATTAATATTTGTCCAGTTATTTAAATTTCTGTTTTTTTCTTTTTCTTGAGTGAAAAATGTTTTGTAATTGTGTTCATATAGTTTCTAGGTATTTTGGCAGGCAGATTCCTAAGTATTTTATACTGTTTGCAGTTATTTTAAATAGATTCCCTTCCTGCTAGATTTTATTGACAATATATATCCATGAACACTTTACATGGATTTATTTTATATCCTGCAATTGTGCTAAAGTTGTTCATTGCTACAATTAATTTTTTAGTTGGCTCTCAAGGGTTCTCTAACCATCCTATATTTGTAACTGATAGTTTTGTTTCTTCATATGCTTTTCTTGTCTTAATGTTATAGCTAATATTTCTAGTACAATATTGTATAATCATAGTGATAATGGACATCTTTGCTTCAAAAACTTCTAGTTTATCTCAGTTACAGATAATGCTTGCTGATGATTTTAGATTGGTATTATCATTTTAAGAAAAGCTCAATTTATTTCTTGTGTTTTGAAGACTCAACATTGTATTTCTGTCAAAAGCTCTTTAAAAACATTTTAATATAATCATATATATTTGTTATTGGTGTTGTTAATTATGCTTATAGAGTTTTTGTTTCTGTTTCTGTGTTATGTTTTTTGTTTTTTATTTTTTTGGTAATGAACCAGCCTTGCATTTTTGGTATAGTTCCAACTTGGTCATAGTATAGGTATGATCTTTGTGATATTGCTGTAATGTTCTTGATAATATTTTATTTAAAAAATCTCATCACTATTTATTAGGGAAATTGGTCTATAGATTTCTCTCTCTATTTTTGCTCTCCCCAGTTTAAGGTTTAGAACCATATTTTTGTGATAACAGGAATTTCTTAGGACTCTGTTACATTTTTTCCTTTTCTTTTTAAAAAGCTTTTTATTTTCAAAACATATGCATAGATAGTTTTCAACATTAACTCTTGTAAAACTTGTGTTCCGAATTTTTTTCTCTTTATCTTCCCCTCCCTTCTCTCCCTGATGGCAAGCAATCCAATACATGTTAACCATGTGCAGTTAGTTCTTCTATATATTATTGCCACAATCATTATGCTGCATGAGAAAAATCAGATGAAAAAGGAAAGAAAAATGAGAAAGAAAACAAAATGAAAGCAGACACCAACAAAAAGATTAGAATACTATGTTTGTGATCCACCCTCAGTCTCCACTGTCCTCTCCCTGGGTGCAGATGGTTCTCTCCATCACAAGACCATTGGAACTAGCCTGAATCATTGTGCTGTTGAAAAGAACTATGTCCATCAGAATTGATCATCATATAATCTTGTTGCTGTGTACAATGTTTTCTTGGTTCTACTCACTTCACTCAGCATCAGTTCATACAAGTTCATACATTTTTTCCCAAACAGTTTATATGGTATTGAAATTAAATATTTTTAAAATGTTTAGTATAGAATTTGCTTACAAATCCATCTGGTCCTGTTTTTTTTTTTTTCCTTTCTAAACATCTTTATGGATTGTTCAACTTCTCCTTCTAAGTGAGGATTACTTAAGCATTTTATTTCCTTTTCTGTTAATCTGAGCAATCGGTATTTTAATAAATACAACAATCGATTTATTTAGATTTTCAGTTTTTTTGCATAAGTTTGGACAAAATAGTTCCTAATAATTTAATATTCAATTGTTGTGCACTTAGCCTTTTCATTTTTGATACTGCTAATTTGGTTTTCTTTTTTTTATTTTTAAATTTTTAAAAAAATTTTAATAGCTTTTTATTTACAAGTTATATGCAAGGGTAATTTTTACAGCATTGACAATTGCCAAACCTTTTGTTCCAATTTTTCCCCTCCTTCACCCCTCTCCCACCCATGGCAGGATGACCAATACATGTTAAGTATATTAGAGTATAAATTAAATACAAAATAAGTATACATGTCCAAACCATTATTTTGCTGTACAAAAAGAATTGGACTCCGAAATGTACAGTTAGCCTGTGAAGGAAATCTAAAGTGCAGGCAGGCAAAAATATAGGGATTGGGAATTTGATGTAATGGTTCTTAGGCATCTCCCAGAGTTCTTTCTCTGGGTGTAGCTGGTTCAGTTCATTACTGCTCCAACTAATTCGGTTTTCTTCCTTGAAAAGTCACATTAGCTAACTTCTTAACAAAACCAATTCCTAGTTTTAGTTATTAGTGAAAATTTTTTAAGCTTTTAATTTTATTAATCTCTCCTTTGGTTTTCATTATTTATATTTTGTTGTTTAATTAAAAAATTTAAAACTTTAATAAGCTTTTTTTAGTTACACATCCAATTAATTGATCCGTTTTTTCTCTCTTATTTGTGTAAGTCTTTAAATAGGTAAAATTTCTTCCTAAGTACTGCTTTGGCTGCATTCCACAATTTGTTGTTTTGTATCTACCTTAATAAAATTACAAATTGTTTCCATGATTTCTTTTTTGACTCACTCCTTAGAATGAAATTATTTAGTTTCCAATTAGTTTTAATCTATGTTTAAAAAGTCCTTAATTGAATGTGATTTTTATTATCTGCTGGTTCAAAAAAGTTCATTCAGTATTTCTGCTTATTAATATTTGTGGGGTTTTATGCCCTTATACATGGTTAATTTTTGTGAGTGTGTCATCTACGATTGAAAAAAGATATATTTCTTCTTATTCCCCTTCAATATTTTCAAAAGGTCTATCCTATTTAACTTTTTAAAAATTCTATTTCTCTCCTTAACTTCTTATTTTATGGTTAAATTGATCTAGATCTGAGGGAAGTAAATTTAAGTCACCCACTAGTATAATTTTATTCTTCCTGTAACTCATTTAACTTTTCCTTCAAGAATTTGGATGCCATGCTATTTTAGTGCATATATGTTTGGTATTGATATTATTTGATTGACTATAATATCTTTCAGTAAAATGTTCATGATCATTTCTTTAAATTACATCTATTTTTGCTTTTACTTTGTCTGAGATCTTGATTGGACTCATGTCTTTTTTATTCAGGTGAAGCATAATAAATTCTGCTCCAAACTTTTATTTTATCCTTGTGGATTTCTGTTTCTTGTAAACAGAAACACACAAAGTTTCTTGCAAATAACATGTTGTTGGATTTTGGTTTCTTCTGCCATTTTGTAGGTAAGTTCATCTCATGCAGATTCACAATTATGATTACTAACTCCATTCTATTCTCTTCTATTTATTCTCTTCCTTCTTTTAAAAAACAAAACCAAAAAACTTTGCTTCTGATCACTGCTTTTTAAAATTTACCCTTCTGCTTATCACTGTGGCCCTTTCTCTTAGCCCTTTTCTCTCTACTTCTTCATTGGGTAAGATGATTTCTTACCCAGTAGGAAGTATGTTTATATAAATACTTTTCCATTCAAACTTAATCTGATTTTGCTTCCATGATGACACATAGAGTTTTAAGTTGAGACTTATTTTTTGCAAATGAGAAATTAATAATCTGAATTCAGGGTTAAACAGTTTCCTGCCTAAGTCATGCTTTTTAGCTTGAAGAGTTTAAGGAGCACAAATGATGACAACAGTGTAGATTGGTTTATTATCAAACCTATAGTAAACATACATGGTCTCTTCAGTAAATTTTCCTTTTACTGAGAGGAGCCATGAAAGAGTTGTAGAATTTTAATTATATATATTGTATTTTTTTTGCTTGTTCAATGTACTCTTTTCCTAATAACTTTTTATAATTGTGATGAGATTTTAATTCTAATACTAAATGTAAATCAAGTTGGTTTCAGCTGTTCTTTAGTTTGTCTAGTTTTTTTTTTTTTTTTAAACTATCGAAGTGTAGACATTGCCTTTTTTTTAAAGTGAAAATTGGCCCCTCTGGGTACAGACCTTTCACAGTGACAACACTGTAGATTTAATCCTCTCCTACCTGTTATCCTTCCTTAATTGTAAAATCCAATTCTTGTGGCCCAGCATTAATGTGGTTTCACAATGCTAATAAATGATGGTGGTTGTTTCAAAAAAAAAAAATTACTTTGCCCTTCTTTAGCAAATTAAGATGAAATTGAGATTCAAGTATTTCCTACTCCCTGGATGCCACAACTTTATAACATTTTGTATTATGAAAATTATTTCTTGCATATTTCTTTTATGTGAGATAATTTCTCTCATTCTTCCTCTCCTTCTGCCTCTTACTCTTGCAGGATCTCTGCTCCCTCATCAATCTAATCATTCCTCTGCACTTTGGAACTGTGACCTGGATCTGGATAATGGGTGATAGAGCTGCCGAATGGCACCCAATCTTGCTCCAAGTTCTAGTGCAGGAGTCTCTAAAATCTCTTTGTGACCAGGTGTCCAGTCTCACCAACTTTGGGTGCTTCTACTGCCCTGTAGCCCACTGGCATGTTCTGCTGGGCTGTGCTCCTGGCCATCCCTTACCCTAGGGTCTGCAGATTTCTCTTTCTGTCTTCCTAACATGCTCTATGCCAGAAAATGACTCATCATGACATTTTTTTTCTGATTTGGCTTTCTCTCTCCGAATTGTTTCTTTTTTTCTGGGTCATTTTGTAGCAGAGATTTTGGAGGAAAGTCTGACAGTTGTAACATTTTATTTTGAAATCTTTACTCTGCCTCAAATAACATTTTTCACCACAGTAGAGAGGAGGCAGATAGGAGAGTAATGAACAGAGTAGAAGGATTGATTTTTTATTTTTATTTTGGAATTTAGGAAATCTGAAAATGTATTTAGGTTAATGGGAGGGAGCCAATAGAAAAAAGAGAGACTGAAGAGGAAGGAAGGAAGGAAGGAAGGAAGGAAGGAAGGAAGGAAGGAAGGAAGGAAGGAAGGAAGGAAGGAAGGAAGGAAGGAAGGAAGGAAGGAAGGAAGGAAGGAAGGAAGGAAGAAGGAAGGAAGGAAGGAAGGAAGGAAGGAAGGAAGGAAGGAAGGAAGGAAGGAAGGAAGGAAGGAAGGAAGAAAGAAAGAACAAGGGAGGAAGGGAGAAGGAATTTAATTATTTTGTACTAAGCACTATACATACTAAAAGAAAAGAAAGCAGGATGATTGTTGGACAAGGTTCTTGAGGAAGGAAGTTGGGAACCTTTCTTGTCAAGGCCTCAACTCGGATACCCAAATCTGTCCACGATAACTCTCCAATGAATCTGAAGCCATTTTTCTTTCAAAGAACCCGTAGTTACTAACTTGTCTTTGGTTGCTTTGTATCAACTAATTCATACAAACGGTTCTTTACTAGTCCCAATTCCCAAGGTAAGTGTTAACTGTTTAGTTGTAGTAATTTTTACAAGCCTGCAATATTGCTATGACATGAATTATACATGGCTTATAAAACGATTATTTAGTCAGTGGAAAATTAAATCCGTTGATGTTTTCCAAATCCAAGCTAGGACATTCATCAGGAAAACTGTTAAATTTTTAATCAACTGTACTGTGGTTGATGTAGCTATCAACTTAAATTGCTCATTCACTATCATTCTTGTTCTAGTATATAGTTTGGAATTACCAGCTAGACGATGCTAATTGATTTTTTTTCAGTGAAGATTTAAGGCAGAATGACATCCCATCAGGAATTTACATCAAAGACATAAAGTACCTGAGTGTAAAGGAAATACTTCACATTTCAAAGCATCTTCAGAGTCAATGGATATTTTGGAGATTATCAAATCTATTCTTTCCATTTTACAGATGAGGAGACTAAGGCCTGTAGACATGAAATGAATTACCTATGATAACACAATTAGTAAGTAGCAAATCCAGGTTAGAAACTCATGTTCCCCAACTCCTGGTCCATGATACTGTAATTTTTTAGGAATTGATAATGTCAGTCTGTGCATATTCCTCACTAATGCTGATCACACCTCCTCTCTAGACTCATAATTTGGTAGCCATCCAAGTAATGGGAACCCTCTGTCTATTGAGGCACTTTTGGACAGCTCTGGTTAGTAAGATTTTTTTCTTAGTTGCAATAACCAAAAATTCATTAAGCCTCTGGCAACATGTTGATGAGTCTGTCTACAGTCAGGTGATCTTTTGATGACAAACAACCAATCCACAAATGGACCTATTCTTGAAACCTTTCCAGCTTGCTTGAGCTTGGATGTTGTTGCCATAACCTTGAAGAACCTAGAGTCACCTCAATGCTAGCGTGAGAAATTGAGAAAAATATTGATGACATTAGAGTAATTTCTACTGTTTATGTAATATTTTATTAAATATTATTTCATGATTACTATTTGATAAATAATAATTATTTAATAATATTTGCTAAAATAAAATATGTAATTTTCTTTCTACTATTTTTCTAGTTCAACTATTCTGTTATGTCAGATATTAGAACCGTGTTATTATGACATGAAATTAAAATTTTTCTCCATTCCTCTACTCCTTGGACATTGTTGCAGTTGAGATTATTGACTCCTGACCAATTTTGTGATTATTCCTAAAGTCTGTCATTCTTCAGTCACTCTGTACTAGTCTACTAGTAATGTAGGAATCATAACAAAAAGATTCCTTCTCATTTGTATTGATAGTTTCTAGACACTCAATAAATATTTGCTACTATCATAAAAAACTTTCAAATATCCATACAGCCTGGATGCCTGGATAGCCGCTGACCATACAGCCCAGGTGATTGGATAGCCACTGACCATGCAGCCCAGGTGGTTGGATGGCCGCTGACCATGCAGCCCAGGTGGTTGGATGTCCGCTGACCACGCAGCCTAGGTGGTTGGATGGATGAATGATGGAAAAATCATTCACAAAACTCTAGTATGCGTAGAGCACTAAGTCCAGCATTAGGGATGCAAATCAAAAAAGACTATCCTTGCTCACAAGGGGTCCACGTTCTAATAGAAGAGGCAACACATATGGAAAGTTGCAACTGCACAAGTTAGATGGCAAAATCCCATGGTCTTTGCAGAAAAGTAGATGTTCCTGCTTCTCTAAGTCCAAGGCAGGACTTGAGAGGTCTTCTTGATGTTAAGATCAGCTCTCCTGTCCTCTCCTTTATCACTCTTTTCTCTTTCCTTCTTTGAGAGGGAGATTGTTAAATGGGGAAAATGCAAGATAACAAAAGTTATTATTGCCTTTAAATAATCCCTTGAGTAATTAATAGGAATAACTCATTTTTGTTCCTTTTTACTTTACTAAGTATTTTATTTAATAAGCACATGAGTTAGTTTTGTCAAGTATTAGTCTTTCCAGAAAAAGAAATTGAGAAATTGAGACTGGAGATATCTGCTCAAATCTTCGCAGCTAGTGAATAGTAAGGGAAGGTATGTGGAATAGTGGGTAGAATATCAGGCCTGGAGTCAGGATGAATCAAATGTAGCTCAATATATTCAAAATAGTTCAGATTCAGCCTGGATACTTGCTGGACGTGGGACTCTGGGAAGGTCATTTTATCCTGTTTGCCTCATTTTCATCATCTATAAAATGAGCTGGAGAAGGAAATGGCCAAGCAGGCCAGTATCTTTACCAAGAAAATTCCAAATGGGATTATGGAGAGTTTAGCTAGGATTGAAGTGAATGAGCCACAACTGTGAATGGTTGAATTATAACCCAAATCTGGGTCTCTGATTCTTCAGAGTTCTTTTTTATCTTTGCACTGTTTCAATAACCAAGAGATATGGGAATTAGACTCTAGGGGATGTTCTATTCTATAGTAGATTAAAAGGGAGGGAAAAACCTAATCAATCCAGACCTTAAGAAACAGACTAAAAACTGAATTCAATTGTAAAAATGCTTGCATATGTATAATTACCCAAGAGCTCATTTTTTATTTACACTACTAAGCAGGCGTGGGGTGAGGACACATGCCTTTGAATTTCCACTGGTTATTTTGGCTTTCAGCCTTTTCTCCAAACTCTCAGAAACATAGCATGGATGTAATTTTATTTAGGAATTCAGTCTGTCAATTCAATAAAACCTGATGCACCATCCAGTGAGAGGATTGGTTCCATTCTAGGTGGATGGGCAGAAATGATCCTTGGATCAGGAGAATGGAAACATACTGTTATCTGAATTCTGGATTATTTAAAACATTTAAAGTCAAGGAAGCCGGTAAACTTAGGTTTTGGCCCCAGAATTGTTTTTATCTAGTTGTGTGACCTTAGCCAACTTTTTTCACTTTTCTGGGCATCCATTTCTCCTCATCTGCCAAATGAGGGGGCTGTTCTTGGTTCCTAAGGTTCCCTCTGTAATTAAAATGTCATATTGAATTCATTAAATCCGCCAGCATTTATTGTCATCTATGTACAAAGGCCTCGAGTAAAGGCCCACTTTTATGCTTTCTCACTGTGTGGAGGCTGTATGCCCATGGAGTGATTCTAGGCCCTAACAAGTTGAAGAGGCTTTAAATATGTACTTGGAAACTGAGTGTCTGTTTGTTATTCACCCTCTCTTCAGTGAGAATACTTCCTCACCTACTAATGTCTTCCCCTAAGTCCTACTTCAGGGGTCATCTTCACAGAGTCTTCACTGATCTCTTCAACTAGAAATAAATTCCTCTTCAAAAACACTTCTCTCGCCTCTGCATTTAATCACGTCCCAGATTGGGGCTGGGTGACTTTGGGCAAGTTGCTTAGCCTCTCAATGCAGTAGGCAAATCTAAAATCAGAGTTGCAGAAAAGGTGCTGACTTGTGTAAGTAGAAGGAATTTATTTATCTGGGATTTCTTGAAATCAATGAAATTATTGATTCAGTCCCTGATTCTATTACGGTTATTTGGGGTCTGTGCTTCTTCTCTGTATTAGAGTAGGAGTTCCACCTCAGGTATTGTCATGTCAAGTATTGATCTTTCATCTCTGTACCCAATTGTGAACATGTGATACAGCCTGGACAATCATATGATGAATTGAATGAAGAAATACTTCTGGTTTGGGATCAGGGAAGACTTTGTGGAAAAGACCCTAAATAAGCTGGGAGGGGGAGAATGAGAACATCCCAGGAACAGGAAATGATGTTAGCAAAGGGAAGAGGCAGGAAAGCATGGGGTATGTGTATAGGAAGCTTGGGATTATGTGTACAGCTAACATATGGCCGGGGCTGTATTTTCAGATCCTAAAGAAATAAGTCCAAATATGTAACTTACACACATTTTTCTGCCTATAAATATACAGATTGGATGATACTGTGACCAAATTGTGTTAAGCACTAACATCCAGGAGAACCATTCTGAGCATGGAAGCTGAGGGACCAGATGGCTGTATTCCTAATGGTACCTAGGTATTTCTGGAAATCATGTGGTTATACTATAAATAAATCCCACTGAGATTCTCTATAAGGTATCAGTTTCATTTTTATAGGAGAGAGAGACAGAGAGACACAGAGAGAGACAGACAGAGACACAGAGACACAGAGATAGGCAGAAAAAGAGACAGAGACATCACAAATAGAGAGACAGAGAGAAAGCGCGAGCAGTTAGGGATGGCTGGGATCTTGCGAGATCATCAAAAACAACTTGGAAGGACTTCCATTTCTTCTGGTCAAGATTTAGACGATATTTGTAACAACCATTACAAATTTGTAGTGACAGCAACAATCCAGCAGATCCCTCAGATCTGTTTTAATACCTTTCCCAAGACTCAAAAGCCCTTATTTCCATCTATTAGAAGGTCCTTTATGGGCACTTTATCCCCGGTAAGAGATTTTATTTCTCCACAGCTTATAAAATGACCAAAAACATTTGTTGTGTAATGGCCAAACTTCATGATGAGTCTTTTTTGATTTTGCTAAGTAGTCCTCAGATGATAAACATATAAACAATGAAAGGCCCCCCCCCTTTCCTTTTTAGTAAAATCATCAGAATCTGTGCTGTGCTCATGAGCACCAAAGGTCCCCTCCGTGCCATAATAGAGCATTGAAGTAGAGTTTCGATGGACATTCTTAAAATCATCATTGAAAGATTCTTCTTTAGAGAGAACTTGGAAATGATTTTTTTTTTTTTGGCCTTTAAGGCCCTTTATAACTTTGAATCTTTCCAGTCTTATTATACATTAAACTCTTCCACATACTGTATGGTCCGTCTACTCTTTATTCCTTTCACGGGGCTCTTCACCTCATTCTTCCATGCCTTTTTGTGCTATCTGTCCCTCATAATTAGAATAATTTTTCTCTTCCCATTTGTCTTCCTGACTCTGTCTTCCCTCAAGATTGAGGTCAAATCCTACCTGCTAACTAGAGGTCTTTCCTGGTGCTCCTATGAATATTTTTGACACATGAGATGTTTCTGTTTTGACCTTAGTAGAAGGCCAAGGGTATGAATATTATTGTCACTTGAAATACAAATTCCAAATTGTTTTCTAGAATGATTGAAACCATTTTCAGTCTCATCAATGTTATATTCCTTAGAGTTGTTTTGATTTATATTTCTTTTATGATTTTCTCATGTGCTTGTTAATTTTTGCAATTTTTCTTTTGAGAATTGTTTATATCCTTTGATACTTGCCCATTGGGGAACGGCTCTCCATCTTACAATTAGTGTCAATTTCTTTAGACCTCTATCATAGATAGTTGGTGCATTTTTCTTGGAGTCAACAGTTTCCTTTCTTATCTTCACAACACTGATTTGCTCATATAAAAATTTTAGAGTTGTTTTGATTTATATTTCTTTTATGATTTTCTCATGTGCTTGTTAATTTTTGCAATTTTTCTTTTGAGAATTGTTTATATCCTTTGATACTTGCCCATTGGGGAACGGCTCTCCGTCTTATCATTAGTGTCAATTTCTTTAGACCTCTATCATAGATAGTTAGTGCATTTTTCTTGGAGTCAACAGTTTCCTTTCTTATCTTCACAACACTGATTTGCTCATATAAAAATTGTTCAATTTTTATGTAATCCAAATTAATGATTTTGTCTTTTATTATCTATTCTGTGCTCAGTTTGGTTAAGAAGCTTTCATACAATTATCATTTTGAATGATACCTGATCAAGGTTTTTTCTGTAAAGACTGTCTCAAAAATATCCTAATCATGCCTATTTTTTGCCATCTAAAGTAAAAAATCTTTCTTGTTCTCAAAGAGATACTTTTTGTCTTCTTTAAATTGTCCATTGTATTCCTGATTTTCTTTCTATAATGACGATATTCTCTGCTTCTTCAAAAGGAAACTGGGCATATTAAGTGGCTGGAAGTTTTTTCATTTGTTAGAGGATTGCATTCATCAGACTAACAGATCTCTGCCTATAAGGATACAGATGAATACATGTTCTTTTTTTGTGATTTTGCAAATAGACACTTATGATAGCTCTGGAACTCTGGTTGTAAGGGAAAAACATTTTTTAAAATTTAATACTCAGTGTGTCTGAAAGAATGTCCATTTTAAAGTTTTAATAGTTTCTTGATACTTTGTGGAGGTGGGAATTACTTATTCTCTTTGTTGTATCCTGTGTGGGAAGAAATTATATAAATAGAGAAAAGACACATTGAGCAATTATCTCAGGAATCTGATACAGGTAGACAGACTGTCTGAATCCCTCCACTCCCCAAACCTTACATCTTCAACAACAGTAGAATTCTTTTCTTGAAATATTAAATAGCCTTTAAATTTTTAATATTTATTTATCCAACTAATTTTCTGCATACTCCCCCTCCTTGCGCCACCAGACACAGTGTCTGAGAAAAGGCCACGGCCTCTGGCTCAGGGAAGGGACTGTGGGCCATGTGCAAAGAAGGATGGGTAGAGGGGTTCACTTTACAGGAGCTGCTTGTGGGAGTCATCTGACCCCCAATTGATTGATTGATTGCCAATGTGAGAAAACCGAGGCTCAGAATGGGCCAAGTCCACATAGATGACAAAGAGCAGCTCGGGATTCGGATCCAGGTTTTCAGACCCCCCATTGCAGCAGCATGGGCCCATCTCTCCCTGGTTACCACAGACCTTCTAGCAAACCAAGAGGCGCCATTTTGGATCCTCACTTCCAAGATTCAGGCATCTTTCTTCCTTCTCACTGACCTTCCCCGTCCCCACACCCGGGACTCCCCGCGTTTGTCCCCAGCACTCTCTTCCGACGGCCTTTCCGGCCCACTGCAATATTATTAGCGTGATCTGTCCTGTGGCAGGTCTTAAGTAATTCAGAGCAGACTTGGCAAGAGTCGCCATTTGTCATTTTGCTATTTTTGCTGGCATCGAAGGGAATTTCCCCCCCTCCAAGTGTTTACCGAACAGTAGCGGGCCCACATTGTTTCCTCGGCCAGCTGTGTGATCTGGCCTGTGTTTCCCCCCACTGCTTCGTGAATAAATTGTGTGAAATCTGTATTCACAATAGATGTGAATGCCGGCTACAGACAGCCCATTATGAGCCCGGCCTGATGGGTTTTGGAAATCACTCCTACCCTGCTCCCAAACAGGTACATCGCCCTGAAAGAGAGCCCGCCCCGGCTCCTCCCGCTTCCCTACTGCAGCTCAGAAGATGGAGATCTTTATTTGGAAGCTTGCTGAGTTTCCTGATGGAACAATACTGGGGCTTAACCTATGTAGAAAAGGTCAAAGGCTGTGGTGTGAGACGGTCCTGTTTCCAAAGTCAGGGCATCCTATCTAAGCCCCAAGTGCAAGACGCAGGATTCTGGACCAAGCTGGCTTGAAGGTAGCCTTTTCCCAAAGTAGGGCACACTTTTGAAATGAGATCTCTTTGAGAGAAAAAGTCTTCTGGAAAATGAGATTATGGCTTTATACAAGCTAGAGAAGGGAAAATGAGAGCAGTCTAGTGGAGGTTCAGTTTGGAAACGCTTTTCATCAAGAAGCAGTGTGTCATAATGAAGAGGAATGGGATTCAGGAAGAACTGGGTTCAGATTCTCCTTCTGATAGCTGATTGTGGGTGACAACTCTCAGACAATTCTCTAAGATTTTAAAGGATGAATGAATTACTCCTATCTGTTGGGAGAGGGAATTACCATAAAGGGAGTTCTCTACATGAATGAAATGATAGGTATAGACACATACACACATCACATGACCAGAAATAGCAATTATATTCATTACCCTCTTTATTTTTTTCCAAATGTGGATTTTTCTCACATTTTATCCTCCCTATAACCTAGATGAATAGATGGAAACTGAAGCCCTGAGTCCTTAGTGAACTTGCCATAGCTCAGATCGTCTGAGCAGAAAGAGAGCTTCGAGACTCAGAGAGAAGCCCTGGGTTCAAGCACTGCCTCTGCCCTGGGTAATTCTGTGCAGGTTGTTTTGCCTCTTTCACAGCCTCTAAAATCCAGAATCAGGGTTACTTAACTTGTCACCGTCGCCCAGGTCAGAGCCCGTTTGTGTTTTGTCTTTTTAGGACTTCTGGGGGATTGTTGTTGTTGTATGTGAGATCACAGACACTTCAGGGGTGGGGTTGTTTCCTCTGCTTCTTCAGGACCCCTCATCACACGGATAGTGATCCAGGAGTGCGTCCAGAGAAGCTTTTTTATTGTACATTTATTGGTTAAAACAGGGGAGACTGGCTAAGTTGACTTCTGCACAGAGCAGCTCATGTTGGGAAAAATCCAAAGGAATGGCTGATGTGATTAAATTGGCTCTAGGTAAAGACACCCATGGCGGTGGAGCAAATCAAGCCATAGGGCCAGGGGCCGTCTTCACCGGAGAGCTGCAGGTCAGCAATTCGTGCTTTGGGTAGAAGTTGGGCCAGGTCACCTCCAGGTGTCTGCCAGCTTTGGGAGGGCACGATGCTGAGAGCCGAAGGCTATTCTGAAGACCTGGCAGGGGCCAAGCCACAGAATTATCTTTATTCACAGGATTTTCCTTGCACAGATGGCTCTGTGAAACATTTTAGTCTGTCTTTATCTTTTTCCTCTTTTCTGTCTCTTGATTTGTCTCCCCTTCCTTCATCTCTCTCTCTCTCTCTCTCTCTCTCTCTGTCTTTGTGTCCCTCTCCCTATGTCTCTTTGTTTCTGTCTTTTTTTTTTGTTATGTCTCTTCTCTCTCTTCTCATTCTCTTTGTCTCTCCTCTAACGCTCTTTCTCCTCTCCTCCCTCCCCCATCCCTCCTTCCTTCCCTCCTTCCTTCTTCCCTTCCTCCCCCCTTCTCTCTCTCTCTCTCTCTCTCTCATTTATCTGTCTCTGGGTCCCTCTCTCCTATATCTCTTTGTTTGTTTCTGTTCCCTTTCCCTGTCTCTCCTCTCTCTGTGTCTCTGTCTCCATCTCTCTCTATTTTTCTGTTTCTTCCTCCCTCCTTCCCTCCCCCATCACCCTGTCTGTCTTCTCTCTCTCTCTCTCTCTCTCTCTCTCTCTCTCTCTCTCTCTCTCTCTCTCTCTCTCTTTCTCTCTGTGTGTGTGTCTCCGTCTGTGTGTGTGTGTCTCTCTCTTTCTCTCTCTCATTCTTTCTCCTTTCCTCCCTCCCTTATGTCTCTTGTCTATGTCCCCTTTCCCTCTTCTTTCTCTCTCTGTCTTTTTCATTCTCTCTCTCTCAGCCTCTCTTTCTCTTTTTCACTCTTTCTCTCTCAGCAAGATGCTCAAGTCACTGCAGTGAATTTTAAATAAACTTCCAATTTACATATCCCTTCATAAAACCCTGAGAGCTGGGGAGAGGGGAGCCCTTGGAAAGCTCACAGAATATAAAATTGCCATGCCTGTATTTCTCTTTAATTACTCCTGCAAAATCTATGCAGAGGCCCTGGCTGGGAGCTCACAAACAGTCATTCCGGGAGGTGTTGCACGCCGGCCAGGTGGGGCTTTGTGCAGCAAACATCCTGATAGCGCCAGCCTCCTTTGTAATCCAGTCAGCTGCACAGCCAGGGCCAATTTCCTCCGGCTGCTGCACTTTGAGATCTCAGCAAAAGAGGCCTGAGTGATTTGCAAGAGCTTGAAGGACTGAACCCCCCCTCTCTACCCCCACCCCAAGATTGCCTGATCCCTTTTTCTTTTTAGAATATGGCCCCAGGTTATGTCTATGACTTTTTCTAAAAAAAGAATTCACTTTTAGGTTTTCAAAGCACCACTTTCACTTAATAGCATCAGACTTACATGCATTAGCAATCAATTAACACCTCTCCACCTCCATTTCTTCATTGAAAAATGGGACAATAATAATGTCCACCTCACAGAATTGTAAGAGTCAAGTAAAATGATGTATGCAAACCAATATGCAAATTAAATGTTATGTAAATATTCTCTATCATGAAAATATCCTTTCCTTACAGGCGAGGATGGAATGATTTGCCAATAGCCACGTTGTAATGGGCACAGTCAGAAATCTTACCCAGGTCCTTGTCTTGCAAAATGAGATATTCTGGACTCCAAACTACTTAATCTCTGCTTTCTTTTTTTCTTTGTATTATAACAAGGTAGACCAAGTCTTATGATATATTGAAAGGTGGATTTGAAGTCAGAGAACTGTTGCTGATGATGGTTTTGCTTGTTGTTCATCTATTTGTATTAGGGGAAATTATTTTGTTCTCTTCACCATAAAAGAAGGCTGTGGTTTGCAGAGATCTCTCAGTCCCATTTCATCCGTAATCCCTATGATCCTTTTTATAGATAGAAACTGAGGCTAAGAATGATTAAGTGACTTGCTAGGTGATGTAGTTGATAGACCATTGGACAAAGCATCTAGGAAGACCCGAGTTCAAATCTTGACTTAGAAAGAAATGTGACCACGGGCAAGTCTTTGAAGCTTCGTCTGACTCACTGTCCTCATCTCTAAAACGGGATTAACAATAGCACCCAGCTCCCAAGATTGCTGTGAGGATTTACTCACACACACACACACAAACACACATATAAAACACATAATCTTCCAGGGCTGTGTCAATGCTAGCTCTTATTACTGGGGTTGAAACTCAAATTCATGCCTTCCTAATGTATCTGAGGGGGTATGAAGTACACCAATGGTGAGACTCCATTTTTGAGAAGGATTAAAATGAAAGAAAAGCTCTCAAAAAGGAAGCACCATTTGCTAAGAATCACGTCTCCATCTTTTCAAGTCAGCAAGCAACATCCTCATAAAACTAGAAATCATTCTGCAGAAGCTCTGAAGCAGAATGCAAAAGGTTTCAGCTGGATTCCAGGCCCATAGAAACGCGGGCTCTCTCTCTAAGACGTGACTGGGTTGCTTCAGCGTGGCCAAAGAAAATGAAATTTCTGGGACCAACAAAACAAAGGGAAAATTCTCGTAATTATTTCATATGTCACAGCTGGGATGGAGATTTATAAAATGAAGATAATAATAAAAACACATTCGTATTACTGTAAGGATTAAGTGAGATGATATATGTCTGAGAGGTGAGGCAGGGTAGCTATACATATGGTAGTTCCTCCTACCTCTCCTATATAGCACATGAACAATCATCTGCTCCTGAGATTGCCCATCACCCTGGCAAAGCTAATTTTCCAGAGAATGATCAATACCATATGGTATCGGTATGAATACCAAATTCAGGGTTCTAGAGGTAACCTTGTTGTGGGGGAACCTAATCCTCCTATTTATCTCTGTCTCTCTCTCCCACATAAACACATATACACAGATATTTTCTTTTTATCTTTCATCCACATCCAGTTATTTCTGCTTCCCTTCATACTTCTGGGTCCTTGTTCTTGATATTTGATTATATTCTTTCCTTCCTCAAATCAGCTCGTAGGCACTTTGTGTTACTTCCCACCTTTTCCACTTATACCCAGATCTATTCTTCAACAAATACTGGAACTAGTAGCGAGTACTGGGATACTGGACTATAAACTCAATGAGGGCAGGGATTGTTTCTTTTCTAAACTTTGTATCTTTCCCAGAACAGTACTTTGCACATAGTAGATAGTATTAGAAATGAAACTTTGACTATTCTTTTTTAAATAATATCTAATGTCATAGAATATAAATTTAGAGCTGAAAAGGATCTCAGAGACCATCTTATCCAATGCTCCCATTTTATAAAAAATAAAGTTGAGGATCATGAAGGTTAAATAACATGCCAAGATGAAATAGGTATGTAGCCTTAGGGGTAGGTTCCAAACCAGGTTCTCCTGCTTCACAAGCAATCTTCTTTCTATCACAAGGTGCTGGTTTCTTGTTAATGCTGGGGATGGCTGTCCCCCACTGACATCATTCTAGCCAGTAGCCAATTTGTCTTTGTTGGCTCCTTTGACAGACATGGATGGGTTTATCCCTTTATCAAGTCACTGAGATCTCCAGAAGCTGACAAGATAATCTCTCTCTCCCCCAATTTTCTAGGTATTTGCAAACAGAAACTGCAGGACTTAAAAGATATTGTTTCAGCTATGGGATTTTGGGCAAAACACTTCACTTTCATGGTCCTTAATTTCTTTATAAAACAAATGAATTGGACTAAATCATTTCTTTTTTATTTTTTCCCTGCTTGTCCCCTCATTGAATTTAAAAGTCCCTTTAACAAAAATTGGTAAAGGTAAAGAAACTACTTTATACACTTAATTTTTAAGTATTAATTTTTAAGAAAAAAATCTTATTTTAAATGTTTATGACATATATGCTGAATTCATCATAATATTGCCATTTGTATAATACTGAAAGGATGGGAACCTATTGAATCAATTTTCACTTAAAATTACAAGATCTTTTATCCAGCTAACTTATTGTTTGCTAGGTCTAAGCAAATCTTAGATACTATCATTGAATTAATCAAAGGTATTTTGCCTAGGTTCAACACCAGGTTTTTCAGACTGGTTGTTGCTTGGTGATACCCTTTTGAGTCTGTATATTTGCTTGAAATCGGGAATTTGTACTTCTTGGTGAGAGATTTGTACTTACTGCTGAGAACTACTAGCCAAGACCTTTAGAAGGACTCAATGAAGAGGAAGGAGAAGAAGAGCTTTAATACCAGCCTTAGTTTTTATCTTTACCTCACCCCAACTGCTATGGCCAGAGGAGAAAAAGAGAATTGACTTCCTTTATCTACCTTCTAGCAGATGGCCTTGTCCGACCTTGTGAGCTGAGCTTGACTGGACAACATGGAGAAAGGCAGATTTGAGCTTCTGTATCATGCCATAGGAAGACCTTGCCAATTCTAGCAAAAAGATTCCTAGGAGCTCTGAGTTTGCCTCTCCAGCAGTCTCCCCCTGGATTCAGTATGTAATTGTGGGAGAGGATGTACAAGCTGTGGAGAGATAGTCTATTGTTCTTGCTATACTCCCTTTGTAAATACCCTTTCTAAAAACGAATAGAGCTGGCCAGCTACCTGGTGCCAAACAATCATTTTAGAGGACAAAGGCTTGTGACCTTTGAAACTTTAGCATTGGAAAACCATCCTTTTATCCTTCCTAATCACTCAGACAGATAAGTGGGCCTCTTATGGAGGTAGAAAAGAGAAGTATTGCCCAAGATTCCAGGCTCTAGGAAGAGCAGACAAACTCAGGATTACCTAAGAAGGGAAGCATAGCAGCTGTGCTTTGGGATCCAAGACTGTGAATGAGGATTAGGAGATCAGTCCAGGAGGTTCACTATAAAACATTTCTTTTTCGAGCCTTTAAAATGAAATCTGGTTTATGTGCTTCCTTCCTTCCCCTCCTGAAAATTTCCACTGAAGAAAGGACTGACTGAGAGTTATCACAACTTTCATTACAGAGTCACTCAGGCTTTGTTCAATCAGCAAATTATTTCAGTGACAGGTCTTGTGTTAGACATCAGGGATACAAACCCAGAATCTGGAACAGTTCCTACTCTTAAGGAGTTTGTATTCTCTCAGGCAAGAAAAACAGGACAAGGAGGATGAAGAGAAGGAGGATGGGAAGGAAGAGAAGTTTTGTAAGGTAAACAGAATATTTTGAAGAAGACTATGATCTTGTTCTCTCCCACTTTAGTTAATTTTGTGGATTCTGCACATGCTTCTATGCTGAATCCGTGGTTTTATCAGCACAGATTTACTATGATGCTGAACCTCACTAGTTTTCAGAGCTGACTCTGAGGTCCTAAGGCTTCTGATATGTTCTAGCAGCCTTGAAAGTCACACAACTCCCCCTACCCTTAACTCATACTAATAAATCTATAATTTGAAGCTCAGCCTAGCTAAGAGTGGCCCAAGCGGTTGAATTCTTTAGACATCATGACCTAGAGCAGCTTCCTAGACCTTTTCTTGGTTTTCAGTTTATAACTACATTTGGCACTAAAAGAACTGCATTAATAAGGAAGTACCTCAAAGCTTTTCACTGGAGTTCTGTATGCGGCAGAATTCTAGCTTTAAGAATCCAGGGAGTATGGAAAAATCCCAAGTCTTTATCAAAAGGTTGACTAGAATCATGATTCACTTTTTAATCTGTACAAAATCCAACAGGTTATCCCAGGAGATGTAGTTATATTAGGAACTCATATGATTTCCTGTTTTCTTCTTCTGCAAGAGCAAAAGAGATTGAGATTGTTCTTTCCACTTGTGTGGTGTCGGACTTCTTTTGCCCAGTGCTTTGGTACATTTCTGTCACCTTCTATTAAAACTTGCAAATTCAGGGCTCAAGAGGCTGCTTCTTGGCCCTGAGGTATCTGGATGTGCATAAGGTATGCTGTCACAGGAAGAGCAGTGATGTGCATGGGCAGGCTTCTGGGGTAAAGAGGGAAGGATATAGCTAGGGGGATGAGAAAGCATTTCCAGCCAGTGATGTGCTCTAGAAAGGGAAATTCTTATTACATAATGATGATAGAACTATTCAAGGGAAAAGCCCTGGAACTTGTGAACATCCGCATCAGCTTCCCCATTCCTTTGTCTCTTAACTTCCAGTGGTTCCCAATGAATTCTAGCATAAAAGTACAAAACCCTTCAGTTTGGTGGAGAAGACCCTTAGGAGTCCTGCTCTAAATTTCCTCTCCAGCCTCATTTCATGTTGATCTCCTTATGTGATCCACACCCAAAGAAAGTCAGATGACTTTTTGCTTCTTGAATTCAACCTGCCGTGGCCTGCTTCGTTTTATGGGCCATCTCCTGTGGCTCCCTGGAATGTGCTCCTTAATTGGCCAAACACTTGTCTTCCTTCCAGGCTCTGTTCAGGTACCGCTCCCAACATGAAACCTTCAAAAGGTGCCCTAGTCAAGAACATATATACTCTTCCTCAGTGAATTGTCCTAAGAAATTCAGTCTGAATCTCTTCTTTGTCCAGATCCTAACTGGTATACGTAGCTTATATCCAATTTCTTAAGTTTGACTGGAAACTTTTTGAAGTTAGGAATTAATCATGCCATTTTTCATTTTTCTATTAAATAGTGTCTTATACATTGTGGGCACTTAATTAAAATTCATCAAATTCAATTGAATTCTTAAAGCAGCTAAGCAAAAACATTGGAACTTGTGGTGAATCATTATAAAAAGAAAATTTCATAAATAATAGCAAACACTTCAATATAATTAGATCCCTAAATTGTTATTAATCAGTGACTAGTTCTCTCCTGGTTTTATATCCCCAGGCTTGGGTAGGATGATTATTTTCAAACTAGTTTGAAGTCAAATGCCTTTCTCAGTAAAAACTACTGAACTTCAGGTTATTTTGATGTCAAGAACCTCTGAGTCGTCTCACATTTTCAAGAGCTTCCTTCTGCAATCACCAAAGCAGTTCATTTGCCCTGCTTTGCTTTAGGAGCTGACCAAAGAATGGTTTTTTCATTCCTCCTGATACTGTGACTTCAGTCTCTATCTCTAAAAACTGTGGAATAGAAGAAAATGGAATTCATTTAGGCTGACAGCGTGAGCCTTGGTGGCTGTGACAACCCAGAAGTCGTCTCTCCCTGTGACTGTCTCATAGAGAACCTCTCAAATTCAATTCAATTCAACAAAAACTGATTTAGGGCCTACTGTGTGCAAAGCCTGTGTCCCTTGACAAGTCATTTAATCCTGTTTGTTCAGTTCCTTATCAGAAAAAAGAACTGGGGGGGGGGAGGGGAAGGGATGACAAGCCCGTCCAGCTTCAAATGAGGTCACGAAGAGCCAGACGGAACTGAACAACAACAGTTACAAAGCATGATAAAAGACCAAATTAGAACTAGAACAGTCGTTGCCCTAATATCCCGCTGAGTTGTATAAGGAAGAGGAACAATATACAAGAAGATAAAATATATTCAAGATAATTAGGATGAGGTCTAACAGGAAAAGCAGTTTTGCAATAAAGGAATGAGAAACTCAAGTACTATGAGATAATGACATGGGAGGGAGGGTGCTGACATGGATAGGTGTGAGGGGCTGGGAGACTTGCACAGAAATGGAGGAAACCAGGTGCAAACAGATCCACGGGCGCTTTGTGCTGTCCACGGTGCTGATCTGGTCATCGTTTTTTCTGAGCAGGAGTGGAAAGGGCGAACGCCTGCTAGTCAGAGCAGGGCTCTGGGCTGTCCTGGTGCCTGGTTGGTGACAGAGGGCTGATGTTTACTTCTGGTAATAACCCGCCAATCCTTAACTGCACCAACTCTGTCCTAGGGAACGCTCTATTGTTGAACAGATTACCTCTCCCAGAATGATGGAGACTGAAGCGGTTTTAGACTTAGACTGCTGGCCTGTGTAGGATGAGGAGGGCAGCAAGGCAGAGGAAGTGTCCTTCTTACTGTCTGATGTTTGAGGTAGAAGACCTTCAAGATAATTAGGGCAGTGCTCTCATATTGCACTGAAGGGCACAAAGGCTTAACACTCAGTAGCACAGATAATTAGTAGCACAGCCAGGACCAGGACCTAGGTCCCCTGACTCATAGTCTAACTCTTTGCCATGGTACGTCTCTGAGCTCCAGGATCTAGTGCTTAACTATACACTTCAAGATTTGAAATGGCCATGATTTCATTGGCATGTGATTTATTCACTCGCATAGAGCATCACCTATAATCAGCTCTTTAACAGATCACCTTCTTCAGTTCTTAGGATAGTGTCCCTTTAGCTGATGAAAGATGTCATAAGAAAAACATGCTCTCAGTTCTCAGCTCTTACTCAACTATCCCAGATATATAGAGCTTTTGCATGACTTTCAAAAACCAAAAGATCCCCAGTATTAGGTATATTCTTTAAGATATTCAAAGGTAGAAAGAAGGACTACATATACCAAAATATTTACAGTATTACTTATAGTAAGAAAGTAGGAATAAAGTAGGTACCCTTTCACTGGGGAGTTATTAACAAACTGTGGAATATAAATATAAGTGATGAATATAAAAAATTCAGAGAATTTCAAGAATATTTATATGTAATTGATAATACAAATAATCATAGTTAATATTTATATAATGCTTACTCTGTAAGCATTTTACAATTAATATCTCATTTGATTCTTACAACAATCCTTAGAGGTAAATACTACTTTACAGATGAGGAAACAGGTAAACAGAGGTTAAATGACTAGCCCAGGGTCAAACAAGTAGTAAGTATCTGAGATTGTACTTAAACTCAGGTATTTTGATGCAAAGTAAAATAAGCAGAATCAGGAAAACAAAATATACAAAGATCAAAACTAAAACTGTATTGAACAAGTGTGACTCTGATGAAGGGGAAAGAAAATACATTTTCTTCCCTTTTTTGCGGGAGGAGGAAGACTATGGATATGGAACAATGCATCCATTGTCAGATCTGGTTGATCTATGAGGTTAATGTCACCCTTCTGTTTTAGCTCCTCTCTTGTTTCACTCCTTCATACATGGGGTAGCTCTCTAGACAAGGGAGAATGGAAGGATATTTTTGGAAATATAGGTGGCCTAAAAGTACAACACAGCAACAACATTTAACAAAGAAATACAAAGGATGTCTTCATGCCAAGGTTGAGGTAACTGAGGAAGATTTTATATTTATTATTCCCTATTTCATGAATGTTAGTCTTCTCAAAGTGAGAGCTTCTGGAAAACAGTGACCCTGCCTTTCTTGTACTTCTTTATTCCCAATGCCTTTAACCCAAATCTGTATAC
Source organism: Antechinus flavipes (assembly GCF_016432865.1). Lineage (NCBI taxonomy): Eukaryota > Metazoa > Chordata > Mammalia > Dasyuromorphia > Dasyuridae > Antechinus > Antechinus flavipes. Next base: position 6,279,361 of record NC_067403.1, read on the forward strand.
ACGATAAATAAATGAGTGAAAGCTTATTGACTTATTGATAATAGAGTATAATAACATTAACAGTGATTTGATAAACTATTAGAGTAAATAAACTAATAACCAGTTGATTCCAATGAAATTGTATGTTTTTTAAAGTTTAAAATCTTAATTTTTGTTGTTTTGTTTTAAAGGAGAAGTCTGGTCATGGAAAGAATCGACTGACCTTGCTCTTCTGTGTCCTGGGTCTCAAAAAAGAAACAGTAAGTATGTCTTGGTGGTTTACAAATCATCTAGAACAGGATGCTCAACTTTTCTAAAGCAATCGATTGAGCTGGAGGAAATGAGATGACTGTAGAATTAGATTTCAAGCTATCCCCAAGAGTTGTTGCTTTAGGCTCATGACGCCTCTGGGCAGCCACTGAAGGCAATACTGTCTTGGCAAGCATCCAAACTAAACCTGTGCCTCCCAAGGACAAGATTTCACTAAAAACTTAGCTCTTTTAATATTCCCAGAACTTAAGTTCATGTGACTTTTTCAAAAGGATATTCAACTTTTCTGGAACTACATGTTCCTGGGATTATACGTGTGTTTATGTATATGTTTCTGGACCCATTTTTCATCACTTTTTGTATACAGATAGATTACTTGTCCGTAAGGTAGAGAAAGCTGTCTTGGTCATTAGATGTTAGGTGATTTGATTATGGTCAATCAGAGAGGAAGGAAGGAGCCATTTATTTAACACCCAGTGTTCACTAGGCACTGTGATAACCAGCATTATCTCATTTTATCCACACAACAACCCGGTGCCATTATGGACACCATTTTATAATTGAGGAAAATGAGGCAGGCAGGTTATTCGACTTCCATAGGGTCACATAGCTAGTAAATTTATGAGGCCAGATTTGAATCCAGGACTTCTTGACTGCAGGGTTTACTGCTATATCCACTGTATATGGACTTGTCCCTGACCCTAATGCAGCCCTCTACTGTAGAAAATCTTTCACAATTAACTTTTCAAGGCTTTGGATGGGGTGATTCTGGCTAGGGCGGGCAAAAATATATACTTACAAATGAAGGTGATATAAAAATAAAATATAGCTTAGATTAACAACAACAACAACAACAAAACCCTAGTTAGAGTTATTACAAGAAATCATTTTCTTCTCCCCATGACCATTTAATTTGAGGGTACAATCACCATAGCTTAAAGGCATCACTAGGAGGAAATAATGATTAAATACAGATTTTAAAGCCTTTATCAGCTTCCTTGACTGTTGAAAATGAGCTTGATGATGTAGTGAATAGGATGCCAGACCAAAGGCCTGAAAGCTCTATTCCGGGACTGTTCATATTCTACATGACCTTGAGCCATTTATTCAAACTCATCCATGTATCAATTTCCTCCTGTTTCAAGAAATTGCAATGATGATAGAGGATGTTGGGGAGAAGTCATTTGTTTATAAGAACACAAAATTGGCACAATCTTTGAGGGGCTGAGTCATTGTAAATAGAATAACAGAAGTCGGTAAACACTTGTTAAGTCCCTTCATCCAAGATAATGTCTTCCTTCTCTAATACTACATTTCTCATCACCTCACTCCAAATGTCCTATAATTGCAATCATTGTAGCAGGATTTCAGGGACTGGGATTGACCATCCAGGGTCCAAGTTTCTCCTCTCTTCCCCAGCCCCAGGATTCACTGGCTCCAGCAGAGAAAAGGGCAGCAGAGAGTCAGCTGCATAATTGGGACATTTGCTGCTCACAGATGTGAGATGCCAAAAACCATGGAGAACAGCCCGTAAAACAAGAAGAGGGTGGGTGGGAGTGTGGTTATAAATGAGCTGGGAGGCCAGGGAAATAGGGCAAATGCTGAGTGAATGAAGAAGAATTTGCAGGTTAATTTTGTTTGGTTTGCTTCATATGTATAGAGCTCCCTTTTGCTAATAAAAATAATAAATATCATTTATACAGCATTTTAAAGTTTGTAAAGCACTGTATCTATATCTCATTTGATTTTCATAACAATCCTGTGAAGTAGGTGCTGTTCTTAAAGGTACCATTTTACAGATGAGGAAATTGAGGCTGACAGAAGTTCGATGACTTGCCCAGAATCAGGGAATTTCTCATTCTGATATATCCTTTACATTGTTTCTAGATTACTCTGATACTCTGATTCTCTGCTCTACAGCCTCCCACAACTTCCCACAGATCTCTTTAGCTATAGGACCACTTTCCCTAGCCTGCCATCCAAGTCACTCCACATATTTGGCCCAATTACTTTTTTCAGTCCTGGCTCACTCTTCTCTCCTCTGTGTGCCCAATGTTCTAAATAGATTGCAATACTCACCCTTCTCTGAACTTGTATCTTCTTTCCCATTTCCCTACATTTATTCATTCTGACCTATAAACTTGGAATATTTTTCTCTTCTGCTGACATCTTGTCCCTCTTTTTAAGTCTAGTTCTAAAACTACTTACTCTGTGGAGTTTTCTTTGATATTTTCAACTAGAAAATCTCTGTCCTTCCTTGAATCTCACCTCACTCCCATATAACTCCATCTTGTTTTCACTTTATATAATTTTATTTATGTATCTATCTTATGTTCTCTTCTAGATGTAAGTTCCTTAAGGGCCAGGACTGAAACATTTTACATCCCACTTAACAAAACTATATGCTTTAAACAAATTTTCCTAAGTTTCTTCACAGTCTTACTCTAGGTTTTGGTTCTTTCTTAGATTTACTCAATAGAAACCCTTCAGAAACTCAGTCTATGTCATAAAGGGAAGGAGGAGAGGTCCTAACATCAAAATCTTGGATTATAATGGGTTAACCTGCAAATTCTTGATGAAGATCCCCTCCTAGAATCTGGTTTCTTTTTCTTCATGGTGGTTATGCACACAGCCTCTGCACTAGCTCCTGAAAGCCTACTCTACTGCTCCTTCAGCACTTTCCCAGGTTACCATGAGACAGGGGGCAGCTGTCTTTTGAACTGGGACTGCAAAAAAGTAAGGGGTCTGTACCATGGATCACCAAATAGCACTAAGTATCAGGAGGAATCCAAAAACACTGGGGCATAATAGGATTCTGTAGGGAAGAAAAGAGAGGGTAATAGTCTTTTTTTTGAATGCTACTTGACTGGTTCTAGATTTTTAAAATTGACATTTCTCCCCATGGAATTATGGAACAAAACTATTTTGGTACATCGTTATTACTATTGGAAAAGTCTGGATATAGAGGGATTGAGTTGGCAAATGCTAAAATGATTATTTCCAAAAGGGCTGTCATTGGGGGTGCTCTAAATGGCCTAGTTCTCCCTAAGGAATCTAACATCCTCACAGAGGAGCTCAGTTTTCCAACAACTGCTGAAGAGAAACTGGACCAAATGACCTGAAGGTCCAAATGACAAAGGCCTTTGAACTATTAATAACTCATGAATCTGAATTAGCTTTAGCCAACACCTGATTCAAAGACACAGCTTTCTAACCTCCATTGATTTTCTTGAAATTTATAAACAATAACATAAATGGTCTCAACTTGGAAGCATTTACGAGCTGTCAATTTGTTCTAAGATCAAATGAATCATAAATTCAACAGAAGATGTTATAGAAAAGTTGTTGGACAACAATACTGTTTGAGGATGTATTCTGATGGAAATGGATCTCTTCGATAAAGAAATCTAACTCAGTTTCAATTGATCAAGGATGGGCAGAAGCAGCTACACACAAAGAAAGAACACTGGGAAATGAATATAAACTGCTTGCATTTTTGTTTTTCTTCCTGGGTTATTTATACCTTCTGAATCCAATTCTCCCTGTGCAACAAGAGAACTGTTTGGTTCTGCACACATATATTGGCTAGGATATACTGTAACCTATTTAACATGTAAAGGACTGCTTGCTATCTGGGGAGGGGGTTGAGAGAGGGAGGGGAAAAATCAGAACAGAAGCGAGTGCAAAGGATAATGCAGTAAAAAATTACCCTGACATGGGTTCT